>NC_079427.1:33870675-34208131 GCF_026213295.1 Gadus chalcogrammus | reverse complement strand
ACCGTGTGCTCAAATCTGCCAGTGTGAGTGTGCCAGTCTGGCCAGGCCGGGCCAATTTGGCCACTTGGGAGAGGTGTGCTGCTACGGCACGGGCCGCTACGGTACAGATGCTAATGAGCCGACACGCGCACACGCACAGCTACGCAACCTGAGCTGGATGACGTATAGTCAATGCGACGACCACGGACATAATAAAGGCGACGAGCCTTCTTTCCCATTAAACGGTAAACATCGCGTCAAGCGGTTCAACTGTTGGTGTGTTCTCTGTGTTGTTGTCCATTGTTGTTAAAACTCTGACTGGCGGCAGACTTTATTATGGTCCATGCAGCGGACGCTTGGTGATGACGTATTACGACGTGATGACGTATGTACAAGAGCCTTCCGTGGCCAGGCCACAGCTGCGACGGCCAACGGCCACGGCCAGATGGCCTAGTGTGAGGGCAGGCCAGAGAACAATGGGGCCATTTGAGCACGGTTAGGTGTGAAAACGGCCAACGGCCACGGCCAGATGGCCTAGGCCCTTTCCCATTTCTTTGCTACATAGAAAATCTCAACCCTAGCCCTCGCTGTTGCGCGTTCACGCGCCGTGGAGTCACGTCCCAATACTGTTTAAATGTAGCTTAAGGGGTAGGGGGGAGGGCTAACATCCCCTCAAAATTGAGATTTTCGATGGGCACCCTCAAAGCGCTTCAGTTCTGACTTGCTCCCACAATACCTTGCGAGAAAACGGAAAATCAAGAAATATCCTAGACAAGATGGAGGACGAAAAGATGCGACAGGATTGGAAAAACACAAATGTAAGTTTTCTCTGTAATTAACTAGTAATTATTTTATTAATTATACTCTGCAGCCCGGCCGCGAGCTTCGAAGCCCGGCCGCGGACTCTGGAAGTCTGTGGCCGATTTTCGCGGAAGATCGCGAAAGTCCCCGGCCGACTTGCGCAGGCTGCCCGACCCCGGTTCTCGGCCGGGATGCATGCCCGATCACGAGCTCTGCAGCCCGGCCATCGACCGGGCTGCAGACCGGGCTGCAGACGGGGCTGCAGACCGGGCTCATACGACCGGGCTGGATATCATGTCGTATGATATCCAGATCTTCCATGTTCTAGTGACTCCAGGTTAAAAATAAGCTTTACTATACTAATATATTATATTAGATTAGATTAGATTAGATTAGATTAGGCTTTATTGATCCTTTTGGGATGACTCCCTCAAGGAAATTGATTGTCCAGTAGCTTACAGAAAGAAACGCAACACAATATTAAATTATATACAAATAAGATAAACACTCTAAGATAACTATAAAAAGTAAAATAAAAAGTAAAAAGTAAACAATAATTATAATATAAGATAAGATAAACAATAAACTCTTAACTAACTAACTATAAAAAGTAAACAAAAAACAGTAAACAGTAAACAATAAACTCTTAGCTAATATAGAAAGTAATATTAGTAATATTATTAGTTATTAATTATTAATAATCTATAAGTAATATACCTACTCATATATATTATATTAGTAATATTCTATAAGTATTATTATACTAAGATATTATATTATATTAGTAATATGACATGGTTAATCAATGTATTTTTTGGCAGTACTATATTGTGTACATAGCTTTATATATTGTACATAACATATGGCCATATCAACCAGTTCTGGCATAATTCCTAATTCCTTCTTATTCGTTTTCTTTCAGGACTTCGTTGAGTCCACTGCCACCAGCCCCCCCCACCTCTCCCTCATGCTCCTCCACCCCAGGCACCTCTTCCACCACCCCAGACACCCTTCCAAGAGGAGAGTGCCAAGGAGCAGGCGAGGCATGAGGAGAGCGAGGCAAAGTTGGCGAAATGGTGGAGAAGATGTGATTCTCCACCATTCTCTCAAAAGCTGAGAGAGTGTGTGTGTGTGTGTGTGTGTGGTGTGTGTGTGTGTGTGTGTGTGTGTGTGTGTGTGTGTGTGTGTGTGTGTGTGTGTGTGTGTGTGTGTGTGTGTATTTTTAGGTGTGTTTGTGTGTATTTTTAGATGTGTGGTTCAGTGTTTCTTATTTAATTAAAGGGTTTCTTCTAAAGTGTTCTTGTTCTTAACCGATTATTATCTAAGGGGGCACTCACACTAGGCCTTCTGGCCGTGGCCGTGGCTGTTAGCACCTATCCGTGCTCAAATCTGCCAGTGTGAGTGTGGCCAGTCTGGCAGGCCGGGCCAATTACAAATATAAATACCATTTCAGGTTAAACATCTTTACAATGGGTCTTGCTCGTTGCCCGAGACAATGGCAGCCAGTCTGTCTCTTGTAACATTACCAGGGGTCTGGTTATCTGCTAGGGGGCACGGGGAGGCCATGATGACGTCACAGGGTAGGGTTGTCCCATTTGGTAGGGGATCGGTTAGGGGTAGCAATGAGGGGTAGCAATGAGGGGTAGCAATGAGGGTTAGGGTTGAGACAGAGCAAAGAAATGGGATTGGGCCCTAGTGTGAGTGCACCCTAATACCACCTTTAACATGTAGCTAAGTGACATTCAAAATAAAGGTTTATTACGAGGGACAAATAGTATTAAAAAAATCCTTCATTTAAACAGGCCAATTACAAAATATAAATACCATTTCAGGTTAAACATCTTTACAATGGGTCTTGCTCGTTGCCCGAGACAATGGCAGCCAGTCTGTCTCTTGTAACATTACCAGGGGTCTGGTTATCTGCTAGGGGCACGGGGAGGCCATGATGACGTCACAGGGTAGGGTTGTCCCATTTGGTGGAGGGGATTGGTTAGGGGTAGCAATGAGCATGAGCTATGAGGGTAAGGGTTAGGGTTAGGGTTGAGATGTAGGGTTGAGACAGTGAGCAAGAAACGGGATTGGGCCTAAGCCGAAAAAATGCTCCCGACCAGGTTTGGTTGCGAGCATAAGTCACCATGGTGATACAGCGACGCTAAAAGAGATCGACTTTCGTGGTACAACTAACCCAGGCTTTGAGCACAACATACCTCGCTAACCCTAGAGAGATAGAGGTAGAGAGTGAGAGAGAGGTAGAGAGAGGGGTAGAGAGAGGGGGAGAGAGAGAGAGAGAGAGAGAGAGAGAGAGAGCGAGAGAGAGAGAGAGAGCGAGAATTCTTCAGGTCCGGAGTACAGCGGTGAGATGAGATTAGGTTACTGTATACCCGCTGAAAAGCAGACAAGTGCATTCTCTCTTTGTCTCACACACACACACACACACACACACACACACACAACACACACACACACACACACACACACACACACACACACACACACACACACACACTTATCTTAGGAGCAGCCCCTACGCCTGTTGCCTGGCAGAAACATATCAGCGCTAACCGCTAATAGTGATCGAAACATAAAAGAAGAACTCCCTGTCAGCGCTTCATGAGTCTCATTCCTCTGCTGTCTGTGGTCTCAACACAGCTTTTCTCTGTTATGCAATATGCAGTTGCGTCGCGTTTCTTTTATTGATTTTACAGACCAAATACAGTGCCATGATAGCCAACTAGAAATAGAATAGGTATTTGCATTTAGTTGTACCACAATCGGAATCCCATGGGAACTTGCCAATTTCAATTTTCCTTTAAAGAGCAAGTTAACCCCAAACCATTTTATTTTTTAACAAGATTATACAGTTTGTCTCATATGATCGTCAACATATTAATGCTGTCTTAGTATTGTTCCTGAATTTTTGTATTGTTTCTGAAATAGGTCTGTCATTTTGAGAAAACTCTGGTTTTGCCAGTCTCCGCCAAACAAGAGAACGTTCCACTCTGCTGCGAACAAAGGTCACAACCTTTTGTGTTGTTGTGGACCCTTTTCCAAGGCCCTTCAATGACACGACCAAGGGACAAATGGGTGAGATGTGTCTGGATGTGTAGAGGTCTGTTTGGGCCGTGGCTGACTGTGGCATCCGAGAGAAAGTAAAGCTTCTCGGACACTTATTGTATAATGGGCTGGATGGGGAGGCTCCGTCTGAACTGCTTATTTTGATGTCCGCATTCCAGTGATGGTTACATTTGTGTGTGTAGTGTGTTTGTCTGTGCCCGTGTTTGTGTGTGGTGTGTGTGTGTGTGGTGTGTGTGTGTGTGTGTGTGTGGTGTGTGTGGTGTGTGTGTGTGTGTGTGTGTGTGTGTGTGTGTGTTGTGTGTGTGTGAACACTTACTGTGTTTCCCAGGTTGCGCAATCCCACAAGGCCTTGTGCACTCTTGGAGTTCTGCAAGGAAAGAAGGAAAAAGACACAATGTTTCAACAGCCGGACCATGTGTCAGAAGCATGTGTTTATGTGTGTGTGCGTGTGTGTGTGTGTGTGTGTGTGTGTAAGTGAGTGTGTGTGCGTGTGTGGTTCTTATATTGATATACTGAGAAAATAACTTACACAATTTAAATAACTTAAATTTACAAAAAAACAGTTTGGAAGCATGAGCTAAAAAACAACACAATAGTCGTTGTTTTTATCCTATGTGGTAATTCTTGACCTTTGCATGTAATTGTACAGAATGACCATGTCATACCACACATTGGATTATCAAACACCTTGACTCGACTTTGACAACCCAAACACGCCTCCTGCTCACATGAGGACGGATTGAAAACGAGGGTTTAACCTTAAAAGAGCATGGTTGGACACAGCTATCACTGCTGGATGTATTGGCTGATACCATGCTGTGCTGGGGCCTTTTAACCAAGAGCACATGCCACATTCTTTACAAAAAAGTGTACACATCTGAGGTGGTAATAACTCCTCTAGCTTTTTGTTAAAGGTGCTTTAAGTGCTATTATTTGAGTCATAATTTGTTAGACATGACCTAGCCATCCATAAGCTACTAGTGAGTGAAATGTGCTGTGAGAAAATCGTATCAATAAAAATAATTGAGTTGACTGCACCTGCCTCTGTATAAGGTCGCTCCCAGCTCATCTCTGCCATGATTCTTTCTGAGATTTGATTGTGCCTGTCAATCACAGGTGTGTGCGAAATGCCTTTTTTAATTTCTTTATTTTCTAGATGTTTAGTTTAAGATATTACTCTCAACCTCTTCTTTTATCTGCTCTCTCCATTTTCAACTCTCACATCTTTAACTACAACAGCTTTAATTGACCTTTCGCGCCCCCCGTCGTGACCATGACGAACTTCGACAAACAAACCAGACTAGGTAACAAAAACTTATGGAAAAATGTATATCAAAGCAGGTTTTAGAGTTTGGGCAGGAAATTATTTAATTTCTTCCAGAAGCAATCAAAAGGGACTACATTACGCTATGGAGGAGCATATTCAAAAATTAAAAATACAAGGTGACAAGCTTGAATTCAGTTGCTTTTCTGGCCTGCCACACAGTCTACCCCAAGCACATCGTTTGACCATGTTTATTTAACATAAAATTAGGCCTCCTCCCTGTTGTTTTCAATGGAGTTGTCCGAGCTGATGTCCGACTATAGTTAAGTCTGGAATGTCATTGGCTCATCTACGTTCTAAGGGCGGAGATTTGCGACAGGTCAATTGTCTCTCTTCAACATTTGATTAGAAAAGCTTCATTTTTATGTTTATTTATTTTTATTTTGGTTGTTTGTTTACAACTACAAAAAGAGCTATAACGTGACAAAACAAGTGAGGGTGCTGGTTGGTAAGTCAGTCAGTCAAACGGCAAGTAGACAGGAAAAAGACAAGTCTGTAATGTGAGTGTTGCATGTGAGGGAGAAGCAGATATCATGTTTTCCACATGACCTGAACTCCTCAAATCTACTCAGCAAAGCACAAAGGGACGTAGCAGCTTAGTGTAGGTGTAGCTATATGATGGCTCAATAAGGTATTCACAGGGTATCCGTAAACAACAGTTAGTATAATTCCATCCATTACTCCTCTGTTGTGTCTTAGTAGCTAAGAAATAGATTAACATTGTGTTTGGAAAAACAGCAACCTCCGCTTCCTGCTGGGGTCCTGCATCAGCATTCGCTGTACATTATCCTCCTCACCGTAAAATATGCTGTTTTATGTCAACTATTCCAAAACCATTTTATTCGAAATACAGTTTGCTTTCTGGATAAATTATATGCCCTATGCAGTTATTTTGCCGTAGGAGTTTTTGCTTTATCATCAAACAGTATTTCTTGCACTTCTTTTTCTTATTAGGTTGTAAAACAAACAAAGCAGCCTCTACTCCAACCTACATGCATGGTGCACCAACCAGGCCTCGAGCCTAACTGCATGGTGCACCAACCAGCGCTAGAGCCTAATTGCATGGTGCACCAACCAGGCCTCGAGCCTAACTGCATGGTGCACCAACTGGGCCTGGAGCCCAACTGCATAGTGCAACAACAAGGCCTAGAGCCTAACTGCTTGAATCAGTATACCCTGCAGAACATTTATTTTATAGTTTATTTCTACCACAGAATCCAAATAACGTGAAGACATGACAAATGAAAGCTTTCCTCAATATCATTTTTTTCAAATGTACAAAACTTTCAGAAGCATTGATGTATGCAAACAGCAAAGACGGTTTTCAACTAGATTGATAATAGATCCATCCCGGTGTTTCAGGTACATCTCATTTTGCAGCTTTTTCAGCTGGTGCTGGGGCTACTTGGGACAGAATGTCATGGAGGTCATCCCATCATCTGTAGTGCCCCGGATAAGCCAGGAGTATCCTGGCCGGCTTGACAGTATGTAGGTTTCCGAAGACAATGCAAGACTGGGGCTGGAATGCAGAGGAATAGTGGAAAATGAATCGTAACGACTCATTCTACACATCGTCTTCTTTTGGAAGTCTTTGCAAAGGGCGACATACAGCTACCCGAACACCACCGGCAACCCCCCTCAATAGCTTTGTTTGAGGGCTAAGCAGCCGGGAGGTAGGACCCCTGCACTTCCATTCTGACTGTTGACATCAGATTGCCACAGAAATAATGCTGACTGCAAGCAAGGTGTTTCAGGCAGTGAATGAGGAGTTTTTGCTGGGCACAAGTTACTCCATTTGGCTCAAACTTTGAGTTTTAGCTAAGCAGATGTTAAACATGGAAAAACAATACACGCTGTGGCAAAGGGAAAAACTGAAATATAATATGTCCCCTTTAAACACTAGATATCTGGATATTTATTTCAAATACGATTGAAGTCTTTCAATCGTTAAGAAATGAATGAGGAAATACTTGGGGACTTTGCAGTTATCGGAGACCATCCGAATACCTAGTACATACTATTTCTGTCTAGTGTCTACTACTTGACCATACTACACTTGACTGTGTAGTACGGTCTATAGACATGCGTAGAACGCCTCCGAACGCCGCCGAAACTCCACCGGATGTTTGGAGATGACGTATCTCCCCCCAGATGGCGGCAAAATGTACCTGTTTTCCGTCTTGTTATCGTTGCTATTAAATAAAAAAATGACTCTTTCTACGCGAATGGCTCTTGAAATGGATATCTCTGCTAGAAGGCGTCGTCGTCGGTCATCTCGTAGAGCGACTTACCGGCAGGTTATGTTGTATATATGTGGACATTTGGTAAGTCATTTTTTTGGAATAATAATAATACATTTACAGTTATTTGTTACTCCGTGAAAAAGACGATTGAAGTTAATTTTTCCTTTTTTATTGAACACACACACACACACACACACACACACACACACACACACACACACAAATAAAAAGCCGCTGTTGGTGGTGTCGGGTCAGCCATCTCTTCTTCGTTTGTTACCAGACTCCGGTTGCATTGTGGGATAGCGTAGTGTGGTCCGTGGTTCACTTTGGCGGTAGTATGCATTCGGAAACGACTTCCGTACTACAGAATGCATACTGACTATTCGGACGCGCTCGATTTTTCGCATACTACAAAATGCATACTATATAGTATGCAAGTACGAGTATTCAGATGCAGCCTTGGCACATTTCCTGATTTTTTTTATACATTTGATTCTTTAGAATGAAGAGGTTTTATAGTACAGGCTTTTTAGTGTCACTTGTACTCATTACTAAATATAACTATATGCTTCTGATATGACAAGAACAGCAATAAATTAAACCAAACAATACCCTCCTTAATAAATGCACCAGGTGCAGATTAAATATTAAATTGAACAGGAAAATGCATTTCCTGCAGAAAATGCCTTGAGTGAAAATGCAGAAAAAGTGAGGTTGAAAATATTTTTTAATAAAGCCACATAGATTAAGACATAAAGAAACGTTAAATGGCTTTAATCAAGTTAAGGGATTTGAACAAAAATTCAAAAGTCTAAATGGAGTAAACAATGTAAACATGCACACCAATTAAGAAAATGTAAATGGTTGGAAACAAATAAAGTGACAGCTAAAGGAAAAGCGCAAAGCATTGCCAAAAATCCAGAATTGTAAAATGAATTGAACTGAAGAATCTGAAAGGTCAAATGTATTGCCCTGCACTGCTGGTGTGTGTGTGTGTGTGTGTGTGTGTGTGTGTGTGTGTGTGTGTGTGTGTGTGTGTGTGTGTGTGTGTGGTGTGGTGTGTGTGTGTGGTGTGTGTGTGTGTGTGTGTGATTAAAAGTAGCCCAATAGAGCGGGGAAAACAGCCCTTTCTGGCAACACTGCCTGAACGTCCTCAACTGAAAACAAAGCCGGTATGAAACTAACAATGTGATTCTGAATAAAGTTTAAATAATATCGAAATTTCATTTGAAAAGTGCTAAGCATTCCTGAAAATGAAGAACTGTAAAATGAATTGAACTGAAGAATCTGAAAGTAGTAGCTGAAGTAGTAGTAGCTGAAGTATAAGTAGTAGTAGCTGAAATAGTAGTAGTAGCTGAAGTAGTAGTAGTAGTAGTAGCTGAAGTAGTAGTAGTAGCTGAAGTAATATAAGCTGAAGTAGTAGAAGCTGAAGTAGTAGGTAGTAGCTGAATTAGTAGTAGTAGCTGAAGTAGTAGGTAGTAGCTAAAGTAGTAGGTAGTAACTGAAGTAGTAGTAGTAGCTGAAGTAGTAGTAGCTGAAGTAGTAGTAGTAGTAGCTGAAGTAGTAGATAATAGCTGAAGTAGTAGGTAGTAGCTGAAGTAGTAGATAGTAGCTGAAGTAGTAGTAGTAGCTGAAGTAGTAGTAGTAGCTGAAGTAGTAGCAGTAATTGTAGTAGTTGTATTGGTAGAAGTAATAGTAATGGTATTATTAGCATTAGTAGGAGTATTAATGGTGGTATTAGTAGTATTGGTAGGAGTAGTAGCAGTAGTAGTAATGGTAGTAGTAGTGGTAGGAGTAGTACTAGTAGTCAGTAGAAATGTTGAATAGCTTTAATCAATTGAGAGACTTGAAAAGTGTTAAAAATGTTAAAATCGAATTGGAATAAAGCTGTGTGTGGTGTGTGTGTGTGTGTGTGTGTGTGTGTGTGTGTGTGTGTGTGTGTGTGTGTGTGTGTGTAATAAGAGAATGGCGGAGCCATTGCGCGTGTGAATGGGCAGACGGCTTCAATGGGACCAATTGTAGAATATGACGGTTTGAAACTTAAACTGTGATTCTGAAGAAAGTTGAAATGATATCGAAATTCCGTTTGGATAGTATTGAAGATACAAGTGTGTAGATTTGTTAAATGGTTTGAACGAAGATAAAACGGTTGAAAATTGATTGAGTTACGTCTTAAGTAACAGAGGAAATGGGAGGACGGATCCGCCGTCCTCCCATTGACTCCCATGCTAAAAAAAAGTGGAGGTGGAAAAAGCTGAATAGTTTAAAAAGTTGAGTATAAAAACGCTGATATATATCATGTCGTTAAAGAGCTGAACTTATTAATAGTTTAATGGCTTCTGTAGCTGAAAGTATGGCGGAGGAGTTGAGTTGAGTTTTTTCATAATTTACTGATCACAGGTCACATAGATACTCTATAGTGGATATAATAAAGCTGAGGGTAAAAGTAGAGAGAAAGATGCGAGAGAAAAAAAAAACATTTTTAATTAACAAGGGCTTATAATAATCCTCCTTTACTTGAATTCCACTGCTGGGAATGAAGCACTTTAGTGATCACTACATAACATGTCAAAACCATGACGACACGCACACACACACTGACAAATACACACACTTACAGGCACATAAACACGCTTGCACACACTTACAGACATACACAATCACAGACACACGATTACACATACAGACACACACACCAACACACACACACAGAAACGTACGCATGAGCGGATACCAAACACACCCATGTAAGCGTGCAAGGTTACACAGACACTTCACTTGCCGGTGAGGCAGAAAATCCTCTCCTGTTATCCTGATCTTAGACCTCTGGTTGGCTGTCTGACTCATGGCTCCATCCCCCTGCGCTTCATTACACAACAAACGCCTCTGAATTTGCAGAAATCTGCTGAGTAATACCATAGCTAGCCCTTGCTTAATACAGCACCCTTCCTTTGGTTTTTGTTCCACCCAAATCAGAGCCTGCCTGCCCACTAACAGCTCATGACTGTCTCCATGGCAACACTGTCTTGTCATCACATCATATTTTTTGAGGGAGGGGTCTAATGCCAGACAGCTGGCTATTTTGATTTGTCCCGACAGGGACAGCTCCAGTCCAGTATTTCAATCACAGCCTCGTTGGCCCTGTCAAGTAGACAATGGCCAATAGTAGGCTACCGTAAACCAAAGATTCTAGAGCAGAGCTTTGCTGTAAACGTGCCAGAAACTAGAAACAGGAGAGGGAGATTGACAAATTAGGGCGGAGAGAGAGTCGGGGGAGAAAGCGTGAACATGGAAGACTCTCCATGCACAGCAGGGGCTGATTGGAACGCGCGGTCTGACAGAGACGGATGGTGTGGTAAGCAGGGAAATGTAGACTGTGGCAGTGGGGTTTTATTATTCTTATCTAATAAACAGGATTATTTTAAACTGGAGCCCTTTGTGTGTGTGTGCATTATGTTTACTGCACGCTCGACCCATCATAGTAGGTTTTACTACTCCTTTTACTACTCCTACAATAAATATCCATGAAAGCAGCAGCCTAGATGGTGAGTCTTATTTTGATTTGTTTGCTTGTTAATTTATTGCAATTTCTTAAAGCCACATAAAGCTTTCTGCTAGATAACGGCATATTTTAAGGGCAGTATTTCTATGAAAAAACGTGAAAAAACGTTTCCTTGACGCACATGGTTGTTGTTGAAAAGCATATTTTTACTTAAAACAGTTAATACAACCGTCGAGTCCCTTGCACAACTCAAGCCTCCCTCCAGTCTAAAACTCTTGCCCGCTTAAGGAGCACCAGAATGGGTGTGGCTCAATTAGCCTATGAGCCACAGCTGCAGATTATTACGGCTAACAGCCAGACAGGAATATGTGCATCTTTTAAAACAGTGAAGATGCCATTCACATCTTCACATAATGTAATAATTTATGCTGTGATTTATTTCAGGGTAAGAGGAGGTCCATGAGACAGTTGACTGGGGATAACAACAGAGAGACAGACAACAAAGACAAAGACAACTGGATAACAACAGAGACACAGACAAGACAATAGTAAGAAACCACAGAAACAGGTCAGGATAGCAACACCAATATAATGTATGAGCGACAGGTCAGGATAGCAACACCAATATAATGCATGAGCAACAGACAGTTAAGACAGATGGAGAATAACAAAAAGTTCTACGCCCATAAATGTATTTTTCTTCAAAATGATCCCCCCCCCCCTCAGAGTGGTTCATTCATATAGCTTTCATGAACCAGATTATAGAACTTCTTTTTTGAAAACATGACAGAAATTGGCTTTTTAAAGGCAACTCGCCAAATTGTTATGACTGTTAACCATACACCCAAGCAAGTACAGAAGTGGTTTGTCCTTTAACACCTACAATTAGTAGATTTAGTAGGACGTGTGAGTGCGTGTGTGAGCACACACCTTGAACAAAGTGTCCCTCATTTGGGGCGGAGGAAGTTGGCAACCCTAGGACATGCTCACCTGCATCACCCCTGTACCCATTTGGACACCATGTATACTTTTATTTGGCGCATTTCCTTTTCTTGCTAGCTGACTCACGTTAGCTAATTAGCCTCCACAGTTAAGCAATCTATCAAACTACCAAATTCCAACTCCTTTGACTTAAACTATAATCAAACTTGATTAAACACAATTCATTAACACTTCACATTTTCATCCCGATAAACATTGACATTCAACTATCTTCAACCACTATTTCTGTCTATCAGTACAGCTGAGATTTTTCAACCAATACAGGAGAGGCAAGAAGTTTTTATATTTGCAACTTGCCCTAACGCTACAGGCCAGTTAAGAGAGATTGGAAGAAATGCACAGGGGGGTGTGAACCACGCTCGCTTAAAGGTGTCCTTCTTACATGGTTAGCCCATAAGTGGGTTGAGCCACCAACCAACCCAACATACCTAGCTTCAGACTCGAGACATCATTATATTATCAGAAAATATTTTTTATTTTGACCGGACGTATAAATACTTTTTAAGATATTATACTTTAAAAATATTATTTTTATAATTATAGTCAATGGGAGGATGGCGAAGTACATATCCGGTGTACCTCTGGTAGAAGCTAAATGCCCAAGGTAAACAATCTCTTTCACATCATGCTATCTACACAAACAATGTCAATATGACAAGCCTTATCATTTTGGGAGCTTATCTCAATTAACTAGATGTGAAAGAATAACATCAGTAACAGTAACCCTGGTTACTACAAGTGATGACCGAACCACCCACACACCCACACCCACACCCACACACACACACACACACACACACATACACACACACACTCGACTGTAACACTGACTTGATTCAACAATTTCAACGAGTTCAACAGCTTAGCTATTCTATATTTTATCTCAAATTAATTCAAACTTTATCCCTTTAGCTATTTGTTTAACTCTTCACTTAATTTGTTTCCAACCATTTAAAAAAAAATTGAAATGGTGTGCATGTTTACATTGTTGACTCCATTTAGACTCTGTTAAAATTGTATCACTTAATTTAAGCCATTGAACATTTCTTTACGTCTTAAACTACGTGGCTTTACTAAAACATATTGTCAACCTCACTTTTGTATCAGAGCACTCACTGCATTTTTTTGCAGGAAATGCATTGTCTAGTTTAATTTGTGAAACTGATTTCTGTCGTTATGGTGGTGGGTCATTTGACAATTGTACTGCCGCAGCACAACACACACACACACACCACACACACACACACACACACACACACCACACACACACACACACACACACACACACACACACACACACACACACACATTTGCCCCTCTTTGTGAGATATCTAAATAAATGTGTCCAGTTTCCCCCAGCAGGGCCCGCTCAACCACAGCTGAGTAAACCCATCTGAGGGCCAGATACACAACCACCACCACATTACAGTTTTTTACGATACAATAAACACTAAAATCTAAAGTTTTGCCCAATTATCAAAACCTTACACTCAAGGAGCAAAACTCGGCCCCAGATTTGCACCACTGTAAGCACAATGAGTCCGTTCACACTTTGTGCAAAACAATACACACAGTGATTTGAAACACAAACACACGCGTCTATGCATTAGACACAGAAGTATATCAAGATGTCACTTCCTTGCAATTCTAAAGCACTGACTATCAAATTACCACACCCATGAGCCAGTTCGTTGAACACTGCCATCAGGTGTGCAAACACAAGATTGCTTAATTGTAGACACACCAATCAGGTTTAAGCACTATAAAAATGCAGCAGGTGAGTTCACCAAACTTAACCAAAATGGAAGGAAGAGGAAGAGTGAGGATGAGAGGGGGAATCGGAGAAGGAGGAGAAGGAGGCAGAGGCCGTGCCAGAGGTAGAGGCCGAGGTAGAGGAAGAGGAAGAGGAAGAGGAAGACTTCAAGCAGGAGGAGGTGAAGCTCAAAGGAGAAGAGGTCAAACTTTAAGCAATGAAATTCGCGCAACTCTTGTGGACCATGTTGTGAACCATGGATTGACGCTGAGGGAGGCTGGACTGAGAGTCCAGCCAAATCTCAGCAGATTCACCGTGGCATCTGTCATAAGGGCATTCAGACTGGAAAACAGGTACAAAAATTACCTGTTTACAGCTTCTTACTGTATGCACCCCATATCAGCACTTTTGATACCCCTTCCTGTGACATTTTACAGTAGGTTACATGTGTTTTGTTCTACATAGGATTGAGGGTCGAGTACAACGAGGAGGAAGGGCTCCCATTTTCACACCACTGCAGGAGAGGGAGATTGTGAATATGGTTTTGGCAAATAATGCCATCAGTCTTCGTGAATTCCAGGCCAAAATTATTATTAATTATCAACCGCATTAGTCTTGTGTCCTGTGTGGTTTCTACAGTAATGCATACAAGTGTGTTTAGTGTTCACTGTGTGTATTGTTTTGCAAAAAGTGTGCGCGGACATTGTGTTTACAGTTGTGCAAATCCGAGCAATGTTTTGCAAATTCACTGTGTGCTTCACCCATACTACTCTATGCACTTAGAAGCAGAATTAGCCGAAAGTGTTTAAGGTTTTCAACAGCAGAGTGTAACTGGTGCAAACAGAATTAAGTCATATGCAACGTGTGTGTTTCATATGGTAAAAGAATATGGTTTTGATAAGTTAGTGTATAGTTTTTACAAGAGTGGTTCATTTTGCAAAGGAGCTAAGGTGTTTTGCTAATTGGGTTTGTGATTGTGCTATTCGTGTGTTGGATTTTGCTAAACAAAACAAAACAATCAAAATTGTGTTTATTGTATTGTAAAAAACTGTAAGCAATGCAAAATAAGCTAATTTAATAAAAGTCCACATGGCTTTACAGTAAGACAAAGGGAAGAATAATATAATGGAGTAAATGGAGAAAAATTAGCTTAGCATGAAGATGGTTGCTATACATGATGAGACTCAATAGTTCCATGAAATGGTCAGTGGGCAAAATTGAGCAAGAGGATTTTTGTAATAAGAAAGCGCTCGCTCAACATGGGAATGTAGTTTCAAAGTCTCAAATACCAGCAAATGTAAAGAAAAAAAAGAAAATTACTTGGGTGTCAAAGTTTTAACCACTGTCGAGGTCACTCAATATAATTTAAAAAAATTTAAATTAGTCCAACAACGTGTTGTTATTTGGCAAATTATCTAGAACTACAATACTACAATGATAGGAGACAGGGTTACACAGTGAAAGTTGAAAACCATTAACCCAACTTTGGAGTCCCTTGATTATCCATATAGAACAGAACATATAGACCAGTGCCCTGTACCACGAAGCTCGCTTAGAGGGTTAGCGAGGTATGTTGAGTTCCAAACCTGGGTTAGTTGTACCACGAAAGTCGATCCCTTTTAGCGTCGCTGTATCACCATGGTGACTTATGCTCGCAACCAAACCTGGTCGGGAGCAGTTTTTCGGCTTATGGTGCGTTTTAATATCCATCCGTCTCGGAGCTCCGAGGACGTTGCCTAGCGACACGCACAAACATGCCCCTTTTCCTCGGAAGTCGATCTCGCCATCTCGTTTGAACTCAGCGGGGCCCGAGCGAGGCTTCCGAGATAGAATTGAAGATGGATGCGCCCAGTGTGACATTCAGTGAACTGTTTTCATTGTGTTTGGACCGCTTTGGTGGTTTAAATCGCAATTTCAATCACTCGTATTGCTGTAATAACTTACATATGCAGAAGATACATTGAAACATGAAATGAAGTGAAAATTGTAGAAGTTCAAATGGCTGCGTTTTCTTACGGTGAAAACGCACCGTTTCATTTATATTATCTCGTAGTCCTGAAATAATATAAATGAAAATAGTAGTAGTAGTCGGCCAATGCTACCGCAACAATAGCTTTCCGGGTGGCGTCCATGTTTTTCTCCGACGACCTATGCTCAAAACATAATGAAAGGATTTTAGTGTGGGCGTGGCGTCCTATCCGAGATCCGAGTCGGCTCGCAGAGAATACTCGAACGCACCATTAGTCTAGCCGGAGATCGGCTACTTAAATCGGCGTGCGCAGCTTCCTAGCCCCTGACAATGGCGTCACCATTTGTGGGTGTTCCCGTGGACCCGGCGTACTTCTCGTACAGGCGTCTCTCCGGAGACAGAGGGTTTTACGGGACAGAACCGATCCCTTGGCATTGTCTGACGATATTCAGATTTCAGACTATATTGTCATTGTACAAACAACGAAATTGGGGTTCTTCATGAGAGATACAGATTCTCATCAGAGGGTGTTCGGTATTTGATCGTCCTTTTGGACCTTATGTAGACAATGATTACTGTTGCGCGTTGTGTCTCCTCGACAGAGTGCTAGAGTGGAGGTAGCGCGTCAGTCTTGAATTTCTGCGCGGGGGGTTCGACTCCCAAGTGACGCGAATTTATGTGTAGCTTAAAAAGTCCTAATTCTCATGCATATGGAATACTTATTCGCTAAAGCATATGGAATTATATTTTTGTGCTTATTTCGAACTTGAACCCATATTTTCAAGGCCGTGCTGGCACCACATCTATGGGGGTAAAATGCATGATGATAGACCGGCGAATTTGAACCCCGGTCGCTGGCGTTTGCGTCTTATACTAATCCACTACGCTACAAACGCTACCTCTCAGCGGTCAAAAACATGCAATATATTTCTTAAATAGGGTGTATTTAAAGTGAATTCCCTAAATTATAGAATAAGGCAGGATGGACGTTGCTTATGCATTTTTAAATCATCATCATTCTATTTGGATTAATGGCGAACAATTCTGCCTTTGGCATAGTTATTTTACAGACAATATGCAGAATCTTTTCACTGATACGCATATAGACTGCTTGATCTATCGTAAAGGTGAGAAAAATGACGCAAAAAACGCCCCTTTCACGTGAACGCGCACTGAACCTAAAGCGGAAAACCTGGTTCAACTAATTGAATCTAAAGTGAGCTTCGTGGTACCATTTAACTCTGATTGCGAGTTGCGGCTCTGTCGAGCCAGGTTTTCCCAAGAAAGCCTGGGTATGTTCAGCGAGCTTCGTGGTATACCCCACTGGTGACCAGCTGATTATACCCACAACATATACACCAGACCATATCGACCAGGAGACCTGTGCCCTATACCACGAAGCTCGCTGAACATACCCAGGCTTTCTTGGGAAAACCTGGCTCGACAGAGCCGCAACTCGCAATCAGAGTTAAATGGTGCCACGAAGCTCACTTTAGATTCAATTAGTTGAACCAGATTTTCCGCTTTAGGTTCAGTGCGCGTTCACGTGAAAGGGGCGTTTTTTGCGTCATTTTTCTCACCTTTACGATAGATCAAGCAGTCTATATGAGTATAAGGCCGTTTCTCAATTCCTAGCACACGTACTACGGACTCGATGACTTGCAAGCACTTACTTGGCAAGTCTGTACTTCAAGCACATACTTGCTACGGCCTCATTTAGGCATATACTACTGAACAATACAAACAAATGATATAAAACAAAATCCCAGCCTCTTTCATTTTCAAATAGTATGTAAATATTCTGAATCAATAAAAATTGAAAAGATAAGCGTGTCCTGTCATGTGTATAAGCTATACACACACGATTTTATATATATTATATTATCTTATATTATTATTATTATAATATATAAATATATATAAGCAGGGTTGCCAACTTTGGGACTTTGGCTGGAGTGAGACTCTAAAATATTAGTGTGAGCGGCTAATTTTTTGGACGACCCTTAACCCTAAAAAAATGTTTTATACAAAATAGTCCTCGTTTAGTATAAAGCCTCATCTATGAAAAAAAGTTAAAGAATGGAAACGCTTTTTCAAAATGTACAATCTGGGCCACCTTGAATCATTTGGGGAATTTAAAAGTGCCACTCGCCCGATTCTCAAGTATTCCAAGATATACCCTGGGCTAGGCTCTACCCCCTGTGAAAATCGACAAGATATACTATTTTGTTAAGGCAAATGTCCCACCAATATTTATACCACTTGCTTACTCTCTATATGTCATTCATGGTTTTATTTTTATAATTTTTTTTTTACTTTACATTTAATTCTTCATAATTCAGGCATTACAGAACTTTCATGGTCATAAATAAAAAATACGAACTGCAGTTTAATTTCTTTGTTTGTTCTTGAATTGACGTAGAATGGAGAAAAGGCTCATGGGATTGGGAAATGCGTTTATCCAATAAACAGATGGAGGTCAAGTCTATTTTCAGAAATGTAGGGGGATATGAGTGGCCCCACGTCGAATGGTATGACCCAAGATACGTCAGACAGAGAAAGCGCGCAAATTCGACGGTACCACCTTGTCATTTGTTTACCCAGGTGCCATGGCAACACCATTGCTACCTCTCATTGGCTGAATCTTTGAGAACGTTGTAGACTCAATCGATATAAGGTGGCGGGGAGACGAAGCTCTGTTCGTTTGTATATTTTATTTACGTAACCATATTTTTGTTTTATGTTAAAAAAAAGAATCAAAGAACCAGTTCTTCTTGTTTTGGGGAACAAGTTCTTGTCGTTCACGTTCGGGATTCATTCGTTGTGAATGAATCGGTCGCGACCGACCCATCCCCAAACGCGCATCAGTGGGCTCCGACTCCGGCTCTGAACTCTCTCTGACCTTTTCAAACGCAACTTAGTATCATGTGCGTGGTTTTCAGCGAATCAACGATCAGAGAATACTGCCGTGATCACGTTGTAGGTAGGCAGATGATACAGCTGTTAGTCTGCTCCCGCAGAAAATGAACGGGAGGATTTTTTATTTTGGCGTGACATTTCTTGCGTGTGCGTGACAGCGTGAGATTGATGGTGAAAGCGTGAGAGTCACGCCAGGGGCGTGATTGTTGGCAACCCTGTATAAGTTAAGAGTAACTTAAGCTACAGTTGTGCGTTCTCCATATTGTCCGCCATTGTACTGCTGCGAGTGCGAAATGCATCCTGGGATTTATAGCGATTGCAAGCACACACGAGCCACCTCCGATGCATGCTCGGTGAAACAGCGAGATCGAGCACGCTTCAAGAACACTTCTGGGTTTTACGACAGTACTCGCTTGATGCGTGCTTCGAATTGGAACAGTGCTCGGGCAACGACTGATGACGTTTCACGAGTCCACGAGCACACGAGCACGCACAAGTACGCGAATTGAGAAACGGCCTAAGTGAAAAGATTCTGCATATTGTCTATAAAATAACTATGCCAAATGCAGAATTGTTCGCCATTAATCCAAATAGAATGATGATGATTTAAAAATGCATAAGCAACGTCCATCCTGCCTTATTCTATCATTTAGGGAATTCACTTTAAATACACCCTATTTAAGAAATGTATCGCATGTTTTCAACCGCTGAGAGGTAGCGGCTGTAGCGTAGTGGATTAGTATAAGACCCGAACGCCAGCGACCGGGGTTCAAATTCGCCGGTCTATCATCATTCAATTTACCCCCATAGATGTGGTGCCAGCACGGCCTTGAAAATATGTGTTCAAGTTCGAAAAAAACACAAAAATATAATTCCATAGGCTTTAGTGAATAAGTATTCCATATGCATGAGAATTAGGACTTTTTAAAGGCCCACTATGCAACTTTTTTAGCCAAAATTACATTAAGTATGCAGGTTGAGAGTTATGCTGATGGTTCTGCATCCATTTCTGGGTCGATTGGTGGGTGTGTCATTTACCCATGTCGCCTCTCCAGTGAAAAAGCGCATATGCAACTTGCTCTGCTCGGACCGGGACATTCCGGATATGACGCAGCGGAAGTATCCTCGAAAATGTAGTAAGATTGTAGTTTCGAAAATGCTTTACGGCACAGACACACACCCAAACATTAAACCGGCTATATATAAACAGCCAGTTGCGAGGCAATTGTTGCATTCATCATGGATCAATCGACTGATAAGGGACCCAAGAGGCGACCGTCGGTGGAACAAAATAAGAATGGACCAGAAAAGAGATCAGACACGAGTGAAAGGGGAACTATGCAACTTTTTTGTCTTGATTTACCTTAATATAACAGGCTAAGAGTCATTGCGATGGTTCTATTATACATTTTTGTTCGATTGTCCGTTGTTTCGACTCACCCTTGCGCATCTTAGCGGAGAAAAGGAATATGTTTCTGCCGGCGACCCGCCGCCCACTCTCGCGGGAGTCTCGGGTCTCGCGAAGTAACGAATTGCTTTACGGCACAAACCCCCATACACGGAACCGGCTCGATATAAACACAAGTCACTAAGGGATTGTTATATTCATCATAGATCAGCCGACTAAAAAGAGACAGAGAAACCCAATGTCGGAGGAACAGAAGAAGAGAAAAGGGAGACTGACCGGCAGGGAGGCCAGACACGAGTAAACGTTGTTTACAAATCAGACGCCGACTCGGTCGTGTTGCTTTTGAAATTGAAAGTACCCTTGGTTGCCCTTCGTCTTCGTGGTATTCTTGATGTTGATAGTCTCTGTACAAATGTGTTTGCTCAACCATTTTGTTGTGAGCCCTGTAAAAATTGTTTTCTCGACCGTTTGGTTGTGAGCCCTGTATGTTTCTAGCTTGCTTGGTTGCAACCATATAAACACCTTTGTTTCCATGGGTGTTTTGCTGTTCGTCTGTCTCGTCCCCCAGATACAGACTGAATCCCCGAATCCGGGTTGTTTATTTAGATTATTATGTTGGCCAAACCTCTTACACTGATTGTTCTGTTCAACCTAAGATAAAACAATTATAATCTAGGATATAAATTCACACCGTCAACTATAAAAAAGGATGGATTTAAGTTTATTGCAATACAAATACACCCTTTTAAAAATGTATAACCTTGCCTACACTTTATGAACATCTACTTCGGACATGGCTCCACGCATTCGCCGGCTTCTTTGAAAACAAATGCACATGGCTCGCGTAGAAGTGCATGGGGAAGGGTCGTCAACGAGTTGTTACGACAGTGTTGTGAAATATCTACTACGAAGCTGTAGGGGGCGCTGTGTAGAGAAATGTGCGTGCCAAAACCAAGAAAACAGCGAAGAAATGCCCGAAGTTGCATAGTGGGCCTTTAAGCTTCACATAAATTCGCGTCACTTGGGAGTCGAACCCCCCGCGCAGAAATTCAAGACTGACGCGCTACCTCCACTCTAGCACTCTGTCACTGAGACGCAATGCGCAACAGTAATCATTGTCTACATAAGGTCCAAAAGGACGATCAAATAACGAACACCCTCTGATGAGAATCTGTATCTCTCATGAAGAACCCCAATTTCGTTGTTTGCACAATGACAATAAAGTCTGAAATCTGAATATCGTCAGACAATGCCAAGGGATCGGTTCTGTCCCGTAAAACCCTTGTCTCCGGAGAAGTGCGCCGGGGTCCACGGGAACACCCACAAATGGTGACGCCATTGTCAGAGGAGGGGCTAGGAAGCTGCGCACGCCGATTTAAGTAGCCGATCTCCGGCTAGACTAAGCCGAAAAACTGCTCCCGACCAGGTTTGGTTGCGAGCATAAGTCACCATGGTGATACAGCGACACTAAAAGAGATCGACTTTCGTGGTACAACAAACCCAGGCTTGGAGCTCAACATACCTCGCTAACCCTCTAAGCGAGCTTCGTGGTACAGGGCTCAGCTGATTAAACCCAGCAGGAACGGGCTAAAAATGTTGACCAATCAAAACACAACCTGAAACCACACAAACACACAAACAGAGGACAACAGAAAGTGGAGATTGATAGCACGAAGGGTGGTGCCTGCGGCTGGTGAGCATGACCAACTGTATTTTCATGTGATTTATTTTTACATAACAGTGTGGTCCGCACATGGCTTCCTTGTTTCCCTTTAACGCCTTGGGAGATCTGCACCCCCCCACACACACACACACACACACACACACACACACACACACACACACACACACACACACACACACACACACACACACACACACACACACACACACACACAGGCACACACACACATAGATCTGAGCTCTGTAAGCTCTCACAAATCCATGCAACAAGCCATCACCAAGTATTCTTATAGTAGTTATAGTTGCAATTGTGTACACATCGCTCCCAAAACATTTTACACAGCCAGATACCTGACCCCATCAGCCTGATAGTGGAGGTGGGGGGGGGGGACCTTCATCTTACCTGATCTATCCACCCATAATGTGGCTAAACAGACCTAGATTTATATCGATAGATCATGTTGAAATTGCCTTTGGCAACATAGCATAGATAATGCAGATCATATAAAAGGGAGCTATTTTTAGATCTTTAAAGACAAACATGGTTATTTCACAGGGGGATGCATTTAATGCTATTGGCAGCTGACTGGTTGACTGCATGTGAGAGATTAAAGGTGGTTATGTAACCAGTGACCTGCTAGTGCAGGCCCTGTTAAAGCTCCTAGTGCAGACTTCTACTGCTGATAGGAAACCCTTCACCGTTTAAGGACAATAGATCCAACCAATAGATCCAAGCGATGTCATCTTTGTTCTTTCAAGTGCAACATACAACGATCGCTGAAAATAATAGATTGATAGATAATAAATGTGTTTGGCTAAACGACGAACCTCGTTACCTTCGCCTGGTTAATGAGGAGTCCCACGAAAGTGGAGACGAGCACCGAGCCGGACATGCTGGCCTTCCTCCGCATCTCCTGCTTGAGGAACGGGAAGGCGGCGGCCGGCGGCTCCTCCGGTACCCTCACCGTGTACGACTGTCGCAGGCTCTCCGGTACCGTCACCGTGTACGACTGTCGCAGGCTAGGCATGTTCACAACAAGGGATCCGATCCCGGTCGCGGATCAGCCTTCACCAAATATGCGAAGAATTGGCGAGGAATATTCGATCCCCTATTTAAAAAAAAAAAAAGGCCCAGAGGAATTATCTTCAATCATGCGATGCGATCTAAGGGTCCAGGGTCCTCTATCTCCTATCGGTCAGCTGGCATTCATTCATTCATTTAAGGAATGAATGTAAAGACGACCTGTGGCGCTCCATGAAACGAGTGAAGCGAAACACCGCTGATTATATCGACACTATGATCTGCCTTATAAGAAGACCAGTGAGCGTCGTTCGGTTCCACGCGTATTCACTGTCTATTACCACTTAATGATACGTCAGAATATACGGCAATAAATGAAAATTGTCCACCCACTCTCCGTTCGCCACCGCTGAGACCCGCCCCTCTCGTTTCAACAGGCCTACACGTCACATACCGCCGCCTGGAGGTACCACTACGTCACACAGTTAGAGTTCAACCTCCATTCACATTCTCTTGTAAAAAATCTGACCAATGACAAACATATAGTCATGAGGCCTACGTGCGTGCGTGCGTGCGTGCGTGCGTGTGTGTGTGAGAGAGAGGATTTTGAATCCCTGAATCGCAATTCACAGATGGAAGACAAAGGCCTCGGGCCTCATTTATCAACCGTGCGTAGAAAAGGATCTAAATTCTCTCTCTCTCTCTCTCGAATGAAATTTATTTGAAATGTATTATTTATTGGTATTTATCAAATGGCGTAAGGCAATCGTACGCACATCAGTAAGTTCTTATGGTGTGATCAGGATGCCTCGGACATCAGCCTTGTGAGTTGCAAGTGGGGAAATCTCCCAGCTTTCTTGCGGCATTTCACGGAGGAAAGCCCTCTTTTGGTCGGGCCCCCTCGGTATTCTGAGAGTACACCGAGTTCAGTGAAGACACTTTAAAAAATAAATGGCTGCGCTTAATTTTATTTGTATTTGTACTACGTTGGTCATTTAAATGTATTTTTTGCAATAAAATATAAGTTGTGTTGTTTGTTTTCGAGCTGGTTTGCTCAAGTGGCTAATGTAGCTAACAATAAACAACGACTAGCCAATTTAATCAAATCATAAAGACAAACGGGAACGCTAAAAGTGCTCCCGAAACCCCGATCAAACCATTCAGTACCATACGCGTTCACGCTCAGACCATTTGAATTCAGAAACGCCTCAAATTAACCATATATGGTTAATTTGCTGGAGCTGCTTCCCCGCAATCCGCTGGAGCTGGAGCTGCTGCTGCTTCCCCGCAATCCGACCCCGGATAAGCAGTTTGAAGATAAGGATGAGGTCACAACGCATACCTTTATCAACCATGTGAATGTGTTTTTCCCCTCACCACTATAATGGCAAAAAGAGGGAAGAAAATAAACTTCTCCAACACCAAAAAATAGAAACCTTCATCAACGAGGTTGATTAAACCAAAAGTTACCTTTTGGTGCAGGAGCTTAGTGCCGGTGGCATTACAAATAAAATAAAGTTTGCTGCATATGAAAAAGTGACTGATGCAGTTAATTCAGTTGGGTCGGGAGCCACTCGCCAAGAAGGTCAGCACAATCTTTGAAAATGCGCTCCGTGCGGAGGGCATGGTTTGCAAAGTCTTCCAATAACACAAGATACGCCATTGCACTACAATTCCAACATTTCTCACAGCTGTCTTTTATAGGGTTTGACACTAATTTGTCTGTTTAAAATTAGAAGGAGTAATTTAATTTTTTTAACTAAAAGGAAACACGGGACATATGTGGATGTTGATTGCTTGATGCATACGTTGACACTCTTAAATGCTTTGCTTTTTGCTTGTAATATCATTATTCTACCACTAGATTTGGTTCGCATGCATGGCCAGAGCTGTGCTTATATTTACCTACATTCCTAAGTATAAGTCAATTTTGGTAAATTCCATACTTTGCGTGGCAATATTCGTACGCACTACTTACGCACAAATCTTTGTGCAAGTACGGTTCATAAATGAGGCCCCTGGAGAGCAGTGTGTAGATGTAGCTAAAGGTTTGGCCGCTTCTATCGCCCACAAACAACTCAGAAGTGGTTTGAACTTTGAAGCCATCTTATAGCCAGCATGTTATCTATGGGAGAGGCGGGGGGGTCAAAGAGAACACAGACTAATGGAACTAATGTGAGCTGTCCTCCTTGTTGAAAAACAAGCACACACTACGCATTCCAATTCCTTTACCGGAGCAAAGCAGAACCCTCCTCCCCACACTGTAGACTCTCAACACAAAGAGCTCCATGTATTTCACATAAGAACACGGTTGTTCAGCCCATACTTCAAACAGGGAACACAATTGTTCTTAACAAGTGTTAAAAAACTCAATTAAATCTGTTATGTGTCAGCTCATCTGTGGGGAATGCGGGGAGGGTTGGTGTTGTTCTGTGTTCTAGAACAGAACTAGACTTGCTGTACAATCCAAGGAGCAGTACAAGTACACACCACTACAGACACTCCAATCAGGGTTCAGAGTACTAGTGCCAAGGCCTGCATTCCTTCCTTTGTAACCTTTTGAAAAAAACATTTTCAAAGAGGTGCATGGAACAGGAATATGAAAATCTAATGCATATAATAATATAGACAGCAAAGTAAATCTAGAAAACCGTACATTTCATTCAAGATGAGGAGCAGAGTATCTGTTCATAGAATTCAAAGGCAAACCCATAGTTTGCTTAGAAACAATATCAGTCATGACATTTTTCAACTTAAGTCGCCACTACAATTACTACAACTGCCCTGGATATAATGCTAGTTGTCGCATTAAATGTTGGGCCACAGTTTTTCAGTTTTGTGCCATTGAATGATGTATGTGAGAATAACGAATAACTCATGTAGCTGTTGTAGTTTCTTTTAAAACAAACTTAGAGAGTATAGACGAGTATAGACATGTTAAAAATGCATTTGAGCATGGAAAATATAAAATTAATGTATGTTGGTTGAATTAACATACATAGGCTATGAATCTGAATTATTTCTCAGGTAGCGGCCATTCCCAAAATGCACCAGAATACAGGAAATCACATCTACCAAATTCAAAATTTTCCGGAGGGAGGACCCCAAACCCCCTGTCAGTGACTGGTGCTGCGTTTTAATATCCATCCGTCTCGGAGGTCCGAGGACGTTGCCTAGCGACACGCACAAACACGCCCCTTTTCCTCGGACGGCGAACTCACCATCTCAGTTGAACTCATGCTGCGTTCGAGTATTCTCTGCGAACCGACTCGGATCTCGGATATGACGCCACGCCCACACTTCAAGCGTTTTATTATTTTGCTCAGTCGTTGGAGGAAAACATGGACGCCACCCGGAAAGCTGTTGTCGCGGAAGCATTGGCAGAGGACCAGGCGCTCCAAAATATGTAGGCTATAGTATAGGCCATAGTCAAGTCAAGTCAAGTTTATTTATATAGTACATTTTAAACAACAGTAGTTGACCAAAGTGCTGTACACAAATACAATATATTTGTGTACATATGCAGAGATACGGACGCAGTAAGGTATTGCAGTAATACGAGTGATTGAAATTGCCATTTAAACCACCAAAGTGGTCCAAGCACAATGAAAACAGTTCATACTTCAAGTCACAATGGGCGCAGCCATCTTGAATTCTGTCTCGGAATTTTGCTCGGCCACCACTGAGTTCAACCGAGATGCTGAGTTCGCCGTCCGAGGAAAAGGGGCGTGTTTGTGCGTGTCGCTAGCCAACGTCCTAGGACCTCCGAGACGGATGGATATTAAAACGCAGCATCAGAGGTGACCGAGCAAAATTCCGAGACAGAATTCAAGATGGCTGCGCCCATTGTGACTTGACATATGAACTGTTTTCATTGTGCTTGGACCACTTTGGTGGTTTAAATGGCAATTTCAATCACTCGTATTACTGCAATACCTTACTGCGTCCGCGTATCTATGCCTATGGCCTATAGCCTACTTATTTTGGAGCGCCTGGTCCTCTGCCAATGCTACCGCGACAACAGCTTTCCGGGTGGCGTCCATGTTTTCCTCCAACGACCGAGCAAAATAATAAAACGCTTGAAGTGTGGGCGTGGCGTCAGATCCGAGATCCGAGTCGGTTCGCAGAGAATAATCGAACGCAGCATAAGCCCCACCACCCAATTTTAGCACCAGACGCCACTGATACAGACATATATATACACATATTTTGTTCTTATTTACACTTTATTTGTTTACATTTATTTTGTAGCTTCTCTCTTATCCGATTTGTTGAAGTGCGCGGTCATGTGGCCCTCTGATGATGATTATGATGATGAAAAATTGTGGTCGTCTTTATCATGAAAGTTGCCCATCCCTGATATACAGGAATACAGCTCTGGATGCTAACACAATAAATAGATCCATTATCAATTATAAAATATATGAAATCTAATCCATGAAATAAAGGTAATAAACATAACCTCTATGCTGAGAAGGAACATTTGAATAAGAAAACACTTTTCATTTTACTTCTAGATCAACCAACCTGGTCTCACAGGAATCCGTGAAATGACCACGGACGCTTAACTCAAAATCCGTGGGATCATCACGGAAACACGCCGATTTACGTGATATGGGCACGGAATTTGCTCCAATGCAAGTAAATGACACTGATATTCCGTGGCACAGACAAGGCACGGAATTTGCTCCAATGCAAGTAAATGACACTGAAATTCCGATGCAACACACGGATTCCCGTTTCAATGAGCGAGTCGACCTGGTCTCACAGGGATCCGTGAAATGACAATAAATATATATATATAGATATATATGGAGTTAGATTCATGCCAAAACCCCGCACACACGCAAAACGTGTTTTGCTCACGCATAACGATTCACACGCACACAAAACGTGTTTTACTCACGCAAAATGATTCACACACACGCTCAGTGTGGTTTGCAAATACAAAACATCATTCACAAACTAATGCATTTTGCTTCAGAAACAAATACAGTATGTTTTACACAAAGTACAAAAAAAAATCCTTCAAGTACACAAAACCATTCTACAAGTACGGAACACGAAAGCGCGTGGATCGGAATGCATTTGCGCACGGATCGGATTGCATTTGCGCACGGATCAGCAAGGCGGAAAATTAGTGCCAAAAGTCACGTGACAAATAAATGTCCTGTGATTGGTGGCGGTGTTGAGTCAGTTTAAGGCCGCCAGGACGATCTTTTTTCTCCGCAAAATGTTTATTTGATGCCGGCCAAACGTGTGTGGATTCAACTCCATACTATGCGACTTTCCGCCCCTTTGTCACGGAATCTGAATTGACGAACACAGAGATTGTGACATCCGTCAGCAACACGCAAGCTCTGTGTTCGCCAATCTACTTATCCAGTCTTAAAAACAAAATGGCGTCGACGGGTGATCTACTGATGGTATTGTGTGTATAAAATGTACTTTTTAATAAACAATCTGTACACTTATAAAGTTCTCAATGCCTCGTTTTATATCTTAAGACCCTTATTGTACTACCAAAGAAGTGTCGGGCTACTTCTAGCATTTTAAATGGTTTAAAATAGCGATTTAGTTTTTACCATAACCACTGCCCCCATTGTTCCAAGTTTATAGCGTTTTGATAGAATCGGCTAAAAACAGCCAACTGAAGAAAGCGTCTATATGCGTTTTTTGTGCTCCAAAACAAACGTTTCAACTCAAGCATCAAATAAAGATTTTGGGGAGAAAAAAGATCGTCCTGGCGGCCTTAAACTGACTCAACACCGCCACCTGTTGCTGTGTAGTATGAATCACAGGACATTTATTTATCACGTGACTTTTGGCACTCATTTTCCGCCTTGCTGATCCGTGCGCAAATGCAATCCGATCCACGCGCAGCTTTCGTGTTCCGTACTTGTAGAATTGTTTTGTGTACTTGAAGGATTTTTTTTTGTACTTTGTGTAAAACATACTGTATTTGTTTCTGAAGCAAAATGCATTAGTTTGTGAATGATGTTTTGTATTTGCAAACCACACTGAGCGTGTGTGAATCATTTTGCGTGAGTAAAACACGTTTTGTGTGCGTGTGAATCGTTATGCGTGAGCAAAACACGTTTTGCATGAGCAAAACACATTTTTCGTGTGTGCGGGGTTTAGGCATGAATCTAACTCCATATATATATATATATATATCACCTAGCCTATATCATGCGATTTCGTGCTCATGCGCACAACCGTTAATCTATTGAATCGTGTCCAAGAGCACGGTGCACCTTTTTCGTCTTCAACAGAAAGGAATGTCAAACCATTCATTTTGAGAGAGAGAGAGAGAGAGAGTGAGAGAGAGAGAGAGAGAGAGAGAGAGAGAGAGAGAGAGAGAGAGAGCAACCTGGTATCACGCCAAAGCGTGTAATAGATACGTTGCTCATCTAAATGAATGGAGGAATAGCACCAACAGGGGGCGAGACGTTCTCCCAGCATTTGGTGAAATTGTTACATAGCCTATTAATCTTTATTATCTGAATGGGAAATGCAATATCTTAGGACAGATACACCATTCAACGTATTTCTAATGACATTTCTAGCGAGAAATGTCACAACAGTGATTGTGTCTGATCTTTAGTTTTAGTTATTAGGACGATTTTATCGGCTCGCTCGCATGTTTCAACGACGTCAAGTTGCTAGGGACGCTGCTTTCGCTAAACTAGCAGCCCACGTGTTTTCTGCGGTTTTGTTATTAAACCGTTACTTTATGTAACTTTTAATGATATCATCTTGTTAGAAACACGTATATCTGAGAGCCAACCCAGTCGCCAAGAAAAGCATACGTTTTCGTGAACACTGGATTACGTCGCATTTCAACATAAAATAGCGCGTTATAGCTACAGTATGTATTGTATAATCTTTATGAAAACTCAGTCAGAACTATTAAACACCAAAGGATGGGCGGGGTTGGGCCGTGGACACACACACACACACACACAACACACCACACACCACACACACACACACACACACACACACACACACCACACACACACACACACACACACACACACAAACAATGCATTTCACTGCTAAAACAACAAAAAAAAATAGAAGAAAAAGTTCCCTCAAAGATTATTACTTTCCAAACATTGGCCAAAATGGAATATCTTTTTATTTGGGCTGCTTCTAGGACTTTGGGTGGATTTTGAACGGTATTTGGGCAGGACGTTTTGCAGGACCTGGCAACCCTCCGCTGTTGCCCGAGGTGCTGAAATGCTCCGAAACCGATCTGGATTTAAAGTGTGGGGTCAAAAGGTCAAAAGGAGCCGGCACCACGTCGCTTATGAGATAACAAAAAGTTAATGTGTATTTCTCTCCTAACTTTTTGGCATTATTAAAGAGAGGCCTGATTCTCAGATATGCATGTTGGATGGCTTAGGTGTAGGTCTGGCAAGAACTTCAGGCCAAAATCTTGCAAGCGAGCCGCTGGGTGAGGTACAACGAGATGGAGCACTTGCTGAGTAATTTCCTGTAGGGCTGGAGCCACAGGTTGATTCGTATGCGTCCTTTGAGACCCCCTTTGATACATAAGAGACCACAAGGTATAGCTTACTTGTTCTCGACTCAGTCACCTATTGCATCACTTCCTTTAGGGCTCTGGCCTCCTAATTGATCATTGTAGTATAATTGAATGCCCTCTTTCATATATATGATACCATCACCACTGGGACGTGGCAACAATTCTCCAAATCCATAGGGGGAGGGGGGGGGGTGCTTGTGGACAGTAGGGGTGTACACTAGACATAAATAGGAAGCAAACTCAGGAGGACTGACCTCTCACACATATTTAATTAATTGTTTCAAATAACCCTGCCTCGTTAAATCAATGAGCTTGGTGTTTTGCTTTCAAAAATAGGTGATAGACGAAGTCTAAACTGCAGAAAATAAAAACATCCAATGTGCCTTTTAAGGATACCTTGAAATATCTGTCTATTTTTTAACCATCAGACCCTAGTTTACAACAAAAACAACACAATTGACAGCAGCTCCTTTACCGCGTGGTTTTTAGAGCAATGTAAGGATTAGAGGGGGGGGTCGATAGCAACCACCATATCAACCATGGGCCGTATTCACAAAGCATTTTATCTTACCGCTAGGAGTGCTCCTAACTCGCGCTAAAACATTTTACGTAGGAGTTTTTTCTTAAAAGTTATTCACAAAGCCGCTGAGACCTACTCTTACTAAGGATGAATTCACAAAGAGTGAACTAAGAGTGACGCGCCGTTGCTATGGATTACGTCAATTCTCGTGCACGAGTTTAGAAGCGGTCAGTTCGGTGATTGGTTGTTCAGACGAGCCCACTGAATCACCGAAAAACAAGGAAATAGCCTAGGCTAGAAATGAATTCCTATTAAGTAGTTATAGTGCAGTTAGCAGAATACACGCATGATGACAATTTTGTGCAGACCACGATAATGACGTTGTAGCCTGCACGTTCAAGAGAGAGAGAAAGCAAACAATAAAAATACGTAAAATCTAAAAGAAAATAAATGTTACGAACTACCCAAGTGTTGACTGATTTGTGCCAAGGTGTTTACCTAAAATGTGTTTTCAAAGTGATCCTAAATGCCTGTCCACTCGGTTCCACACGGCCAAATTCCTTGTAATGTTGATCGCCATCATCATCATCATCATCATCATCGTCTGGCTGTGGAATGTTCCTTCCGCTTGCAAAGGTTGTGTAGAATGGCACATACAGTGATTACTGTGCTTGCCCTCTCTGGGGTGAGGCGTATTTCGCCGTGGAGGACATGAAACCGACGTTTCATCTGCCCAATTCCTCTCTCCACAAACATTTCGTGTATGTTTGTGTGCTCGCAAAGAGCCAATACGATGTGTTTTACGCATAGGACTAAGCGTAATCTGCGTAATCACTTACATTACATGTTACACTTTAACTGTGCTCCCGGTTGTGGATTAAGGTAGGGTGTCTAGAGCCACGTCTTGCATGGATAGTCACTGTCACCCAGCAAGTGACACCCAACTGGTACATCTCAAAAAGCTGCCTCAGACCGCTCACCATTAAAATGCGCGAATCATGGGTAGCTGAAGATCCAGGCCACTTTGCAACAACATCCAGTAGGCTATGTTAAAATTGCATCAAAAACAACCTGCGTGTTGATGGAATGCACTTTCTTCCTATTGACGAACACGTCCTCGTCTTTTGATGGCGCAATTATTTTTATTTTTTATAAGTTATATATATTTTTTTATAACTTATCATTTTTATAACATTTTATTTCGGGAATAATCAGATTATTCCTGTTAGTCCGGGATGTTATTGCATCGCGCATTAACTCCACAATAAGTTGAATACCCTAACATTTCGTCTCGCAGGCATTTTAAGATTCTTTGTGAATAGGTCTTACTGAGTTAGGAGTCCTCTTGAGGACTTTTAAGCTCTCCTAGACTTAGGTGCTACTTTTAGTCCTAAAATACTTTGTGAATTGCTCTTAGTGAAAAAGTTAGGAGTCCTAAATTTAAGAGTGACACGCCCATTATTTTTAGGAGTTACTCCTAAATTCGCCAGTTAGGACCTACTTTTAGCCCTAAGATCCTTTGTGAATACGGCCCCATGACAGTCAAGTGACGTGGACGAAGCCCCATTGGAAAAAAATAGAACTCATACCCTACACACTGAGGAGATTAATTATATTTAAATTATTATGACCATGGAGCCTTTATTTGCATGGGTTTACATTTCGTTCTGTGTAGCATAGAAATATCGGAGAAACACTCCCATTCAGAATGCATTGGTTTACATTTCGTTATTTGGAGCACCGTTATTTTTTATTTATTCTCAGTTTTTGAGGAGGTGCTTCAAAAATGCAAAATTTTCTGCTATCATCCAAAATCCAATGGAAAAAACCCGTTGGCTTGTTGTCAAGGAAACCCAGGGCGACGCTCACTTCCGGGTTGGCCAACATACGTCATCCCTCCACCACTCTATTCATACGGTTCATCTACGTCACGTTTTCTGGAAAGCCGCCATTTGCACGACCAATCTCGCCTAGTATGGCCGCCCACACTGCTCATCTGAATCTCGATTTTAGGCTGCGATCAGGGCTCCAGACTAACTTTTTCCTTGGGTGCACTGGTGCGCCTAAATTTTTAATTTGGGTGCACCAGCACTTATTTATCGGTGCACCCAAGTTTTGAGTTGTTGAGGGGGGGGGGGGGGGGGGGGGGGGGGGGGGGGGGGGGGGGGGGGGGGGGGGGGGGGGGGGGGGCGTTGGACCGTGCCTGCCTTGCGCCGAGTTGTTGACGGGGGGGGGGCAACCGGGCAGCTGTAATATTTTGACCATTAAATAAATGCCGAATCTGTATCTCTCATAAAGATCGTCAGACAATGCCAAGGGATCGGTTCTGTCCCGAAAACCCTCTGTCTCCGGAGAGACGCCTGTATGATAAGTGCGCCGAGGTCCATGGGAACACCCACAAATGGTGACGCCATTATCGGAGGAGGGGCTAGGAAGCTGCGCACGCCGATATAAGTAGCCGATCTCCGGGTAGACTCGCTGAAAAGCTGCTCCTGACCAGGTTTGGTTGCGAGCGTCAGTCACCAATGGTGATACAGCGACGCTTAAAGAGATCGACTTTCATGGTACAGCTAACCCAGGCTTTCAGCTCAACATACCTCGCTAACCCTCTAATCGAGCTTCGTAGTACAGGCCCCTGGATTGGGCTTCGCGGGTTTGTTTACCGGCGTTGCTATTGTTACCGGTCTTGCGTGTCCCAACGGTTTATTAGGAATCTAATAAATCGCTGTCTAATCAATACTTCATTCACTGCCTCTTCCGTGGTTATTACAATATTATGAATAGACTGCTCTGTAAAAAAAAAATAATAATAATAATTATACCAGATAGATTTTCAGTCGCACCGGTGCGCCCAAATAAAATATAAGGTCGCACTACCCCGAATTCTAGGCGCATGTGCGCCCAAATTAGGCGCACTCTGGAGCCCTGGCTGCGATCCTTATTTGTTACCCCCAGTTTTTTTTAGTCCATTAGTATCGGCCTCACGCTTGCCTCAAATACATTTTCATTACATATATATTTATTTAGTCCACAACCCCTCCCCATACAGTAGAGATATCTTGAGCGTTCAAGAGCACTGATGCCTACCAATATGCTGTGGCTGGATGGGTGAAGGACGCTAAAGTGAGGCACTTGGCCACCAATAATCTTTATCTGATAATGGCAAAGTTAAGTACTATGTATTTGTGACGTTTGTGGTGGGTTACTATCATTGGTCGTTGAAATCCGTCATCAAATCATAGACGATAATTTCGCCGGGGACCCTTGGGACGAGTTTTCTTCAAGATTAATTTGGTACCCACAACAAAACCCGATTTGAATTATTATGGATTATTTTTGGACAATGAATGAGGTATTAATACCAATACTCTTTGGCTGGGACGTTGTCAACATTGGGTATATGGAGCAGAACATAGTGGGTCTTATGTCAACGTTTTTTGTATGCATTTTATTCATTAGTAAGCTACATGGATATGCCATCTTTCAGAACCTTTCATTACCTGCACTAAAGAGAATAAAAGAGCGCATCCTCATTGTTTGATTGTGGTCGTAGGCGTTGTTGTTGGTGCTGAGTTACCACTGAAATTAGTGGATGGGATCGGTCGTCAAGATGGCGGCGCAAAGCTACAGTGACGTCACGTGAACCAAACGAATACTGTAAAAACACATGTTCAAGTTGAATGATAATGCATGAATCTATTCTTTATTCTGCCATAGTATTTATTGAAAGGGGGGGGGGGGGGGCATAAAAGTCTTTTGGCCATGGATCCAGATCGGTTTTGGAGCATTTCAGCACCTCAGGGCAACAGTGCAGGGTTGCCAGGTCCTGCAAAAAACATCCTGCCCACATACCGTTCAAAATCCACCCAAAATGTCCTAGAAGCAGCCCAAATAAAAAGATATTCCATTTTGGCCAATGTTTGGAAAGTAATAATATTTGAGGGAACTTTTTCTTCTATTTTTTTTGTGGTTTTAGCAGCGAAATGCATTGTGTGTGTGTGTGTGTGTGTGTGTGTGTGTGTGTGTGTGTGTGTGTGTGTGTGTGTGTGTGTGTGTGTGTGTGTGTGTGTGTGTCCACGGCCCAACCCCGCCCATCCTCTGGTGTTTAATAGTTCTGACTGAGTTTTCATAAAGATTATACAATACATACTGTAGGTATAACGCGCTATTTCATGTTGAAATGCGACGTAATCCAGCGTTCACAAAAACGTACACTGTCAACGTATGCTTTTGGCGACTTGGTTGGCTCTCAGATATACGTGTTTCTAACATGGTGATATCATTTAAAGTTACATAAAGTAACGGTTTAATAACACAACCGAAGAAAACACGTGGGCTGCTAGTTTAGCGAAAGCAGCGTCCCTAGCAACCTGACGTCGTTGAAACATGCGAGCGAGCCGATAAAATCGTCCTAATAACTAAAACTAAAGATCAGACACAATCACTGACTGAAGATTATGCAAGTAAAAAGTATATTTCTCTCTAGAAATGTCATTAGAAACACGTTGAATGGTTTATCTGTCCTAAGATATTGCATTTCTGCTGACCGAAACCGTAAACTTCTGAAACCACCCTCGGAGGTGGTTTCAAATCTACCCGGTTTCGTTTTGGATTTGTGTGGACGCCTGAAACCGACTGAAACCGTAAACCATGACGTCATCGCCCCACCCCTCGACCCTCTAGCCAATGACTGTTAAGCCCGCGGAGTCTCAGAACTCACAACAACAAAGATGATGGCGGACTACAGGCTTGTAATCGTTCTGCAGCAGATCATGTCACTTGTTGGGGGGTTGCTAAGCTATTATTTATTGAGACTGTTGACTGACTATTTGTTTGTGTTGTTAGTGGTTCGGGGGGCAGCCTTTATGTGCATGCTCGCCTCTTCTTGTTATTTAATTTCCTACTGGATTTCTGTAGCAGAAGCAGCCGCCCTTATGGGCCTGGCATGTGTACTACAGCGTTTCTACAATCTACCCGGTTTCGCTTGACTCCGTCTTTACGGAGATACTCCGAAACCGGATAGATCGAAACGGACGGGGTCTCTCTCTCTCTCTCTCTCTCTCTCTCTCTCTCTCTCTCTCTCTCATCTCTCCTCTCTCTCTCTCTCTCTCTCTCTCTCTCTCTCTCTCTCTCTCTCTCTCTCTCTCTCTCTCTCTCTCTCTCTCTCTCTCTCTCTCTCTCTCTCTCTCTCTCTCTCTCTCTCTCTGATGATATTGGCTAGGTGATATATATATATATATATATATATATATATATATATATTTATTTATTGTCATTTCATGGATCCCTGTTATATGGGCATGGATCCCGATATATGGGCAAATTCCGTGCCCATATCACGGAAATCGGCGTGTTTCCGTGATGATCCCAGGGATTTTGAGTTAAGCGTCCGTGGTCATTTCACGGATTCCTGTGAGACCAGGTTGAGATCAACAGTATAACATACATTTTTTTATTATTCACAGACCACCCTTGCAACATGTTATTCCTTCTCTTTCATCCAGCCAGTACATAGCACAGCTCAAACTCAAACCATAAAAGATTTTCTTTCTGAGAATGTGAGCCAAGTTGAGACTAAAGATATTGTTGACTCAATTCTGGTCTCGATGAGAAGCAGGAAGAGAACGACAGAAGCTGACAGTCTTCCAACCAAGGCCCCCTGACGGTATGTGTCACTTTCAGCTCAATATTGGCCGAAACTAGTTAAGCACTCAAAACACGTTGCATTAACATTTTGAGTCTGATGGTGCTTCCTTAAGGCCTGTGCAGTGTCCAATATCCACATCCAATGTGGATTGATTAATTGGCTATTCTGATCATATAAGCCAGGGGTTTTCAAAGTGTGAGAGAGTGAGCCCCCCCTCAGAGAAAATAATTCAGCTGAGCCCCCCCCCCCCCATTTTACACATTTTAAACATCTCTGATCATAATTTTAAAACATTTGAAAAATATTTTTGAAACATTTTAAACATATTTCTGAAACATTACAACTTCTTTGTGCGCTTTTAAACACATTTCTTAACACAATTTAACAACTTTATCTAAGCATGTTTTAGCTACAGTGTGTTACAGACATTTGAACATCTTAATCTGTGTAAACTGCCAGTTTACACAGATTCATTCAGGGTCCCCGACTCTGAATTTTCAGAGTCTAATCAGATCTGCTTTTTCAGTCCAGAGATTCGACTATTCGGCGGGGTTTGTTTACCGGCGTTGCTATGGTGACCTAAATTATTATAAGCAACTGAAAACGATGCCGGTTTGAAACTAAAACTGTGATTCTGAAAAAAGTATAAATGCTATCAAAATTCCATTTGGATAGTATTGAAGATACAAGTGGGTAGATTTGTTCAATGGGTTGAACGATGGTAAACGGTTGAAAAATGAATGAGTTACGATGTCTAGAAGTAGGTGTATCAGAATGGGCTGCCGTCTTCAATGAAAACAGCTGAAAACGAAGCAGTATGAAACTAAAACTGCGATTCTGAATTTTTTTTAAATGATAACGAAATTCTGTTTTGATATTATTGAAGATACAAGTGTGTAGATTTGTTAAATGGTTTGCACGAAGATAAACGGTTGAAAATTGATTTAGTTAGGTTACTTCTACAGTTGAAGTACGATTGATGATTTGAATCATCGACTTTCAGGTTTTTCTTCGGGTTTATTTCTCACGTCACGTCGCGCTCCCCTTGAAGAACTCTGGCGCCCCCCAGGGGGGGCGCGCCCCACAGTTTGAAAACCACTGATATAAGCCACAACACACAGTGTACCTGCTTTGGGATAACTTAAGGGTTGTGTGCAATTTCTAAAGCAGGGGTTTTCAAAGTGTGAGAGAGTGAGCCCCCCCTCGGAGAAAAAATAAATTTTCTAAATTTTCTAAAAAAAAAAATTCCACAATGTCTTGTTTTTTAAAAAATGTATGATGACTATATGCTATGTAAGGTGACCTTGGGTGTCTTGAAAGGCGCCTCTAAATTAAATGTATTATTATTATTAAATGTTTTGAAAGCTATTTTAATTATTTTACACATTTTAAACATCTCTGATCATAATTTTAAAACATTTTAAACATATTTATTTTTTCCATTTTGCTAAAGTTAGCCAGCAATATTATTTTCTAGGGCTGTCCCCGACTCTGAATTTTGTGAGTCGATCAGATCTGCCTTTTCAGTCCGGAGATTCGACTATTCGGCGGGGTTTGTTTACTGGCGTTGCTATGGTGACCTAAATTATTATAAGCAACTGTAAACGATGCCGGTTTGAAACTAAAACTGGGATTCTGAAAAAAGTATAAATGCTATCAAAATTCCGTTTCGATAGAATTGAAGATACAAGTGTGTACATTTGTTTAATGGTTTGAACGATGGTAAACGGTTGAAATAGGAATGAGTTACGATGTCTAGAAATAGGTGTATCAGAATGGGCAGACGTCTTCAATAAAAACAGCTGAAAACGAAGCGGTATGAAACTAAAACTGTGATTCTGAAGAAATATTAAATTATATCAAAATTCTGTTTAGATATTATTGAAGATACAAGTGTGTAGATTTGTTAAATGGTTTGCACGAAGATAAACGGTTGAAAATTTATTTAGTTATGTAACTTCTACAGTTGAAGTACGACTGATGATTTGAATCATCGACTTTCAGGTTTTTTTTCGGGTTTATCTTTTTCTCACGTCGCCCCCCCCCCCCCCCCCTGAAGAACTCCGGCGTCCCCCAGGGGGGGCGCACCCACAGTTTGAAAACCACTGTTCTAAAGTAAAGAATTTTCAAGAAATACCACGACACTGACAAGAGATACGTTTACTGAAACATATGAGGGACAACTCCACAAGCCTTCTCTCCAGGGGCGTAGGAACGAGTTTAACATCGGAGGGGACACATATCGGAAAACTGACAGATCCATTAATGGTTCGAAGAGAAATATGTCATAAATGAACTACACTGCAAAACAATCACAAATGTATTTTATTCTTCTAAAAATATACATTTGTAAAGGAAAACACATTTTGAATGGCAGTATTGAACTGATACATATCAAATCAATTCTTTAATTGCAGGCCTTATCATACCGTTTTGTAGACTGATAAATAACATGTGTGTGTGTGAACTTTACTAAATGTGAATGCAGGTTACCTTGACAACCAATGATTCTGGGAATAGTTTAAGTAATTTAATATTTAAATTGAAGTCATGTCACCGGACGAGACGTTGGAATGCTTTGTAGATTATTGAAGAGAGGTATTGATGTGACCTTCAAGGCTAGCTTGTTCTTTTGTTAGTTACTTGTAATTCTCAAATAAGTAATAAGGTAAGTGGTGCTAAATGGATATTTGACTAATTTAATTCCATTGCCATTACAAAAATGGTGACTAAGGACTTCATTAACGATGGAGTCCACTTAAAACAGATAAAAAGATAGCATATGACAACATTAGGAAGGAACAGAAATTATGTTGTTGTTTTTATTGTCTGGGTGAAAGACAGAAGTTGTGTCAGCTCTAGGTCACATATCACATTTATGCCAAAAATGCGGCTAAACTACCTTGTAATATTCAATGATGTAATGATTCATGTGTGGTTATTTCTGTAGCTGGGGAATTTTTAACCTTGAATGACCCTAGCAGCGAGGTACAACGGAAAACAATTCCAACACATTTCTTGCAACATAAGGGATGATAAACAAGTGTGGTAAGCGAAGTAGGGGAAAATAACAACTGCCACCAACAAGTCTCATCGTCATCAATATGATGATGATTAATCATTATTATCACTGACGTCTGCGTGATCCACTTTGCACTGACTGGTGAAAAGTGACAAATGTAAAGAGTGATGGGGCCCTAGGGTCCGATCACAGTGGACATGGAAGGTTCAGATGCCCCATTCCCCAGGAGCAAGGCAGGGTGATTAGAAGCTTGGGTGACAGAGACCTCTGGGTTCATTATTACTGCAGCCTCCATAGAGGGACTCAAACCCTTATGGGGGCACTTCATTTCATCACCTCGCCCCTACCTGATGGGCGGGCTGTTGTTTACTAGTTTAAAGGGTAAAGGCAAATTAATATAAGGATACTAGGAGCTTCTGTGAAAAACTAACGCACAGTGTAAGAGGGTGATCATAAACAAGACTCAGGAATAAGTCTTTCATCATTCATACTATTTATATTTTGAACCAAGAATAAAAGAAAGCCCGATTTAATAAATATTCTGCCAGACACGATAGTCAGGAGGGAATTCATAAAAATTGTGCACTTCTGGAAAAGTTTTTCATTTTTGGCAGGGTGTTAGGTATGGGCCTGAGGTTTTAAAAAATCTGTGGATGCAAGTTGGGGCCAAAATGGCCCCCGCTGAAAAGAGAAAAGGTTATATCTCAGCTTCCTTTAGTCTTAAATTGTTGCATATTTTTGGATGCGTTTTTTCTGCTTTGTTTGATAAAAGGAATCCAATTCTGATATAGTCTTACTATTTTAAGTCCATTTCTATGTTAAATGTATTATCATAGTCCTATTTAGCTCAAATAAACTGTCAATACCTCTGAAAAAGTCACATTTAAATATTAGTCAGGGCACTAGAGACATATTTTGTTAGGTATGCTTTTGTTTTTTGATTGGACAGGGCGCTAGCACTATTGTGTCAGAAAGCACACGTGGTGATCAAAAGGACCATTGTTGAGGATTTAGATCACAATTTCAGAACTAAGCCACAATGAAGTTATATTTGGCTTTTCAACATGTGAAGGATCAATATCAAATTTTTGTGAAATAACACAATGAAAAATACATACTTAAACATTATATATTTATTTAAAGGTTTCTGTTGTGGCTGAGGCCCTCCCCTTTGCCCTGTCTTCCTTGAACCCTCTTCCTTCCTCTAGACCGTCGCCTCACTCTTCATCATTATTCGTACAGCCTCCCCACACTTGCACAATGTAGTACAGCGAAGTCCAGCTCGGTGGCACTTACAGTTGCCTTTACAGGCAACCACACAGCCACAGTTGAGGAGAAGTGAACATCCCTTGCTGACATCTTCAAGGTCTTTCCAATACGGCACCCAGACCTTGATTCTGTCATTCCATTCTCAACCCCACTCACTGGGGTTGGGAATCTCTGGAGTTTTGGACAGGGATTGCTTCCAGACAAAAGCTGCAGTGTGCAGGGCACGCTTCCCATGCTGGAATAAAGCATGCTTGGTCGGGGGGATTGAATCAAGGGACTTAAGGCCATGAGTAAAAAGAAGCTTCTGGGCTTCATCGACTGACTTGACACTGCAGTTCTTACTATACATGAGTACAGTCCAGCTTTCGAGGACTCGCATGTGCACTGATTCCAGTGTGAGGCTGGTTGGATCTTGGGTGATCGCAATGAGGGTCTTCGTGACTTCTGGGTAAGCTGCCGATGCATTCCATGCAGTTTTCTTGCCAATTCCATACATTGCTGATACCACGTCACATCCTGTGAACGCATGGAAGAGGGGCAGTGCTTGGAATTTTTGAGGTCCAAGCATTCCTGAGATGAGGTGGATTGGGATATCTTTGTATGCCTTCCCTGATCCACAACCAATCCATAGCTCTGAGAGCCCCAACTCCTGGAACAGAGTGATGGCCAGCACAACCACATCACTGACTACTGTCCGTAAGGTAAGCCTTGGTGTGACCCTGTTCAGCAGCATGACGTAAATGTAACATCATCCGGGTGTCTGCTTCCTCCTGCTGACATGGTGACAAAGCTTCTAGGTCAACAGTGTTATTGCTCAGGACCAAGTTAGCCTTTGTTGTCAGGAGGGGGTACTTTGAGCCAGCTGTGGGGTTCTGAAGTTCATCACTGATGTACTGAAACAGCGCATCTTTATTAAGTAAATCTTTATTCTGACTATCTTTGAGGAAATTCTGCCATTGAGCTCCCTTTGGCAGAGGTATTTTAGCGGAGACCCTGCTGTCCCACCATGCTTGACACAAGTCTGGGATTTGAGACTTGCCTCTATATACTTGTCCCAGACTGCATCCACTTGTTCTCCTTTCTGTTATCAGGCTGTGTAAGTATGGCATCAAGTCCATCTGAGTGTACTCTCCAAACACTTGCACGCTGGGATTTGATGATGTGTATGACTGCTGCCATATGACTGCTGCCATATTTGAAAACAAAATCAAACCCCGCGCAGACGCCGGTTAGTTACATGAAAGCACAACCACAGAAGCTTCTTTGGCTGATGGAGAGGGGTTAGGACCTGGTATTCTTGGTAAGCACCAAAGAAGATCTGACGTGGTTCCTGACCGCAGCTTGCCTTGATCGGATAAAGATGGCGGCTCACGCTGATTTTCATGCTTGAAGAAGTCATCAATGTCCAGATCAGGACGGGCTTGTAAGAACATGAAGAGCTTGGTGACAAGAGCAGTGGCACAGGTGTCACCAGTGTCTAGGGTAATGAGCTCTGTACCCGTTTCTTTGAAGGGATTGATTATTTTATCTTCCTCTGCAAGATTGCATAGTTCTTGGTGCAGGAACTTCTTCTGTTCAGCAGCTGAGGTGTCTGGATGTTCCAGACTTTCCTTCTTGCTTGAGGCAAAAAAACAGGCAACCTCAAACTCGTCAATGGGCCATATTACTTCTGGTTTCGAGAACTAATTTATCTCCTTCTCCTCCTGCTTGGCATACAGGCCCTTTGAACCACTGTCCTCCTGCAGAAACTTGATACTGTGCTCCTGGCTCTGATCAAGGGCCATTAGGGCGATTTTTTTATCTCCCCGTTGGACCACAAACTTCCCCTTCATGAATGCCTCGTGGACTGCTGGATGGGTATCCGGCAGGTTTGCCATGTCCTTCAAGAATACTGGCACCCAGCGGGCATAATTTGTGTGCCCAAAGGCAAATAACCACGGGCACAAATCTTTAAAGGCATTCAGGGTCATTGGCCAATTGCCCACTCGCTGACCACGGCTGAGGCGGCAGTTGATCATGAGGTAGTCTCTCACATTTAGCCTGTTGGCTATTGAGGCTGTTGGAGCATTATTCCTAATCGACTCTCCCACATCTCCATGAGGCCCATAGCCCTCTTGGAAATACTCTTCATATGCCTGTAGTTTGAGTACATGGAGCCAGGCAAGGGTAAGCTGGTAGGCATACCATGTACGTTTGACATACTTGCCGCTTAGTAGAGATGCTGCAACACCAGAATTGAAGATCTTTGCAAGAGCAAAAATCCTGTCCCATCCAGAGCCAGCTAACAGCTTACCTCCAAACTCTTGGGATATAATCTCAATATGAAGGAAACCCATGAATCACACAATTTTTGATTCGCCAACCTCGTCAGGGAACTTCCACTGGCATTTTTTCTGTTGCATATACAGAGGGAAGTCAGCCACTATGACTGGAATCTGACCAGGATTTACAAAGTCAGTGGCCCTCATGACCACAAGCATTGAGTGTTTCTGCATGGCCATAGATGAGGCCTCCTCATAAAAAACAGGGAAAACCCCAACTGTAGCCCTTGGCCAGACATCTTCTTTGCGTTGGCCATAAGAGAAGAATCCAGAGTAGGTCACTGGTGTGTCTTGAAGTAATCCATATTTTTCTCTCAGGACTGTTTGGAGATGGTTTAGCTATGCTTCGTCAGCGACGCCTGCTCGAGCGTTCTCAGTGAAAGCTGGTCTGGCTGTTGCCTCTGGAATTTATGGCAGCTTGATTTCCCCAGAATATTCAGCGATATATGGCACAATGGCAAAGTCATCCCGAATCTTGATAGAGGTGCCTTCAAGGGTTAGAGGAGGAGGGTAAACCCCCAGGTTGTTATGAGTGAGATGGTTGGTTAGGGATATAGCGGTACCGTGGAGCTCAAATTGACCAGAAGCATCAATATTATCAACTCCACCAGTGGTGAAAACTCCCCGCTTCATGTTTGAGGGAACAAAAACTCCATCAACTACATACTGCATTGACATGGCACAGGCAAGCCCCCTCCTGACATCCATGACTCGTTCATAAGATACCGACATGCCAAGTGCATGGAAGGTTTTGATGATGCCTTTATTGCGATCATTTCCATGCAGTTTCAGTCCCACATAGAGCGGAAGGGTGGTTCTCTCTCCTTCCTCTGATAGAGAGTGAGGGCTTGACTACTTTGCTTTGCAGCATTGCTGCATATCAACTGACTTATAGTGCAGGCAACTCTGACCCTGGCATTGATGGTGGCCTGATTCTCTTCATTCTGCTAAAAAAGAGCCTGAGCCTTGAATCAATACATCTAGAAGGGTCTGAAGAGGTTTTGCTGGCTCAGTTAGACAGGTTGATGTAAAGGATCCATTGAAAATCATCTGTTGCAGAAGGATGTATTTGCGCAGCATTAGACCCGCTTCAACAATGTTCTTTGTTTCAACACTTTAAGGCAAGAGGTCTGAGCCACTGCAGCACCAACTGTCTTCTTGTGGGCTATGTAGATATCACGGCCCTCTGAGAAAGCTGCCCACTCAGGCCCAAGCTTCTTTAGGAGGTGCTCTTTGAATCGTACACCATGCACATATGTTCCACTCCAGTCTGAGCCCAGTTGCTCTAGACGACGATCATAAAGTTTCCTCAAGTCAGCTTGCTTAAAGGTAGATTCATTATGCTGCACATATGCTACAAGCTGATCATACTGCATTGGCATTTTCATTGCTTCTGATTTCTTTCTTTCCTCTGCACGAGCATCACTGCTTAGTTTTGTGCAGCAGGATGCATGATAACTAATATCTCCAGCACTTGCATCAACTGCCGTGTTTAGTCTGGCATAAACTGAACAGTTTTTTGATTCCATGGCCCATTTCTGGAGATTCTTTGAACAGTTGTCACTCCTAGCCCTGTGAATGGGCTCAGTGGAATCATCATGTTTTTCACAGTACACACACTGCACTTTTTTACGTTCTAGGCTAGCAATCAAACTTGACCTGTTTTTTTTGGGATTGAAAGTAGTCACATCACTGGTTGATTCCTCTCTTGCTCTCTTGTTTCTGGCTCGCTTCAAATTATGAGACCGGAAGTGTCCTCGACATCCATGATGATATTAAGCTTGATTTTTTTCCAAGGTGCGGGCCATCCCTGATCCATCTTTTAATCTTTCCAATGTCACTCCGAGAGGCAATGGGATATTAGCTTCACCAAATGCTATCAAATCTTGTTCAAGGGTTTGATATGCTTTGAGATAACGCTCCATTTTATATGGACATCGCAAATCTTTGTTTGATTTCTGTTGACACAAGCAACACAATACCCAATCTATTCCTCGTATTTACATCACTCTTGATGAGATATGTACATCTTCAGACTTGGCATATGAAGAGGGAAGCCTGAAATGTAGAAGGATGGCCGCATCAGAATTTAAATGTTAGCTAATGTTTAGAGACTTCTGAATTTAATTAATTGTCAATGAAATTGGCAACATATACATATCAGGGCTGTATTTGTATGACTAGCTATCTCAGTAATCAAGATCAGTTTAAACTGTAGGCCTGGCTGTAATCAGTGAAGGCTGTTGAGTGGAATCAAGTCACCCATGTCTGAAATGTTTGTGAAAATTGTTATATACATCTCTATATAAGCTCTCCGAGGACTTCTAAGAAGAATTCTAAGAATTAACCACATCAAGTCAGCCAAAGTAAAAGCTGGTTTCCCATCACTTTAAATTAAATGTTCATATGTTATCATGAATTATTACTAGGGGTGTAACGGTACATATATTTGTATTGAACCGTTTCGGTACGGGGTGCTCGGTTTGGTACGGAGGCGTACCGAAAGAGTTTCCATACGGACATATTAAGTAGAGGACCGCATGCGTGGAAAATTCTGCAGCCGCACATGCACAGTTGCGCACACCATAGCTGTGTTCAAAATCGTTCCCTATTCACTCACTCACTATTCCCTATATAGTGTTCATGATATAGTGCACTATTTAGGGAAAAAACAAACGAGAATTCGGACACTATGCTGAACGTTTCTAAACGTCAGTAAATGCGCCAGGTATTTGTGTGACGCAGACAGATGCGCCCACATCATGTAAACAAACTGGGCACTCACGAGGAAAGCTGGAGGTTGTATTGATGTTGAATGTTACATTTCCTTGTTCAAGTTTTTTTTAATTAATTTTGAATGTTAAAGGGACTCTGACCTTTGTTGCATTTGAGAATTACAGCACATTCAAATCATCCCGCCTTCCTCCAATGCCCCACCCCCTAAGCGTACAAAACTAAGCGTTATTTTTTAGAGTACTGTAACGACCTCGCCGGTGACATAATGATGTCGAGTCATTAGTAGTTGAAGGTAGTTTTAATGAACCAAAACCAGGTCACTGAAACCCGTAACATTGTAACCAACGGCAGAAAACCGACACAAAACAAACCCCGGTTACCCCGGCAACCCCCAACACGGTCTCACTCGCGTGCAGGCCCCCACCCTCCTGTTCTTCCAAGGCCCTCCCCCAGCTGACCTAATGATTCGCCCCCACGCTGATTGACAAGAAGAACATTACAATACATACACATAGAACAACTGGCATAGCGGACAACGAAATATAATGTAACACATAACACACAAACTATTTAACTGTCCCAGGGTCGCTACAGTACAAAAGTTCTAGACTCCCATGGGTTATGTTTAGACTCCCATGGGTTATGTTTAGACTCCCAGGGGTCATAATATCTACCAGGGGTCTAGTGAACAAGAAGTCCGAAGAAGACGCGTCTGAGTCCGAAATGGGTCCCGTAATCGGACTGAGTGGTGCGGTTGGGTGCCAACGTTCTGGAGGTCTTCCTGTAGCTCCAGAGTAGCGGGACAACGTCGCGTCTGAGTCCGAAATGGGTCCCGTAATCGGACTGAGTGGTGCGGTTGGGTAACAACGTTCTGGAGGTCTTCCTGTAGCTCCAGAGTAGCGGGACAACGTCGCGTCTGAGTCCGAAATGGGTCCCCTAATCGGACTGAGTGGTGCGGTTGGGTGCCAACGTTCTGGAGGTCTTCCTGTAGCTCCAGAGTAGCGGGACAACGTCGCGTCTGAGTCCGAAATGGGTCCCCTAATCGGACTGAGTGGTGCGGTTGGGTGCCAACGTTCTGGAGGTCTTCCTGTAGCTCCAGAGTAGCGGGACAACGTCGCGTCTGAGTCCGAAATGGGTCCCGTAATCGGACTGAGTGGTGCGGTTGGGTGCCAACGTTCTGGAGGTCTTCCTGTAGCTCCAGAGTAGCGGGACAACGTCGCGTCTGAGTCCGAAATGGGTCCCGTAATCGGACTGAGTGGTGCGGTTGGGTGCCAACGGTCTGGAGGTCTTCCAGTAGCTCCAGAGTAGCGGGACAACGTCGCGTCTGAGTCCGAAATGGGTCCCCTAATCGGACTGAGTGGTGCGGTTGGTTGCCAACGGTCTGGAGGTCCTGAGAATCATCCAGGGGAGCGGGACCACTTGGCTTCTGAGGCCGAATCGGGTCCCCTTGTCGGACTGAATGGTGCAGTTGGTGGCCAACAGTCTGGAGGTCTTCCTGAGGCTCCAGAGGAGGGTAACTCTGTGAGTCTGAGTCCGAGATGAGTCCCCTAATCGGACTGAATGGTGCAGTTTCAGTACGCCGTGGACCACTTTGGTCTGCCATCGTCAGTCGCTACGGTCGCTACTCGCTACTGTCTGCCGTGGAATCAAAACAAACCCTCTAGTTGAGGACGCGCCTTGATGACGCGGGCCCGAATGCGCCACAAGAAGCAGACGGGAAACATTATATATCCATGCAGCAAACAGACAGGTCTGTCGGCCAATAAGGTCATTCGGTCCGAAGAATTTTATTGGTTGAAGTTTTCACTAAATATTATGAGAGTAAAATAAATGTTTGTTTTTACTCCTGGTGGGTCTGTCTTGCATATTAGAGTGTTATTACCTTATTAATACCAATTTAACCTTATCCAAAAAAAGTGTAAAAATGCAACAAAGGTAAGAGTCCCTTTAAATATTCTGTTAAATCCCAAATAAATTGTTGACATTTCTAAACGAAAGCCGGAGACTCCATCATTAAATGTATTTGTTTTCGCTGTTATTCAGCTTTTTCTTCTCCTCCAGAAAAACACGACTGCATTGCATTGTGGTATACGGGAGTAACATGTAGGGTACATCGTCTGTACACTCACATTTTGGGAATTCGAACACCACTACAAAATGGCGAGCACCCTATTTAGTGCTCGCCATTTTCTGAGCAACAACTTGAAACTGTTTAGTGTTGCTATTTTTCATTGTTGCGCATTAGATTGAGAAAAGATTTGATTTTAAAGAAACAGTCAGAACCTTATTCATGTTATTTAATCTGAGCAACAACTTGAAACTGTTTAGTGTTGCAATTGTTACATTTTGCACATTAAGAAATATATTTTTTAAAGAAACAGTCTGAGCCAATGTTATTTATTTTTATTTCTACATTTCAGAATCTTGTATTTATATTTTTGAGCAGAATTCCAGCTTTGTATTGTCTAATGTTCCTATTGTTAAAAGCACAAAAGTGTGTTATGAACAACTAGCACATATATTTTGCATTTTGTTTTCTTACTGTACCGTAAATGAACCGAACCGTGACCTCAAAACCGAGGTACGTACCGAACCGAGATTTTTGTGTACCGTTACACCCCTAATTATTACCCACTAATAAATGGTTGAAGCTGTTATGAGAGGGCTCCCCAAATCAAATACTAAAATATACTTAACACAACTTCCTTGGTTGCTCAATCTGCTGATTTTCTTTCAATGTTGAAATGAAGAGGAATTTGGAGACCTTAGCTAGCTAGCAAGCTCAGTAATCAACATAGCAACTTCAAACTAACTACACAGAGAAATGTGGGAAAGTCAGTGTACCCTAAAATATGTATTTTTACTGTACACTTACCTCAGAATATAATAATTATTTTCTTGGGAAAGTAGGGAAGTAGGACCTTGAAACATCCAAGGGTGTCGCAGTGATGCAAACCACCTTGTTTAATTTATGCCATGTTTTTTTCATTTTTTTTTCATTTTACAATGGACTAAATATTTGAGTAAAACCAACTGAATCCGATGGCAAAGCTTGGCTAAACTGGTCGAACACATTCTGGGGCATTTCATAGAACACTGAAACAATTTCTGTACCTTATTTGACTTTCAGAAATAGCCAGTTTTTGGTAAAGGCCAAAACAATATTTTTCACACTAGAATGATTGTAATTAGTTCAATATTATTCCTAAAGGGTGAGTATATGGGTTTAGAGGCCTGAATGATCTTTATATCTTATTTCATTTCAGAGATGGACCGTTTATCAAGGAAAACGTGACTATAATAATCCATTTAACATAAAAATGGACTCAAAATAAGAAGACTATATCAGAATTGTATTCCTTGTATTACACAAAGCAGAACAATTACATTATACAACAATTTAAGACTAAAGGAAGCTGAAATATAACCTTTTCTCTTTTCAGCGGGGGCCATTTTGGATCTTTATGTATACCGGCCACTAGGGGGCCGCCCAAACTTGCGTCCACAGATTTTTAAAAATCTTGGGCCCATACCTAACACCCTGCCAAAAATAAAAAACTTTTCCAGAAGTACACAATCCCTATGATTTTTCACAAATTCCCTCCTGACTACAAGCATAAACAATATTTTCAAACAGGATTTCAATTGTATCATTACGGGACATATAATTAAACATATGAGTAAAGGCAGACAAAGCCTATTAGGCGTATTCTTTATGTGAATTGAAAAAGCCAAACGAAAACAATGAGAATCAATAAGCACAAGGGATTGTTACAGGTCAGACTGCGATGAGCAATGGCCTTAAATAGTAGTTATTACCATCATGTTTTACACACAAATGAGATAAATAACTAGAACTGCAAGCAGTTATGCAGGGGTCCAAGAAGTGTGCATTTCGCCGGCACAACGCGACAAGAAATGTGCATTTCGCCGGCACAACGCGAAGCAAGTATTCAAAACGCTACCGTGAACAACCTGTGGATATAAAGGTTTTGACTGTGAGAGGTTCGGTGTGGGAGTTTCGGCCCCAAACGCATTTTCCGCTACCGTTTAGTCGTCGACGGTTGGATCAAAAGTTTTTACTGATTTGCAACGCAAAACATATATTCAAAACGCTACCGTTTCGTCAACGATGCTCGGATCAAAATAGTTTTGCTGATTTCTTGTCGTGTGCGTCTGAAGATGAAGATGGAGTAGCAAAAAGTCAGTTTTGCTGTTTTCGCGATTTTGCATAAAGAAAATACTGACGCAAATGGGCGTGGCCTATGCCAAAAGATGCAACTGAATCCAGTGAATCCGTGCGTATAACGTTTTTGACTGTGGGAGCTTCGGTGTGGGAGTTATAGCCCAAAACGTGTTTTCAGAACATTCCATTGGCCAGTTAGGAGATATATTATTTCGTCGTTTATTTGCGCCCCCTTGTGGCGAAATTTTCCTTTGCCAAAGACTCCCGCCCACATTAATAATTCTTGGCCATATTTTTTATATAGACTCGGGTTTGCCCCTTGATGGTTTTCTTATAGTTTGAAGAACATTCCTTGGGCCAATTAGAAGATATACAATTTCCTCGTTTATTGCGACCCCTAATGGCGAAATATTCCGAATTTTTTATTGAACGCCATTAAGGGTAGCACCGACATGTGTCTAAAATTTGGACTTGATCCGATGTCTACTTTTGGTATTCTTTGAATTTTTGCGTTGCGACGTAAAACGTAGCCAATAAACAAATATTCAAAACGCTACCGTTTCGTCGTCGAAGGTCGGATCAAAAAACTGTTGATGATTCCTTTGCGTGTGCGTCTGAAGATGTCGTGTGCAAAGTTTGGTGTCGATTGGTCAAGAAATGTGGGAGGAGTAGGGAAAAAACAGTTTTGCGGTTTTCGCGATTTTGCGAAAAGAAATTATGGACGCAAATGGGCGTGGCCTATGCCAAAAGATGCAGCAGACTCCAGTGAATCTGTGTGTACAAGGTTTTGAATGTGGGAGGTTCGGTGTGGGAGTTATAGCCCCAAACGCGTCTTTCCTTGGTATAGCGCCACCTAGTGGCCGGCGTGTCTGGATTTGGTCGTCTGCTTAGAACTCAGGGCCCTGGATCTAGTCATGCAATTGGCGTGTCGGCACCATTTACGGTTTGGGCTGTGGTCACACTTTTAGGATTAGCATGTCGGAATAATAATAACTAGAACTGCAAGCAGTTATGCAGGGGTCCAAGAAGTGTGCATTTTGCAGGCACAACGCAACAAGAAATGTGCATTTCGCCGGCACAACGCGAAGCATGTGTTCAAAACGCTACCCTGAACCTGTGGATACAAAGGATTTGACAAAGGATTTGACTGTGGTAGGAGTAGTGAGAAGTCAGTGTAGCGTTTTCGCGGCGAAATTTTGTAGAAGATATACAATTTCCTCGTTTATTCCGCCCCCTAATGGCGAAATTTTCCGAAATTTTTATCGAACGTCATTAAGGTTAGCACCAACATGTCTGTAGAATTTGGACTCGATCCAATGTCTAATTTTGGATTTTTTTGGATTTTTAATTTTCCACGTCTAATTTAGCTAATAAACAAATATTCAAAACTCTACCGTTTCGTCGTCGAAGGTCGGATCAAAAAACTGTATACGATTCCTTTGCGTGTGCGTCTGAAGATGTCGTGTGCAAAGTTTGGTGTCGATTGGTCAAGAAATGTGGGAGGAGTAGGGAAAAAACAGTTTTGCGGTTTTCGCGATTTAGCGAAAAATATTCATAGACGCAAATGGGCGTGGCCTAGGCCAAAAGATGCAGCAGACTCCAGTGCATCTGTGTGTACAAGTTTTTGGACTCTGGGAGGTTCGGTGTCGGAGTTATAGCCCCAAACGCGTATTCCTTGGTATAGCGCCACCTAGTGGCCGGCGTGTCTGGATTTTGTTATCTGAGTAGCGGTGCCGGACCTGGATCTAGTCATGCAATTGGCGTGTCGGCACCATTTACGGTTTGGGCTGTGGACCCACTTTTAGCGCGGGAAGTATAATAACTAGAACTGCAAGCAGTTATGCAGGGGTCCAAGAAATGTGCATTTCGCCGGCACAACGCGACAAGAAATGTGCATTTCGCCGGCACAACGCGAAGCATGTGTTCAAAACGCTACCCTGAACCTGTGGATACAAAGGATTTGACTGTGGTAGGAGTAGCGAGAAGTCAGTGTAGCGTTTTCGCGGCGAAATTTTGTAGAAGATATACAATTTCCTCGTTTATTGCACCCCCTAATGGCGAAATTTTCCGAATTTTTTATCGAACGACATTAAGGTTAGCACCAACATGTGTGTAGAATTTGGACTTGATCCGATGTCTATTTCTGGATTTTTTTGGATTTTTGATTTTCCACGTCTATTTTAGCTAATTAACAAATATTCAAAACTCTACCGTTTCGTCGTCGAAGGTCGGATCAAAAAACTGTCTAAGATTTCTTTGCGTGTGCGTCTGAAGATGCCGTGTGCAAAGTTTGGTGTTGATTGGTCAAGAAATGTGGGAGGAGTAGCAAAAATACAGTTTTGCGGTTTTCGCGATTTAGCGAAAAATATTCATGGACGCAAATGGGCGTGGCCTAGGCCAAAAGATGCAGCAGACTCCAGTGCATCTGTGTGTACAAGTTATTGGACTCTGGGTGGTTCGGTGTGGGAGTTATAGCCCCAAACGCGTATTCCTTGGTATAGCGCCACCTTGTGGCCGGCGTGTCTGGATTTGGTCGTCTGCGTAGTCCGAAGAGATCTGGATCTAGTCATGCAATTCGCGTGTCGGCACCTTTTACGGTTTGGGGTGTGGGCCCACTTTTAGGGGGGTAAGAATAATTATGCAGGGGTCCAAGAAGTGTGCATTTCGCCGGCACAACGCGACAAGAAATGTGCATTTCGCCGGCACAACGCGAAGCATGTGTTGAAAACGCTACCCTGAACCTGTGGATACAAAGGATTTGACTGTGGTAGGAGTAGCGAGAAGTCAGTGTAGCGTTTTCGCGGCGAAATTTTGTAGAAGATATACAATTTCCTCGTTTATTGCGCCCCCTAATGGCGGAATTTTCCGAAATTTTTATCGAACGTCATTAAGGTTAGCACCAACATGTTTGTAGAATTTGGACTTGATCCGATGTCTAATTTTGGATTTTTTTGGATTTTTAATTTTCCACGTCTAATTTAGCTAATAAACCAATATTCAAAACTCTACCGTTTCGTCGTCGAAGGTCGGATCAAAAAACTGTCTAAGATTTCTTTGCGTGTGCGTCTGAAGATGCCGGGTGCAAAGTTTGGTGTCGATTGGTCAAGAAATGTGGGAGGAGTAGGGAAAAAACAGTTTTGCGGTTTTCGCGATTTAGCGAAAAATATTCATGGACGCAAATGGGCGTGGCCTAGGCCAAAAGATGCAGCAGACTCCAGTGCATCTGTGTGTACAAGTTATTGGACTCTGGGTGGTTCGGTGTGGGAGTTATAGCCCCAAACGCGTATTCCTTGGTATAGCGCCACCTTGTGGCCGGCGTGTCTGGATTTGGTCGTCTGCGTAGTCCGAAGAGATCTGGATCTAGTCATGCAATTCGCGTGTCGGCACCTTTTACGGTTTGGGGTGTGGGCCCACTTTTAGGGGGGTAAGAATAATTATGCAGGGGTCCAAGAAGTGTGCATTTCGCCGGCACAACGCGACAAGAAATGTGCATTTCGCCGGCACAACGCGAAGCATGTGTTGAAAACGCTACCCTGAACCTGTGGATACAAAGGATTTGACTGTGGTAGGAGTAGCGAGAAGTCAGTGTAGCGTTTTCGCGGCGAAATTTTGTAGAAGATATACAATTTCCTCGTTTATTGCGCCCCCTAATGGCGGAATTTTCCGAAATTTTTATCGAACGTCATTAAGGTTAGCACCAACATGTTTGTAGAATTTGGACTTGATCCGATGTCTAATTTTGGATTTTTTTGGATTTTTAATTTTCCACGTCTAATTTAGCTAATAAACCAATATTCAAAACTCTACCGTTTCGTCGTCGAAGGTCGGATCAAAAAACTGTCTAAGATTTCTATGCGTGTGCGTCTGAAGATGTCGGGTGCAAAGTTTGGTGTCGATTGGTCAAGAAATGTGGGAGGAGTAGGGAAAAAACAGTTTTGCGGTTTTCGCGATTTAGCGAAAAATATTCATAGACGCAAATGGGCGTGGCCTAGGCCAAAAGATGCAGCAGACTCCAGTGCATCTGTGTGTACAAGTTTTTGGACTGTGGGAGGTTCGGTGTGGGAGTTATAGCCCCAAACGCGTATTCCTTGGTATAGCGCCACCTAGTGGCCGGCGTGTCTGGATTTTGTCGTCTGCATAGTCTTCACTGACCTGGATCTAGTCATGCAATTGGCGTGTGTGCAACATTTACGGTATGGGCTGTATTCCCACTTTCTTGGTAGGAAGTATAATAATAAAAATCCTTACAAAAACAATAGGGATCCAACCTGTTGGCTTGGACCCCTAATAATCCTTACAAAAACAATAGGGATCCAACCTGTTGGCTTGGACCCCTAACAAGAAGTGTGCATTTCGCCGGCACAACGCGACAAGAAATGTGCATTTCGCCGGCACAACGCGAACCATGTGTTCAAAACGCTACCCTGTACCTGTGGATACAAAGGATTTGACTGTGGTACGAGTAGCGAGAAGTCAGTGTAGCGTTTTCGCGGCGAAATTTTGTAGAAGATATACAATTTCCTTGTTTATTGCGCCCCCTAATGGCGAGATTTTCCGATATTTTTATCGAACGTCATTAAGGTTAGCACCAACATGTCTGTAAAATTTGGGCTCGATCCGATGTATAATTCTGGATTTCTTCGGATTTTTGACTTTTCACGTCTAATTTAGCTAATAAACAAATATTCAAAACGCTACCGTTTCGTCGTCGAAGGTCGGATCAAAAAAGTGTCTAGGATTTCTTTGCGTGTGCGTCTGAAGATGTCGTGTGCAAAGTTTGGTGTTGATCGGGCGAGAAATGTGGGAGGAGTAGTGAAAAAACAGTTTTGCGGTTTTCGCGATTTAGCGAAAAATATTCATAGACGCAAATGGGCGTGGCCTAGGCCAAAAGATGCAGCAGACTCCAGTGCATCTGTGTGTACAAGTTTTTGGACTCTGGGAGGTTCGGTGTGGAAGTTATAGCCCCAAACGCGTATTCCTTGGTATAGCGCCACCTAGGGACCGGCGTGTCTGGATTTTGTAATCTGAGTAGCGGTGCCGATTCTGGATCTAGTCATGCAATTGGCGCGTGTGCACCATTTACGGTTTGGGCTGTGGTACCACTTCTAAGGCGTACGAAATAATAATAATAATAATAACAAGAAATGTGCATTTCGCCGGCACAACGCAAAGCATGTGTTCAAAACGCTAACCTGAACCTGTGGAAACAAAGGATTTGACTGTAGTAGGAGTAGCGAGAAGTCAGTGTGGCGTTTTCGCGGCGAAATTTTGTGGAAGATATACAATTTCCTCGTTTCTTGCGCCCCCTAATGGCGAAATTTTCCGAAATTTTTATCAAACGACAATAAGGTTAGCACCAACATGTGTGTACAATTTGGACTCGATCCGATGTCTAATTTTTGTTTTTTGTGGATTTTTGATTTTCCACGTCAAATTTTGCTAATAAACCAATATTCAAAACGCTACCGTTTCGTCGTCGAAAGTCGGATCAAAAAACTGTCTATCATTTCTTTGCGTGTGCGTCCGAAGATGCCGTGTGCAAAGTTTGGTGTCGATTGGTCAAGAAATGTGGGAGGAGTAGGGAAAATACAGTTTTGCGGTTTTCGCGATTTAGCGAAAAATATTCATAGACGCAAATGGGCGTGGCCTAGGCCAAAAGATGCAGCAGACTCCAGTGCATCTGTCTGTACAAGTTTTTGGACGCTGGGAGGTTCGGTGTGGGAGTTATAGTCCCAAACGTGTTTCTCCTTGGTATAGCGCCACCTAGTGGCCGGCATGTCTGGATTTAGTTATCTGAGTAGCGGTGCCGGTACTGGTTCTAGTCATGCAATTGGCGCGTGTGCACCTTTTACGGTTTGGGCTGTAGTCCAACAAGTACGGGGGGAAGAATAATAATAGGAAAAATCCTTACAAAAACAATAGGGATCCAACCTGTTGGCTTGGACCCCTAACTAGAACTGCAAGCAGTTATGCAGGGGTCCAAGAAGTTTCAATTTCGCCGGCACAACGCGACAAGAAATGTGCATTTCGCCGGCACAACGCGAAGCATGTGTTCAAAACGCTACCCTGAACCTGTGGATACAAAGGATTTGACTGTGGTAGGAGTAGCGAGAAGTCAGTGTAGCGTTTTCGCGGCGAAATTTTGTAGAAGATATACAATTTCCTAGTTTATTGCGCCCCCTAACGGCGAAATTGACCGAAAGCATGTGTTCAAAACGCTACCCTGAACCTGTGGATACAAAGGATTTGACTGTGGTAGGAGTAGCGAGAAGTCAGTGTAGCGTTTTCGCGGCGAAATTTTGTAGAAGATATACAATTTCCTCTTTTATTGCGCCCCCTAATGGCGAAATTTTCCGAAATTTTTATCGAACGACATTAAGGTTAGCACCAACATGTGTGTAAAATTTGGACTCGTTCTGATGTCTAATTTTGGATTTCTTTGGAATTTTGATTTTCCACGTCTAATTTAGCTCATAAACCAATATTCAAAACGCTACCGTTTAGTCGTCGAAGGTCGGATCAAAAAAGTGGTCAAGAAATGTGGGAGGAGTAGGGAAAAATCATTTTTGCGGTTTTCGCGATTTAGCGAAAAATATTCATTGACGCAAATGGGCGTGGCCTAGGCCAAAAGATGCAGCAGACTCCAGTGCATCTGTGTGTAGTTTTTGGACTGTGGGAGGTTCGGTGTGGGAGTTATAGCCCCAAACGCGTATTCCTTGGTATAGCGCCACCTAGGGACCGGCGTGTCTGGATTTTGTTATCTGAGTAGCGGTGCCGATTCTGGATCTAGTCATGTAATTGGCGCATGTGCACCATTTACGGTTTGGGCTGTAGTTCCACTTTCACCGCGGGAAGAATAAGAAGAATCGCTACAAAAACAATAGGGATCCAACCTGTTGGCTTGGACCCCTAAAAATCCTTACAAAAACAATAGGGATCCAACCTGTTGGCTTGGACCCCTAATAATAATAATCCTTACAAAAACAATAGGGATCCAACCTGTTGGCTTGGACCCCTAAAAATCCTTACAAAAACAATAGGGATCCAACCTGTTGGCTTGGACCCCTAAAAATCCTTACAAAAACAATAGGGATCCAACCTGTTGGCTTGGACCCCTAAATATTCATTATAGAAAGATAAATAATCAGAGAATTCTGGTAAGCATTGTATGGAGTTGATTGTTCGGGCTGTATCATCGATTTGGTTACTTTGAATCTAAGCTACGGTTAACCTAAGCTATTTATCCATCTGAAACATTCATAGGAAACATTTTTCAATATTATATATATTTATACTATCATTTGGTAATTCTAAAAAAAACACATGCGACTAGAAACCTATCAAAGAACCCAACAGAGATTAGAAAATATGGTATTTTTTGGTATGCGACAACCAGATGGAAGGTGCATTGGCTAACAGGCGGTCAAAAACTAAAGTGTGCCAGACCCCTGGACTGAAGCACAGTTTAACCTATGAGACTTAAGAGCAGATGGTGTTGCTCCTATGTGAACAGACCCAGTAGCAGGCCCGCCGCTCCCTATACGCAGAGTACGCAGAGTACGTAGGGCACCAAGTATAGGGGGCACCAAAAATTAAGGTTTGTTAAAAAAAAAAAATAATAATACATTATTTAATAAAAAATATATGTAAATTAGTTATGAAGAGGCCCACCGTTGTTTGTTCTTAATTGTATAACCTATCACTCAAATTCTGCAAATTAGATGTTTTTACCTAATATATAAAACGTGCTTCCCCCCCCCCCGCTATCGTAGGGCACCGAAACGGCCAGCAGCGGCCCTGCCCAGTAGTCATGGTTATTACTCTGCTTAATGCATCCACTCCATCTGTTTATGTATCTGCCCTCCTATTCTACTTTTACCACCACTCCCCCCCCGACCGCCTCTTTAATATGGTGTGGTAAGCAGATATCAAGGCTAATCCCATGGGATGGAAAGTTCAGGGGGAAGTGGGTCTAATGACTTCCAACCTCACTAGTGCCACAACTACTCCTACCCAGGTTATTAATATCAGGGATCAGGGATGGGGTCCAGTGTTGTAGCCCAGGATAACTTAACTCGAAGCCAGGATCTGTTAGCTGGCTATTTGCTAGCACAGGTGGTATAACATCTAATTTTCACTGCATTTTTATCACCCAGGCTCCGAATGTAATTCAGGTTTAAGAGAAGGACTTGCCAACTCTGTCTAATCATGACCACGGATGAGTTTATAAGCCGTCTCCTGATCAAAAATCTCTATAAGTGTTTCTGTTGTTGTTGTCAATATTAACAGAGGGTTAGGCCAGCTACAGAAAAGGAATGAATGAGAAAAACAGAGCAGGAGAATAGAGCAACAGTGCCCCTGCGTGGAGAAAACCAGTCATGTCATGTCCTCTGCCATAAATACCTCATAACAGAGCTGGGAGCTTGTTGTGCAATGGTCGGATGGGCATTGAATTTGAACAGTTAAAGGCCTTAAATCTTGTGAAATTTGTGTAAATTAACAAGCATGTTGCGACAACACCTTGTTCTGACAAGCATAGCTCAGATTACTATATCCATCCCGAAGCAACAGACCTGTAACTAACCATTGCATAATGTGCTGCTGCTGGACGGTGACAATAATATCACAATTATAATTGATATCAATAACGACAGCAATATTAAAACTTCGACCTACTGAAATTAAGTTTGGTAATTAGTTACCAAAATACCAACATTTTAAATTAGATGTGAATATATAATTGATGTGAGTAGGTCTGTGAGGTGTAGCAGAGGTCCTTACTGTGGAGTCCCTGCTGGGGGAGCTGGTGTGCGTGCTGCTGCTGCTGACGAAGGCCTCCTGGGTGCTGCTCCGAGAGAGGCTTGGGTAGGTGGCACAGGAGCTGATGCCACCACCACCGTACGTATTGGTAGCCTCACGGGTTGGATCCCGGTAACTCCTCAGGGCGCTGGCGGAGGAGGCGGAGGAGTATGAGCGGTCGGTCAGGCCCAGCGAGGACAAACCCTGGCTCAGTTCACTCTGGGACACAGACTTGCGCCGGCTAAGCGAGAGGCCTGAGGTGGCTGAGGAGGAGGAGGAGGAGGAGGAGGAGAGGTAGCTGGGGTAGACCGAGGAGGTGGTGGAAGGCGACCTGTAGGAGCCGTATCCGTAGCCAGGGTACGCCGTCCCACCAGCACTCAGGCCCGACCCGGAGTAGCTCTTGATCGGGTTGCGGCTCAAGCTCTCACTACGGCGCCCCACTCCAAGGAGGCTTGGCACCGCCCGGCCCCGGTCAGGCTCAGAGGAGCTGCTGTAGTTGCGGGCGCGGGAGGCAGAGCTGCCCAGGTAACTGGACGAGGAGGAGGAGTAGAAAGAAGAGTAGCCTGAGGTGGAGGTGGAGGTGACGGGTAACCTGTAGGAGGAGGCCTTGTCCCGTTCGCTGTAGGCCGTGCTAAGGCCCGGCGTGAGGGAGGAGCCATAGGAGCTGTAGTGGCTGGTGTAAGAGGAGGGGCCCCCATAGCGTTTGGCCGTAGATGACACGCGGGACATACTGCTGCTGCTTCTGGGTTCTCCGCCACAGGAAGGAGGCACCTCTGGAAGACCGCATCGACTGCAGCAAAAGCAAAAGGTGCCGAGACACAAGATGAGCAAGCACAGTGTTTAGCTCATCAGCAACAATTCAATCAATACTAAGACTACAGAAACATCCAAGTCAGTGTTTAGTCATACACTACAGTAAGAATAGTGGTTCATTTCTCTGCTGGAACGTAGAGCAAATTGGATTTAAATGACATACATGTATAAGGGTGCAACTAAGTAAAAAGGTAATATTTCTCTTTATTTGAAGTTTTGTGGTGTTTTGGTGGTGAGTCAGATTGTCATTGAAATAAATATAATTCAATGCTAGCAGGGTGTCACTTTTGTTAAATGGGGGATTGATCGCCGCCATTTTATCCCATGGTACACAGGCCTTACAGTTCACAGCTCATTCCCCAGACCAGAGGTGTATTTGCATAGGTAGTGGTATTTGTGCTGTACAAAACACTGCTGAACTTTAGCAACCACATAGACACAGAGAGAACCACACACAAAGCACTGATAGCTTGCTTTTCAACAGATGAAAAGCCTTCCCCTACATTTCCCATCCACTTTCTCTGCCAGTGCAGGTTCCAGAGTGTCAGCTGTTTCTTCTTACGCAATGCAACCCTAGCTCTCTCTGGCTGAGTTTCCACACTATCAGCTCTCAGAAGGCAAGGCAAGTGACCACATTCACTGACGCGCACCTGGGTAATGCACACCTTGCTGAGTTGCAAGGGGTGAAGGAGGGCTTAGTTGGAGGTGGGAACGGGGTGCAGAGCACAGCAGCCTGCACAGGTCCTGTGAAGTCCCTGCTCGGAATAGCAGTGCACAGGCAAAAATTCCAGAACCGAAACCCTGTCAGCTGAGAGGGATGGGACAGATTGACCTAGAACAAACTAAATCTTTCAAAATAACTTACTGTACGTCTAAAATGACAACAGTGCATGTGGCCATCTGGTGGCTTTATACAAAAGTGCATATGGCCATCTGGTGGCTTTATACAACAGTGCATAATTATTGCCATCTGGTGACTTTATAGAGTGTCAGATAGAAGGTCAGAGGTCAGCTTCTGACCTGCAGGCGTCAAGAAAAGACACAGAGACACCGCCTGCGACAGTCCAGGCAGGGAAAGGCTCTCGCTCACAGGGTAGCGCAGCGTCTGAATAAGTAAAAGTATCTGGTGTTGTTGATCTGTGTTGAGTTCAGCAGGGGGGTCGGGGGTGGGCTCCTCTTTCATCTCCTTCCCCTTGTTTGTTCCCTATCCTCAGTGCTATTGCTATATGTATCTCGGTATAACCACGATTACATTTCTTAATTATATTTACTCCTACTGCCTTGATATAGAGTTGTATGTATGTATATAAACATACACAGACACACACCCACCACTAATGAAGCGCTATTAATCTTGCATTCATTTTCTAATAAAATTGTAGGAGCAACCAGAGAGGACGTTCAGGTGTCAGATACCAGATGATAGAGCCAACAGATAGAAGCTGTATATCTATGGATACAAGCGATGACGCATATTAATGATGTGAACGAAAAACGCTCCGTGCGCCTTTTTTGAGCGGTGCGCACAAACGCGTTGAAAGCATTGCACGGAGCGCTCCGCCTTTTAAAAAGGCTTTTGGTGGACACGGCCCCTTACACGACTCTTCTCAATGCTGCAGACTGCTCCATTCACTTACATGGGCCTTCCCAACGTTTAGCTGTCAATTATTTTTGTTTATGCTCCGTTGACTTGCATGGGCACTTCACAACTTCCGGCGGTGAATTATATTTGATAATTCACCGTTGCCAAGTATAATTGACAGCTGTCAAGGTAAACAAAAGTATTTTTTGGCGTTTGCCATTTTAATCTAGATTAATTCCAAAATTAATCTAGATTAAAAAAAATATCTATGCCCACCACTAATATATATATATATATATATATATATATATATATAATAATAATATAATTCAGCGCTCCGCCTTTTAAAAAGGCTTTTGGTGGACACGGCCCCTAATAATCCATAATAATGTAAGGTTTAGAAGTTAAATATTTGAAAATTGTAGAATAAATTAATGTAATTTATATTGGAGTTAATTTGCTAGAAATGTACTTACAATCAGTTAATCATTTCTATATTTATTTTACACAATTATTACTTACATATTTGCATGTTTACATATTTAACAAAGTCAGGATATTCTGTTGAATCTGCCTCTCTGATTCCCTCACGTTTACCTCAGTCTAAATTCTCGCTCCTGATTGGCTATTTCAGTTACATGATGGGTCCGAACAAGGAAGTGTTTGAAAATAGATTAACGGCGATATTTTTTTTATCGCCCGATAAAAGTTTTGCGTTAACGCAGCCGTTAACGCCGATAACGGTTCACCATTAATATATATATATATATATATATATATATATTTATACCACGGTCTGCGGGAATACTCGATTCTGATTGGATGCAGGGTGTGCATTAACTCCTGATATACGGACACCTGGACAAGTAGTTCCGTCAAATTGTCTGTTTACCGTTCTCAATTAATGCGCTAGCTGGCGTATCGTCTCTAAAATAGTAGTAACCATAGCAACGGGAAACAAAACAAAGCTGAGCGGACTATAATACCTCCCGCTACCTCCCGTTCTAAAGTCGTAGCTATGGCCCGTCCTAATTACTGGAGGAGGGAACAACGTTTCCGTTGCATGAGAACCCAACGGGCGTGTAATGGTGGTTCCGGGTATTAGTCAGACCCTCAGGCGTAACCAGGCAAACAAATGTATGTTTTGTGGAAAACTTTATATTCGGATTGTAAAACGCATGAAAATATAAATTAATGGTCTTAATTTGGTCACCGTTGGTAAGTGACCGTGGTATAAGCGGGATAATGCCCTTCGAGGTGTCCATTATCAGGAATTAATGCACTTCGCGGAGGCAACCGTCCTCCGCTTCGCGTCGGACGGTTCACGCCTACACGTCGTCCATTAATTCCTGATAATGGACACCTCGTCGGGCATTATCCCTTACATATATATATATATATATATATATATATATATATATATATATATATATATATATTAGTGGTGGGCATAGATTATTATTTTTAATCTAGATTAATCTAGATTAATTCCAAGATTAATCTAGGCAAAAAATCTGTTTGTTTACCTTGAAAGCGGTCAATTATACTGGGCAATGGTGAATTATCAAATATAATTCACCGCCGGAAGTTGTGAAGTGCCCATGCAAGTGAACGGAGCATAAACAAAAATAATTGACAGCTGAACTTTGGGAATGCCCATGCAAGTGAATGGAGCAGTCTACAGCATTGAGAAGAGCCGTGTAATAATCCATAATAATGTAAGGTTTAGAAGTTAAATATTTGAAAGTTGTAGAATAAATTAATATAATTTATATTGGAGTTAATTTGCTAGAAATGTATTTACAATTTTTAGTCAGTTAATCATTTACATATTTATGTTACACAATTATTACATATTTACATATTTTACAGTCAGGATATTCTGTTGAATCTGCCTCTCTGATTCCCTCACGTTTACCTCCGTCTAAATTCTAGCTTCTGATTGGTTAGTTCAGTCACGTGATGGGTCCGAACAAGGAAGTTTTTGAAAATAGATTAACGGCAATATTTATTTTATCGCGCGATAAAAGTTTTGCGTTAACGCAGCCGTTAACGCCGATAACGGCCCACCAATAATATATATATATATATATATATTTTGGTCTTGTGTCTTAATTTTTCTTAAAACAATTGAAAATAAACATAGCCAAATTACAACCAATAGCTTCAGTCATTGAGGGCAAAAATAGGCCCAATTCTAGGCCCAGATTTTTTTATTTCGTTTTATGAATAAAGAATAGGCCTGATTTGACTAATTGGCTTTGCATCCTTTCCTTCTGCCCTTGTAGTCCAAGACATGCGGCCCACCAGCTTTCAAAGAACAATGCTGCCACTGGTGGATTTGTATCAATTCACATAATTATTCCTCCCTGCAATTTTGTAGTTCACCAAAACACCCTGAAACAACTTGAGTCTCACATACTTATGCCAACATGTACGCCACTAACAGTGCAAGCAGGCCAATGGCAACGAAGCGCGCAGACCTTCCTCTCTCACTTTAAAAACCACCTGCCGCCACTGATATACACACACACACATATGCATATATATATATATGCATATATATATATATATATATATTATTACAATTTTTTGTAATATAAATATAAATATAAATATGTAATATAATTTTTTTTTGTAATAAAACAATTTTATAATAATAGAACGCCGGTTCTAAATGGGCGAAGTACCCCTTTAATTATAAAAGTAGGACATCCATCCATCACCCCCTATTTATACCCAAGTGACAGATTGAGGGTCTTCCTTAACACAATCTGGTCACAATCGTTATTTGTCGTGAGACTATTGGTATAATTCGGCCTGCAATCTGTATGTTTCAGGTTACATTGGATTACATCGGGTCTAATTCGGGTAAAAAATAAATAGAGTGACTCTATCGGGTGTAATTCGTGTGCATTCGTGTAATAAACGTGCTATTCCATATGTCTTCCCTAGAGACGTCGGGTGTCTCTCGGGGGTCTTTTGTGTGTTGAGGTCGCCGATATAAAGACGATAAAACACGATAAAGCGTGGAAGATTAACGAATATAGCCGATGTACCCCAGGAAAATTCCTGAACGACTTGCGATGTCTTACGTTATACTCCAGTTCTATTCCCGATTATAGCCAATTAGCCCATAGCAACACCTGGTAACCGATTCTACCCCGATAGACCCAAAATGAACAAACATGTTTGTTCTTTGCCGATGTTGCCCGATGTTACCCGATCATTGAGCTTTTCTTCCCGTTGTCTAACGATGTTCCCCGGAAGAGTAACAGTGTTTCCCGATGCAACCACGCTATTTGCCGATGTTATAACGATAGCTGCTGATTTAGCCATCGGGCACCATCGGGGCCCACTATCGGGTAGGTGTAAACAGGGCATAAGGGATAATGTTTAGAAGGCCGGTCATTATCGGGAAAATACAGGGCGAACCAGACAACGACGCGAAGCGGAGGTGTCTTGCTTCGCCCTGAAGGGGTTTATTTTCGATAATGACCGGTGACATTCTATACATTATCCCGCCTATTACACGGCTACTTGCAAAACGAAAAAATAACTTATTTTTATAATTTATTTGTTACCAGCATTCGTAGTGTTGATCAGCAGAGAAATAGTCTGCCAATGACGTTGACGTCGCTTAGCAACCGAGTACGCTGGGGTTGATAAGTTATATGTGTTATATCATATAACACATATAACTTATCAAATACAAAGACACACATATATATATATACATATAACTTATATGTATATAATTCAGTGGAGGCTTCTCCAGTGAGGAGAGGTAGGAAGATCCTCCTTAACATCGTTGAGAATAAAAAATGTAGATTGCCCATACTACTAATGAATTAATGCCCTTAAATATGACTACTTTAATGCCTTTGTATATGTTATGTTTGTTTCCCTTGGTAAAGGGACATTAGCACCGCCTATTGATAATATCTTCAGGGAGGACGTACCTCCCTCAGCCTGACTTGAGCTTGACTCCCATTGATTTACCTGAAAGTGTTGGCGGCGAAGGATTTACTTGATCTATAAATGAAGTCCTTCAATCTTATTTGTCTTAACACCATGACCAACATTTTGAAACAGCCATTAACATCCATATTGCCTCAAACAATGTTAGGCTTACAGCCCATGCAAATAGTTGTGAAATAATGTTCTTGCTGTTCTTTTAATTGTTTTTTACTCTGACCATTCTTGAGCATGATGCATTTTAAATGGCATCACTTTTGGTCTTATGTCTTCATTTTTCTTAAAACAATTGTAGCTGAAAATAAACATTTATCCCTCCCTGCTATTTTGTAGTTCCCGAAAACACCCTGAAACAACTTGAGTCTCACATACTTATGCCACCATACGCCACTAACAGTGCAAGCAGGCCAATGGCAACCAAGCAAGCAGTCCTTCCTCCCTCACTTCAAAAACCACCAGCCGCCACTGTTATCTATTAATAAATATATATATATATATATATATATATATATATATATATATATATATATATATATATATATATATAGTGGAGGCTTCTCCATTGAGGAGAGGGAGGAAGATCCTCCTTAACATTGTTGAGAATAAAAAATGTAGATTGCCCAGACTACTGTAATGAATTAATGCCCTTAAATATGACTACTTTAATGCCTTTGAATATAATGTTCGTTTCCCTAGGTAAAGGGACATTAGCACCCCCTATCGCCTTTTGACAATTACTTCAGGGAGGAAGGTCCTCCCTCAGCCTCCGTTGACTCCCATTCATTTCCCCAAAAGTACTGGCGGCTGGTAAATAACATGGGTTTCAATGGGAGAGAGGAGGAAAGTCCTCCTCTGAGTGGGTGTGACCTTAAAGGCGTCTGATTCGCGCAAAAATCTAGTCGCGCTGCGCCATGAACCAATCAGCAGGATCCCTGGCTGGTGAGCAGTGTTGCCAGATTGGGCAGATTTCCCACCCAATTGGACTACTTTTAACCGCTTTATACCATGCTTTAGACTGGGAAAATTATCATTGGGCGGGAAATTTACCCAATCTGGCAACGCTGTCGATAACAAACAAACCCGCTCTGCCTGCATTGCCGCTCAGTCTAGAGACGCAAAGCAGGTGAAATCATCTGAAGGATAACGAGATTCTAACATCTGCGAATAAAGTGTACAATAGAAACATTGGAAACATAGGACATTGTTCATGTTTAATTACACAAAGCATTCCATTCATTGAGTTACAGTGCTAAGTTAGCGACCAAAGAAAAAGGTAGACCACTTCGCAAAATCGAGATCACCAAAAGTAATGGCAACGTCAGTGTTGTGGGTGCTACATGGTTTGCTACGTACTCATGGCTTACTGATAGCATTACTAGCAATCGACTGTATTGCTGGCCCTATTTGCTAATGAATAATGGCAAATCTCCAACGTGGGCTGTTTATGGTTTCCCTGATGTGAAAAATCTTGATAGGGCAACCAAACGCCACGACTAGTGTCAAGTTCACGCTGGTGCTGCTATGCAACTTTCCTTGCTAGGCACCATGCCTATAGATCAGGTTGAATCTAGAATAATGTTCTCGTTATTTTACTTGTTTGCTACTCTGACCGTTCTGTTTGATATTGTGGAAAGGGTGAATGATTCAGAGCATGATGCATTTTAAATGGCATCACTTTTGGTCAGTCTTTTCTTTAAACAATTGTACCTGAAAATAAACATAGCTAAATTACAACCAATAACTTCAGTCATTGAGGGCAAAAATAGGCCTAGATTTTTTTATTTACTTTTACAAATCAAGAGTAGGCCTGATTTGACTAATGGGCTTTGCATCCTTTCCTTCTGCCCTTGTAGTCCATTTCAAAGACATGCTGCCCACCAGCTTTCAAATTACAGTGATGCCACTGGTGGCTTTGTATCAAATTTATTCACATAACTATCCCTCCCTACTATTTTGTAGTTCACCAAAACACCCTGAAACAACTTGAGTCTCACATTCTTATGCCACCATACACCAACAGTGCAAGCAGGCCAATGGCAACCAAGCGCGTGGTCCTTCCTCCCTCACTTTAAAAACTACCAGCCGCCACTGATATATATATATGGATGGATATATGTATGTGTGTGTATGTGTATATATATATACATATACAGTATATACATGTATACACACAAAGACACAAACTAATATATATATGATATCTCTCACAGGAGGGGTATTCCATCAAAAACGCTAACGAAAGCGGCGCTTAGTTGATTAAGCCTGATTAGAACTAATGCCAACTTCCACTTGAGGCTAAAGCCGTTCCATCAACCCCGTTCAGCCACGCCTTGCTCAGGTTAGTTCAAGCCAGGCTTATGTTATCGTGGATTATGCGCGCTCATGAGATATGTAACCAGCCCAGAACCGTGTATGGACCGAGCAGGATCTTTTCCAGCGGCGAACAGAAGCTGCTTGTGGAGGTCTATTAGGAGTTCATGGGCGTAGCGGACTCGGGGTACGCGGGGGAAATGTCCCCCGCACTTCCCGTATCAGTGCCCTCTGTCCCCCGCACTTTTTACAGCCATTACAACCATTCAATTAATTTTTAACACGTGGAAACACGTTTTTCCGAGCCGCCTTTGAACGCACCATGAGCAGGCGGAGCCAGGTGGCACACACCGCTATCGTGTTGTAATTTCAATAGATTCAGATCTGTTTCAAGCATGTTCAGCAAACCAGCAGCCAAGAGACAAAAAACTTTACCTTGTTTTCTCCAAACAAACCGTGTAAGTTGAGTAATGCTGTTGCATGTTGTTTAGCTAAAAGATGACTGACTAATAGATGACAATATATCAAGTTAAGCTGGTTAACAATTGTTAACTGTTACCTATGTTAAATCGCTTGCTAGGTGCAGAGTGATAGTAACTAGTGACAATTACTCTGTTACATTCCCTTGAGTAACTTTTTGGATAAATTATACCATGAGTTGTTTTACTGCAAAATATTTTTTTACTGATATAATTCTAAAGTAAGCGCAACAACCGTGAGAACTTGTGCTCACGGTTGTTTTTCACATATTTGTGACTAGACCATGACTGACATGTGATTACACCATGTCTGGGAGCACCCAGTATTGCTTTCATGGAAAATGGAATGCACCTTGCAGTCCATGCTAAGTTCGAAAAATACATATAGTCTAATAAATTAATAACAAATGTGGCCAGACGTCACCCAAGGTCCAAAGAAGGGCCACAAATATTAACATCACAGTTATTTAACTGTAGAGGATAATCAACATTGAAACGTTATTACTTTTTAGTTAATATAACCATTATTTCATTTTTATTATATTATTGTTTCTACTTGGGTCTAAAAGAAATCTAGAACTGAAAATATTATTTTGTAATATAGTTAATCAGGAGACCCTGTAGCCTTTGATTCCCTTAGTTCAAAAGGTAAATACTGACATGGATGACTTAAATATGTAGTATATATATTTAATTTCAAAGAGACTTTTTGTTTATTATTTATTTTGCAGATATTATTTGACTACTGCATTATTTGTGTTTTAAAGAAATCATGGTATAGGTCATACCATTTGTCTTAGTCAGTGGAGCAAGTAAGTTACATATTCATTTAGTCTTTCGGCCTGTAGCATATAAACAAAATGAAGCAACTGTCCCATATTTCGAACTGCATTTGAAGTAGACATTGAGACTCACCAAAAATGGACACTATAGGACAGTGATCATGATTTGTCTCAATATCAGAATAACAACAATGGGTAAAATAGCAATGGCTGGTGGAATGGCCATAAAGTAGGTCTGTATATGCACTATGTATTGTAAGCTTGTCCAGGCCCTGCAAGTCAGGATGTAGGCTATGAATCGGAATGAATAGTAAATAGGTAGTGGCCATCCCCAAAATGCATCAGAATACAGGAAATCAAATCTATTTAATTACATTTCTTTTAGGGGGGGGGGGGGGGGGACCCCAGACCCCAGACCCCTTGTCTATTACTGTGCCCCACCAACATTTTTGATCACCAGCCGCCACTGGTCTTAGTCTTGATTCATTTCACACATCTGTTTTGTCATAGTTGACGACGGCAAATATAAAATAGCTACATCTTCATGTCGATATGTTTATTGTTGTCACTTTCACTTGTCACTTCTTGCCATTAAATTAAATTATGTGGCTTATTACCCTGTCCCTTCCATTCCATTTTGGTGCTGATAATTTGAAACAGGAATGGTGTTTTACAGAACTTTTCGTGCTCAGTGTTGTCATTTGGCACTTAATTATCGGGCTACATACCATGTAGATGCTCGAGTTTGGCAGCTTTAGATTTTGACTTTAGATTTTGATAGTATATCATTTTAAAGAACTAAAGTCGTCCCCTGGTGCTGTGCTTTTTGTGGTTATGTAGCCACTAAGAGAGGTGCAAACTGAATGCGAGGATGATAAATCACTCATTAGACCTCTGAACAATTTGTCCCCCTCACTTTTGAAGTGATGGCTGCGCCCCTGAGTTCAAGCATATAATAACTCAAAAAGGGAACACTGCAACCATTAATATAGGGTCAGCTTAGCTCAGGAGGTAGAGCAGTAGTACAGTATCTACGGCTAGGTATTCAGCCTTGCCTTTCCATCACACATTCCTAATGCAGTCCATGCTTCAGTGTTTGACATCCACCAAGGTGGATTCTCTTTAGGATTGCAGAGGTTTCCATTAAGACACACCAAGATAAGGGGGCTCCTGGCATTAAGGAGACCATACATCCACACAGGAGGTCATCCACTTTAGAGAGTTAATGGCACTGTGACATGAAGTGCATGTTTTTTTGTTGTTTGCTAAATACAGAGACAATCGGGAAACATTAGGGCTTAATCTGGTAAAAGTGAAGTTTGTTTTTGAGATGAGGAGGTTTGGAACCTGTCGATGTACCTGAAAGTAGTCAACATTATTAAACTAGCAGAAATACATACGTGTATATTTATTTCCATATATATATGAATATCTATATACATAATACATATTCCAGTCATTTCACTATTTTCATTATAATTTCATTCAAATATTGTTTGTAACCGATAATCTCATGGCTAATGCTACCTCCAAGGAAAGCCAACAATTGTGGACTTTGAAACTGACATTACAACCATGTCACGGAACCCTGGCCTGAACAACCAGTGATATTCATCATCGGGTGTTCACTTCAAACATAAAGACTCTCATGGGAAGTTATTTTCAGAGAAGCTCCTTGGATACACAGTAGAGTCATTTTAACAGGGCTGAACAACCCTTTAAACAATCAATAATGTTAACCAATCGTTATCTTGGGAAAACTATTTGAAATGGCAGCAGCATTTAGTGGTAAGTAAGGTGATGGTCTGATCTAAGTCAGAGCTTGATGTTGGCTTTGGTGTCAGAATCGAACCAGATTTCTTTACCTTGTTTCTGGCAGGTAATAATCACCGTCATTAACCGGTTACCATGTGTGATTGTGCGTCTGTGTGTGGATGTTTTTTGTGTGCATGCATGCATACGGTATTCGTGTGTGTGAGTGTTTGCTTTTCTCCCAGCTGCCCCAGAGCCTAACAGCTCCAGTGTGGTTCTGGTCCTGCTGGGTGGAAGGGTGAGCGGCAAGACCCACGCTGGGAACACCATCCTGGGCACCAGAGCCTTCCTGGAGGTCCAGCCCACCACTCACAGCTCCTGCAAGATGACCATCGTCTTGGGAAGACAGATTCACCTTTTTGGGTTTGCTTTGGTGATTTTTGGTTGAGAAAAAAACTGAGTGCGTTGTTTTCTTTGTTTCCCAGATTAGTCTGATTAGTGTCATGAGTAGGTTGTTATCCTGTGTTGTTAAAGTCCCATATGTCACCTATTGAATCGCAGCCTTGTTTAAAGGGACACTGTGTGGGAATTAATCCCGTCTAGTGATAAAATTGTATAGTGCAATCAAACGAATAATGCTCGCTTTTTAAAATGGCCGTTGCAAATAGGGGGTATGTGCCAAGAAGCTATAACAACATGTCAGCAAATACTACCTCATGGAGTTTTCTTTGGGGTGATGAGGTATGTTATTTAAAATAAACTTCAAACTGCATTGAATCATTAGTGTGAGCATATGAGTAAATACTCCTCGAGCAAGATAGTGAATTATGTTGCCATGTTTATATTGTTTTGTATTGGTAACATTACTATTACCGTTCGTTCACACTAAACGCGACGGGGCGACATGACTCCATACAAAGTCAACGTAGAGCTGCGTATCAGGGGACATTTGTTGCTAGAAAAACCTGCGGCAAGATTAGTCCCGTGGGGCGGCATGAACGCCCTGGTATGGGCGAGCGTGTCCACGAGGATTTAGTAGCGCGACACGACACGGCACTCGAGTTGAAGTATTTGAACTTCTGCCGCGACAGCCAATCAGCGTTCACTCCCTGAGTGACGTAACGTAACAGTTAATCAGTCTTCAACCGGCCAACCGTTCCCTGCAGTGCAGTCCGGAGTAAACCGCAGCATGGAGGAGAAAGTGATTGTTGTTGTTTGCAACTCCTGGAGCTCCATATATAATAGTATATAATTGTTAAGTATATTACTGAATATGAGTGCAGGTGCAAAGCCATGTTAAATGGGTGGGGGAAAAAAACGATTTTCAGATTTTAATCGATTCTCTCTAGAACGATTCGTTCTCGATTCAGAAAGGTTCATAATCGGAATTTTAAAAATGAAATTAGTTCGCATGCTGCAACATTCTGTTCGCCCGCTGCAGAACGCAACAGAAAACTCTCCTCTCTGCTCCGCTATACACGCATGCGCACCAAGCGCACTAAACGCACATGTTGAATGTTTACCGGAGCACCATCGGCGCATACGAGTTAGATGAAAAGCAGAAGCTGCTGGGTCTGCCATGCCACAAACTCAAAACAGACGTCAGCACCAGATGGAACAGTGCCTTTGAAATGGTGGATCGCTTTTTGGAACAGCAGCCTGCTATCTGCGCCACTTTACTCTCTCCCCAGGTGAGGAAAGGACAATCACAATCTGATCTCTGCACTCTCAATGAGACCGATGTCGCCAATGCAGAGCATTTAGTTAAGGCCCTCAAGCCAATGAAGGATGATACTACGCTTATATCAGAGGAGAGTAGCCCCACTGTGTGTTTGATTGCCCCACTGCAAGCTCAACTCTGCCAGGAAACGACGGGCAACATTGCAGAGTCATCAATTACCCGCGATATAAAGAAGGCGATCAATGAGGACCTCAGCAAAAGATATGTTAACACATTTCACCCCCTTTTCTCTGGCAACTTTTGTTTTGTGTACGAAAGATGCAGAGACACTGCCTCGTTTCTGTGCTTTGAGAACTATGTATATATGTTATTTTGTTGGTCCAAGTTGTGTTTTGCTATTTATACAGTGTGAGATGCAGTTAGCTATACGTTAGCCTAATGATTGGGTAGGAATATTGCCTTAAATTTAATGTTAGTCACATGAATATGAGAACTTGCATATTCCATGAGCATCCACCAGTTATTAACTGGAAATGAAGCACCTTTAAAATGCAAGCGCCATAAAGTAGCATATTATTGTGTAGCATTATTTTCTTAGGGACATGCTGCTTATTATCAAAAATAAAAGTGGCATTTTGTGTTTGAAGTCTTATTCTTATCATTGACTAAGAGCAGCTTTTTTTTTAATAATTTAAAAGAAAAATTAATGTATTTACATTTTAACTAGGCTACTTCCATATTGTGATGAAATGCAAGCTGCATTGGTTATTGTGTTGTCGATAGAAATTCATATTTGTGACAAAGATATTTTTTCTTTTATAAAAAGGTAATTCATCTATTGATTTTTTTGAGCAATGCAATAATCGATGCAGCTTGCATTTCAACATAAAATGGATGTGTTAAAAAAAAATATATATATATATATTATAAAAAAAAATTTTTTTTATTACAAAATCGATTTAAAATCGATAATCGATTTTAAATCGAATCGTTGACCTCTGAATCGATTTCGAATCGTGAGGTGCCAAGAGATTCCCACCCCTATTAAATAGCCTACACAAGAGACGTCATTATATGAGCGTGCGTGCCTGCGTGCACTGTTAATGTCATGTGATCATGTGCAGAATAAACGGTCCGAGTAGTTCCCCGACCAAAGAGTTGATGGCGGCTGTGTGTTTTTTCTCCGGAGAATATTAACCACTAGATGGAGTTTGCTAACTACTTTGGATGACTGTAAGGACGCGATAGACTGCTGCAGAAATGTCTAACGTAACAATAATATAATATACTATTATGTATAAATATCTATATCAGGGGTTTTCAAAGTGTGAGAGAGTGAGCCCCCCCTCAGAGAAAAAAATTCAGCTGAGCCCCCCCCCCAATTTTTTTTCCTGTGTTTTGAAAGCTATTTTAATTATTTTACACATTTCAAACATCTCCGATCATAATTTTAAAACATTTGGAACATATTTTTGAAACATTTGAAAAAAAAATTTTAACATATTTTTTAAACCTATTCTGAAACATTACAACATCTTTTTGCGTTTTTAAACAACACAATTTAACAACTTTATCTAAGCATGTTTTAGCTTAACCTTTTTTAAATACATTTGAACATCTTAATCTGTGTAAACTGCCAGTTTACAGATTAATTCAGGGTCCCCGACTCTGAATTTTCTGAGTCTAATCAGATCTGCCTTTTCAGTCCAGAGATTCGACTATTCGGCGGGGTTTGTTTACCGGCGTTGCTATGGCGACCTAAATTATTATTATTATTATAAGAAACTGAAAATGACGCCGGTTTGATACTAAAACTGTGATTCTGAAAAAAGTATAAATGCTATCAAAATTCCGTTGATAGTATTGAAGATACAAGTGTGTAGATTTGTTTAATGGTTAGAACGATGGTAAACGGTTGAAAACGGAATGAGTTACGATGTCTAGAAGTAGGTGTATCAGAATGGGCTGACATCTTCAATGAAAACAGCTGAAAACGAAGCGGTATGAAACTAAAACTGTGATTCTGAAGACATTTTAAATGATATCGAAATTCTGTTTAGATATTATTGAAGATACAAGTGTGTAGATTTGTTAAATGGTTTGCACGAAGATAAACGGTTGAAAATGGATTTAGTTATGTTACTTCTACAGTTGAAGTACAACTGATGATTTGAATCATCGTCTTTCAGGGGATTTTTCGGGTTTATTTTTTTCTCACGTCGCACCCCCCCTGAAGAACTCTGGCGCCCCCCAGGGGGGGCGCGCCCCACAGTTTGAAAACCACTGATCTATATAATATAATATATAATATCACGGCCAAAAGCTGTGTGCACCTCCGGATGGCTGTAGCGGGGGCGAAATTAGGAATCCTACTATGGCCACGCCAAGACCCCGAAAAGACACGCCCGCCTCTATTTCTGATTGGTCCATCACACACGTCACCCTATCTTTGATTCTACTGCGCTTTTACTGGCTTGATATTAGCTGCTATGGTTGGGGTTAGGGTTAGGGGTTAGGGTTATTTTGTGACACTCTCGAATGCTCACAGCGAGGGTACCGTAGAGTTCTAAAGCGTCCAGTCGAGTTGCATGCAACCCGGCCAATAGCAGACAGAGTAGGGCGGGTCTTGGCGTGGCCATAGTAGGATTCATAAATTCGCTAGCGGGGGGAGCTCTTGTTGGGATTGGGTTTACGGGGTTTGTGGTAGTTACCGGCGTTGCTGAGGTTACCGGTCTTGTGTGTTCCAACGGTTTATTAGCGGTGGTATCTAATAAATCGCTGTCGAATCAATATTTTCACTCATTCACTGCCTCTTCCTTGGTCATTACAATATTATGAATATACTGTTTCAGCTTCTCAGACGTCTCTGGTAATTCCATATAATGACCGCTGTCAAGGAAAGAGGATTTTTTGCCCCTGATTCACGTATAACTCCGCAAGTAGTCCGGAATGTATCAACCCCAGAGTATGGGTCGGCTTAGCTCAGGAGGTAGAGCAGTTGTCTTGAAACCGAAAGGTTGCTAGTTCGATCCCTAGTCCTCCTAGCTGAGTGTTGATGTGTCCCTGAGCAAGACACTTAACCCTAACTGCTCCTGACGAGCTGGCTCCCCACCTAATTAGGAAGGATAACTGGAGAAATCAAAAAAACTTTTCATGCCATTTATTTTCCATTTCTTTGAATATTCTAAACTGATTGACCATAGTATTTTTCTCAACAGAAGTGGTCTTGGCTGCCTGCCGAGAAACTCACCTGGATGGAATTTATGTGGCTGCAATTTCCCATGCAGCAGTGTCTTTGTCATTGTGACAAAGGCTTATCAGTAACATTAATATTAACATTAACTTTACCATGGGTTTTTGCAAGTTATATTTGGGTTCTAGGGATATTGTAAGACATATTTACTATATAAAAAGTAAATTGTTAGGCCTAATTTCTCTGATATAAAGGAAATAACAAAAATAAGAATTCAATATCGTGCCCAGGACGCGAACTCAGGGCGCCCGTACTACAGGGCGGATGCTAGAGCACTCACCCAACTGCTGGTTCCCAATTTTGATAGAATACACAATTTTGTCTAAAAATGTGTTTAGAAAATATCCACGATAGCAATAGATAGCGATTCATTGAATTATTTTATTTGCATCATTTAATCTTAGACCCTTAGTGAAAATATAGGCTGTTTGTACTTCATATGTGTACTTTTATGACAAAATCTGGACTAGGCAAAAAAAGGACTAGGCTTGGCGGAACTTTCTGATGGTACACTTGTTTCCGACAGATGGGACTTCTCTGAAACACCGCTCAAGTAAACCTGACAGTTAGCCTGGTACCGACCAGGTTCATTTGGCTGGATAAATTGCCATGGTTACTTGTGGAGATTCCCTTAAGTCACGTTGATGGAACGCAACTCTAGCTTAAAGTAGCGAGGCTAAGCGAAATAAGCCTGGCTTTGCCTTTAGCTTGGTTGATGGAATACCCCCAGGTCTGTGTCTTTGACCACAGGTTGATTAATAATTCAGGCCATGGATCTGGAGTTGGCAGAAAGGCAGCACGCCGGGAGGCCACAGCAAACAGACTCAACCGGCCAATGAAGTGCCAGCTCAGCTAGCTATGCTAACATTAAAAAAATACTTGGGCTGGCTCCTTATTTTTAGCCTCTTTGAAAACTATTTTTACTTACTTCCTTGCCAAATTAGGAGATTAGGGCAATATATTGAATCGTAGCTACATATCATTCAGTGTGTCTTTGCCAAGGTAGTTCTAACTGGTGCTCTTATCTTACTTTTTATTTCAGTTGGATTTGTTATTCAAAATGTTCTATCTCCAGCATCAATACTTCTTCAGTAAACAAATAAAGGAAACAACATTTGGCCGAGCAGCAAAAAGAAAGCATTACGCCTTGTTGTTGTTGACGGAGACCACAAAGCGAGGCTGTGTTAACAATGTATGGTCTTAGAGCAGTGAACCCCAATTAGCGGCCCGCGGGCCAGATCCGGCCCGCAAGAGCAAAATGTCCGGCCCGCGCAGACCCACATGTCACATGTCATCTCCAAAAAAAAAAAAATATTTTTTATTTTTTTATTTGCGCAGTCTGCTATATTTTCCCCTCAGCCCACACCATCCACTTGACCGTTGACGTTACTGCGTGCTGACGTAATAACGTGCTTCGTGCGTCACTTTCCCGCTATCCGTCTGTCATCCCAGGGAATTACAACTTTGTCAAAAATCAACGGATTGAAAATTGATGAAAGAAACATGTCATTTGCCATGAAAAGGAAGGTCAACCAGGAGAACCGCCAGTTTAAAACTGAATGGACCGATGAGTATTGCTTTTCTTTACCGGACCATGCCAACGCAAAGCCGACATGCTTAATATGCAAGCAGAGGGTGGCTGTCATTAAATCGGACAACCTGACACAAACTGTTTGCATGCTGCCAGCTTTAATGGAAGTTTCCCAGAAAAATCTGAGCAACGCAAACCAAAGATTGCAAGCATGTTGACATCATACAAGCGGTCAGTTTTAACCATATGCAAAACGGCATCGGCACAAGAGAGCGCAACAGCTGCTTCATTGCATGTTTCCTGGATGCTTGATAAAGCTAAGAAGCCCTTTGCTGATGCAGAGTTCATTAAACAATGTGCAATTCACATGGCTGGTGAAATCTTAAATCAAGAGGAAAAAATCTAAACAAAAGTTGTGGAGCTATGAAAGCAGGTGCCGAGGAAATGTCAGCTGAACACAAAGATCTGTTGCTGCACAACGATGTTCGCTGGCTGAGTAAAGGCCGTGTGTTGGAGAGGGTGTGCGACCTGCGTGATGAACGTGTGTCATTTTTATCCAGCCTGCAGAGCCCAAAAGCCCGCGAATTTCTGGCGGGCTGACGCCAAGGTGTTGGCAGATGTTAATTTTTTGTGACATCATGTCTCATCTGAATCACCTTAACCTGCAGCTACAAGGCAAGAACCACACTGTTGCTGACATGTACGAAGCGATTGAAGCCCTCCAGTCGAAGCTGGATGCTATTTAAACCTAATTGATCTAGCCCTCCTGCATTATCGCAAAAACAGTAATTATAATTAAAGCTAAATTTGCACATAAAAATGGCGAATTAGAAAAATGAAACGACATTTCGGCCCTTGGCATGGCATGTTTGACCAAATTTGGCCCTCTGGAAAAACTAATTGGGGAACCCTATAGCATTTTCGATATCAGGGGAAAAGTTTTTTTCAGGAAAGAACATACCCAAAGTAAATAGAGTATATCTCCACAACTGCTAGGGCGATAATTTCATATTTGTGCCAAAGAAAGATTGTTGTGCAAGTGAAATATTCAATGGGGATGATACTTGGTTAAAGTGAATAAAGCCATGGAACACAGCATAAGTGGAAGATAACATTTCCACCTGAAATAATTATCAGTTGGTCGTTATCATTTGGGAGCGATGTCTTACTCTGAGACACAAATAAAGGTAGATATCTTACAATTTTGACACTTGACACCTCTATTTAAATTTCAGGGCAAATATATTCGACTGCACCAAGCCAAACACTCGCAAATAAACATATGGCCACTAGATTGCGCTGAAGAATACGTTTTCTGATTGAAGGCAATTTACCTATTTCCTAAGAAACCTTCTCTTATTCATTGATTGAAAATACCATGTTTAGTTGCAAAACTTGGCCCAGACACTGGGTTATCTGTTTATGGTGGTTTTATTCGACCAGAATCAACTTTGTGGACAAAAATCACAAAGGTAATTTAACAACCCATTTTTGGTTGTTAAAAGAAAAGGAGACGTTTCTTCTTAAGTTGTTATTTGCGAGTTTTAGTCACAGAATGATATGGTTTGGACTGTTGGAATAAGTGGAGGCTCAGCTTTCATGTAATATATAGTTTGTGAGGGTCCAATTTCGTGAAAAAGATCGCTATTGCTGTGCATGTGCACAGTTATGAAACCCAAAACCGTGTTCTTGCATATGACTTTCCTTGGTAATTTGCCTCAATCCAAAGTACTTCCAAACTGCACTCCTCCATTTTCCTTCTACCTAAACCGTTCGCGGAGGCGCTGCACTTGCGATGCTAGCTTTGTTGGCTAACCTTCAGCCAACACCTTCGAATCACGGCCAGAGAACGCACTGCGAGTGACAGAAGGCGGGGCTATATTCGCACTGAAGCGATGTGTTTTTTTTAATCGCTTTCCGAGAGAAGAGAAGACGGCGCGCTGATCAATTGCAAATACTTATATTTTGTGTTATTTTGCGACAAAAAAGGTTGTTCTGCAGTTTCTAAACATATTTGAATAAATAGTCTTTATATTAACATCCACCCAAAATCCACTTGCCCGTTCGGGCAACCAGAAATCAATCTCAACTTGCCCAAATATGACATTTGGTTGCCCCGGGCAAGCGGGCAACCGTTAATGTCGAGGCCTGCACATGTACACGCACAAACACACACAGACACGTTCCCAACTACTGGGTACTCTGCATTTTCAGCCTCCCTTGCGGTGGTGCTGACTGGTGGTTACCGTAGCTACAGAGGCAACAAGCTGCATTTGTTTACTTGCTACAAACATGTCAAGCTCTTAGAAGTCATAGTAGCACCGAATATTATTCTATTACGCTATTTCACTTGAAATAAAATAGTACGCCTACAGCAAATTTGCAGCAGGATTGCATCGAATAAATTATAAACTAAAAAATACATTTCCTGCAGAAAATGCATGTGCTGTAGTGTGCTGTAGTGCAAAGTGAGGTTGAAAATATGTTTTAATAAAGACACATAGTTTAAAGGTTGGGTACGGAATTTGCTTTTTTGGCCATTTTTGCAAAATTACTTGAAAACCTTATCATAAGCCGCTTACAGCCACTGAGTTAGAAGTACTGACATGAAAATTAAACAAGTCAATCATCTGTGGAACGGGCAGGGCTCGAAAAACTCCAGCCAATCATTTGGATTGCCACCTCGTTGCATTGGACAGTAAGTACGTCAATCAAACGGTCGTACTGCACTCCCCCTCCCCCGCGCGCGACCCCTTCGTGCAGTACTCGTGACCCAGAGCTCGTGACCCAGAGCAAGCTCCTGTTTGTTGTTATCCTGCGGTAGCTACTGGAACTAGTTAATCCACATTTGGACCGAGCAGTAGAAGACAATTTCCATGGCAGACAAGACGCCACCACCCCCACCACCACCAGCAAAGAGAAGGAAAACTCTTTTTCAGAGAGTAATTGATAATAAAAACGCTGAAAGAGAAAAACTGAAATCAAGAATAATCCTAGGCACTGCTTTCGAACGTTGGCGGCAACTGAAGGACGAGAAGGGTCTAAAAACCGATGCTTGTGTGGCGGTTGACCTAGTTTCAAAGTTTATACCGTTTATGCTCGGTAATACCGGTGTTGAGACGAGTGTATTACTCGTTGTGAAAATGTCCACACCGCAGCAACCCTAGTGAAAACCAGGACGTCCAATACAATTATATGAAACAAACATACATTTTCTAAAAATAGTAATGATTTATGTGACCGTTTAATGTTTATAACATCTGGTGCAACCATAGCCGCGAGAACGTATTCTCAGCAGGGGGTGCTGGAAACTCAGCCTGCACTAGACTCGCAACTCGTTAAATTGATAAAAAAGATATATAGCAGTGCAGCTCAATTACACCAGTGCATGCGCGCACAGTTGAAAATCGATCGTTGTGTTCACTTCCTTCACACCATGGTTCACATCCAGCTGCTCACAGAACAAGTTTAGCGCACCACCGCTACCCTCACACTTTTTCATATAACCTTTTTTCAGCACTAGGTCATATGAGCATTAAATAAATGCTGCGTCTCAAAATGCCTTGGACAGCAGCGAGGATGACTCGCTTTGCCACGGGCCGAAACAGTTTTGAGCGACCACAGCCAGAGCGAACACAGCGGGGCAGAGGAGTGTCAGGAATAGTCTTTGGTGTACACATCAGTACGGCCTATATTTGCACTACTGTTTAATGGCAATGCAGTGTTTTATTCTATGCCTTTTTATTTTCGTATATTATTTCAATGAATGCAATTTATTTATTCCTAAAAACAAGATCTGGTCTTCAAATCTTTTTTCCAAACATAGGTCGTCTTACAATGGGGTTTGTGTTTATATTCGGACCAATACGGTACAGCGGGCGCTCACATGACGTTAAGCATTTCCTGGTGCATAATGTGACGCTTCAGAACTCCTTTATTATGTCCATGCTTCAGTACCTAAAATCCCGTTTCTTCCCGTTGACACGACAACACACATAACCGGCGTTTTCAGAAATCTCCACTTTGGCCGGAGTTTTTAGAAATGATCGTTTTCTGTGATAAGACAGGGCCTCGGACAGGGGGTGTTGCAGCACCCCCAGCACCCCTACTTCCCGCGGTACTGGGTGCAATTTACAGCTGAATGTAGTGCCATGTTGTGAAACGAAAACCTACGCTAGCCTGGCTCGCTCTCGCGCATCTCTGTTCGCGCTCGTGCATGATTGCGCGTCCAGGTACTTGGAATGGGTGGAGTCAGAGTCAGCGTTGAAGGAGAGGGGGTAGGACCATTTGAGTTGTGTATTTTCAAAATCTGCTGGCGTTTCGCAAATCGCATACCCAACCTTTAAGATGTAAATAATGTTAAATGGCTTAAATCTAGTGAAGGGATTTCAACAGTCTGGGGTAAACAATGTTAACATGACACCATTTAAGAAAATGTAAATGGTTGGAAACAAATAAAGTGACAGCGGAATGAAAAGCGCAAAGCATTGTTAAAAATGCAGAAAAGTAAAATGAATTGAACTGAATAATCTGAAAGGTCTTATGTATTGCCCTGCACTGCTGAAAAATCTGAAAGGTCATATGTATTGCCCTGCACTGCTGAAAAATCTGAAAGGTAAAATGTATTGCAGTGCACAGTACACCTGAAGTCGAAAGCTGAAGTCGAAAACTGACTGACGCTGAATTACATTACCTGAAGAAGGAAAGTGCTGAAATACATTGTTACAAAAGCTGGAAGCATGGTATCGATTGAGAGGTATGGTATCGATTGATTTTTGTAGAAAGAATTATAATAATCCCGCCATTTTTTTTTCAACCAGCCTAAATTGTATGTACTCACCTATTGCTAATTTTCCAGCCTAAAGTCATTAAAAGTAGTCCAATTGGGCGGGAAAAATCACCTAATCTGGCAACGCTGCCTTTATGTCGCATAAAGTAGTCCAATTGAGTGAGGAAAAACTGCCCAATCTGGCAACATTGCCTGCACGTCCTCGCGCTGTAACCTCAGCGTAAATCAATGAGACCAACTGAAAACAAACCGGCATGGAACTTAAACTGTGATTTTGAAAAATGCATAAAGGTAATCGAAATTCAGTTTCCATTATTGAATAATTAATGTTTATTAGTTAAACCTTTGAAAGAAGGTTAACGACAAAATATTGAAGTTACGAAGTCTGAAGTAGTAAGTGTCAGTGAATGAAAGTTGACTTCCATTGTAAAAAATAGTATTTTAAAAGTAGAATATTTTAAAAAGTATAAAATATTTTTAAAAAATCTGAAAAGAAGCGCACGATTCCAAGCTAATCTGAACATTTCAAAATTGGAATGGAGCCTGTAGGTAAAAAATGTAGGAAGGAGATCCCAAAGTTTGTAGAGAATAATAAGGAAAGAAATAATAAAACTTAAGAAGAACAATAGTTGAGCGCTGCATGCAGCACTCACCTAATCAACCATCACCAAACCCTTATGACAGACAATGCTGATTGTGAATACTACAACAGAACACTGAGTGTGTTGTCATTAGCAATTAGTATCTTTAGTATCTTTATCTTTAGTATATTTTTATGTCAAGTTAAAATATTAACATTATTTAGAAAATAATTTCTGAATAATTTTTGAAGACCTAGGGCTTCTCTCTCTCTCGTAATATTAGCGGATAACAATAGCCCTGGTGCCTGTGAGAGAGGCCCACACTGACGCTATACCCCCCACCCCCCTTCCCGCCAGTACTGTAACAGTGCAAGGCCGAACATCAGCCTGTTACCCTGCGTTCACACCAAAAGATGCAAAAAGTTGACGCGCGTCGTGATCCCATTCAAAGTGAATGTAGAGACGCGTTGCTGCTTTGCTGCCGAGAAAACGGGCAGCAAAACTTGATTTGCGGCGCGTCAAAATCTGATTTGCGGCGCGGCATGCCTGTGCCCGCTGCCGGGCACGGAAGAAGGGCGCGTTCACGTATTTTGCGGCGCGTCAAATGCTGCTCGAGTTGAAATATTTCAACTTTTGATGCGCCGCAAAACTTTGACGCGCCGCAAAACTTGATTTGACGCACCGCAAAACTCAGGCGTCAACGCGTTCGGGCAGCAAATGCATCTTTTGGTGTGAACGCAGGGTTAGGAGGTGCCTTGAGATGCAAATCTTCTAATTCTGACTCCAAGAAACACTTTGATTATAGGAATGTCTTGTTCATCGAATTCTGTTCATCACATATTGTTCTTGAGTTTATTTCGGATTCCAACAGTTTTGATTGCTTCATAGATTGCTACTTTCCATGGCAATGCCATCATCTTTTTAATTTCGCAGATGGGCGCTCCTTGTGTGTCCTGAACTGACACACCCTTCTCTGAGCATTGATTTGTCCAATCATCTTAAGCCTTTTAGAAAATCCTACAACACAAATAGAATGTGAACTTACAAGATCAGGATGGATCATGGCTAGTTCCGCTGAAGCGGTTATTCCAGTGCCAAAGATATCAAGTTCATAGGACCACCAAGGGCTTGTATTCTTGCTTTGATTTGGTTATTTTGCTCTTTGATATTCCCACCCCTCCCTTCAGGCATCCCTCCTAAGTCACTCCCCCAACACGTGATTAGCTCGCTAGCTTTAGCAATATGTCTGCCTAGCCTTGTAGTAGACTCTGATACTGAACAGGCAGTTTGCACAGAAATCTAAGCTATCCAATCATTTCAGTCGGGCCAAATGAAATGATTGGACGGATAGAAAGAAATTCTGTTCACGCGTTGATACAGTTTACTTTTTTCACAGCCATTATCTTTCACCATTGGCATAAGTATGCCCGATATCTTGAGAAAAGAAAAGAAAACGTCTGATTATAATCTAATCATCTAAAACCTAATACACATAACCCTCTCTACTGCTAGCAGGCAACAGTTCAAACCAATCTAGTTTTTGACGTCTCCCAAAGAAATCCTTTCTCAGATTAACACACAGCTATCTCACAGGCTTTGTCACTTCAACCACAATCAAAATCCTGGACGGAAGATTTCACCTCTGTTTAGACCCAGTGTTTCCCCTACCATTGTTCAGGCCTGGCGGGCCGCCAGGCCAACGAGCGCCCCCGCCAGGCCAACAACAGGCCCAAAAAAAAAAAATTAAAAAAAAAAATTAAAAAAAATATTTTTTTTTAAATTTAAAAAAAATAAATAATGCGGTGTCGCGCGTGCGCAGATTATGCCCCATCATAACGGACAATCTGACAGCATTAAGTTATATCATCATTAGCATGGCACTGTCACACAAAATTTGTACCGGCTGACAAATTTGTACCGGGCGCGTCATCAATACGTAATCCATTCCAAACCTGCCCGGCAACAGATGATCAGATGATTAGAACCTTTCGAATGACGTGAAAGGTTCACGAACATTCGCGAACCTTCTATCTAGCGATCCGTTATCTGTATTGTGCTATTTCGTCCTTGACCTGCCTTAAACACTCAGTTTACTTGCTAAATTTGATTAAACAATGAAATACAATACAAATATAAAGTAAAAACAAGTGTTATCTAGCGATCCGTTTTCTGTATTATGTTATTTCGTCTTTGGCAACATGAGCGCAAATGTTTTTTGAAACCCGCTTTAAACACTCAGTTTACTAGCTAAATTTGATTAAAAAATTAAATACAATACAAATATAAAGTAAAAACAAGTGTTATCTAGCGATCCGTTAACTGTACTATGTTATTTCGTCTTTGGCAACATGAGCGCGAATGTTTTTTGAAACCTGCCCGGCAACGGACGACGCGATCATCTGTTGCAGGCAGGTTTGGAATGGATTACATATGGATGACGCGCCCGGTACAAATTTGGCAGCCGTTACAAATTTAGTGTGACAGCACCACCAAAAATTGTATTGTAAATAAAATTAGTTTATTGTTAATAACGTGTTTATTGAATCATTATCAACTTGTGATGGCTAAGCAAGTGTTTTACATGGAAATAACCAACAAATACTCTAGCATCCCGTGAAAAATGTATAAAAAAATCACACTATCAGCTCTTACCACCGGGCCTAAAAAAAATTCTAGGGGAAACACTGAGACCCATACTATTTTTTGGCCAGCTGTTTCATGAAAAAAATGTGTCAAATTAGAGATGTAACATATTCCCTGTCTGAATGCCATTTCACACTGTATTTAACAGCTTATATATTATTATACTGTATCAACATGCTAAAATACAAAGGGAACAGAAAGGAGGGATACCATAACCTGGCGGTGACTCAACTGTGACCTCTCAAACATTGGATCCTTTGATGGCTTACAGTATGGGCCGTTAAGTGGCATTATTCCTTAGTAATTGAGCTCACCATTTTCTCAATCAAATATCATTCATTTTTAAAAACTTGCAAACAGTTTTTGCTTGGCTGCTAGTGCTTGCAGATGCCCAGAAACATAAAGGCTAGCTTAAAGGTAAAGTAAAGATACTATTGTACCATACCATTGTCAATTTGTGTTCGGTTGGTTGATTGGTCGGCTGATATGTATTTCTTTAGCCAATTATTAATGGTTGGACAATCGCTGGTGTTTTTTCATAAGGAGTAAATAGTATCTTGATCCATTTATATTCAGGACCGGTAGGAACATATGCAACGATGTATTTAAATTGTGAGTGATAGTTTGTTAGAAATAACTTATATTATTAATAAAAAAGAATATGAATCAAATTATGAATAAAAACGATAACAGGGCTCTGTAGTTTCTGTTTTAGTAATTGCATGGTTTAATAGACTATAAGCCCGATTTTCGCAATTTTGAACTCGCCCAACTTCATGGAGACTGCTCATAGTTTACTGAACATTTGCTAAAAGACTAACAGGCACCATGTCTGAAAACGCTTGGGGGGTCCGGGGGCATGCCCCCCCGGAAGAAAAAATTGAAAAATAACCCTTTCAATTGTTACTTCTGGTGAGATTTTTGGGGGAAAAAGTACAGATTGAGCTTCCAAATATGTCATAACAACCAACAGAGTCAAGGTATCTACTGAGACCAGATCATTGTGCAAAGGTGCCTTGAACTTCAGAGCTACAGACTAACTTTTTTCACTAGGAGCACTGTGGCCCCTAACTGAAAATTAGGGGGACAACCAGAAATGTTAGGGGCACACACAGGCCCCCAGGATCTGTGCATACATCTGTGTTTGTTTTTTGTTTTGTTTGGACATGGCCCTGTCCTTTGTAATGCTGCTGCTATGTGCCCTCAATTGCCCCCTGGGGACAAATAAAGTTTTTTTGAATTTGAATTTGAATACTTCCGCAATCCACCAGTGCTCGGCGGCCAAGCCTGGTATTGCAGCTGTTTAAGCGGGCTTTGGACGGGTCCCTCGATTCAAGGGGCCCAGAAGTAGATAACTCCATTCACTGAAATAGAAGTGGGGAACAGGAATGTGTCTCCGCAAAAAATGTCTGAATATCAACCAAAGGCTCATAATTATCTTTATACCATGTATTAATAAAATTTAAGTTTTCTCCTTTAAAAACGCCACCTCAAGCGTTTTATAAGCCGTTGTATTAATTTATTTTTTGCAGGAGGAGGCGTGGGCAGTTGAAAGGAGTCGTATTGAAACGTTGTCTTTTGGTTTTTAGGCACTGTGTTGACTTTTTGTTACTTAAAGTCGGCGAGGGATGTGTAAACAGACCTCTCGCTTATGATGCTACAATGCTAACTGCTAGATTACGAGAATATTTCTGCATCCGGCATGTCATGCACTAGGGCTTGGCTGGCTCCCATGATGCAGAAGCAAATCTCTCCTTGATGTTGCCCTGCGCCATTGAGCAGTTTTCATTGGAATGAATGGGCACCATATTTTAATCCGCTGTCCTTTGTTTAATATGTCCATGGCACGGAAGCGACAGTTTCACAGGAGTGCGCCCACTTGTCATGCCGCATGACAGGACGCTGTACCTCCTCTCTGCTCGCTCGCCTCTCCATTGAGAATGCATCAGGTGCGACAAACGCCTCCCATGCGATAAGCCATTTATGGCACATGAAGTCCTGACCTGGTTTGGGTACCTGCGGGGACGCGGGTTTTGCAATTGACTCCTCCGGTGCTGGGTATGTTATTTAGGAGTGGAGGAGTCAACTAAAACCGTCAACAGTGGATGATGTGCTTTTTTGCAGAGCAATCTACTGTCGGAACACGGGTCGGATGCGGTATTAACTATTGCAGGTACGGGCGGGTGCGGGATTGCAAAATAAGACCCGTGCAGGACTCTGGCACTGGCACACTAGCCGCAGGTTGGAAGAACGAGTCAATATTTTGAGAATTGTTCAAACACGTAGCAGGTTGTAAAATCGTTCTCCTTATCAGAGACGTTTACGCACGCTCAATATTAAATCTCCACTCATTAGCAACTAACAGTGGCCATTCCCTATCCTTCTCACATTTATTGGCCTGCTACAGATTCCGAATTCGTTGTCTCGCCCTTTCCCCGTTTAACGTGTTAAAATGAAAAATTCCGTCGCACACTCTCACATTTTGGTCACATCAATATTTCCGGCAGGGTATGAATTATGGATTATGTGTGATCAAGACGCAAGGACACTACTGTATCTCACCTCATCGCCTCGCATGAAGAGTGGAAGGATTGCCTATGTGTGCATCTGCGTGCGTTTGTGTGTGTGTGTGTCTGTGTGTGTGTGTGTGTGTGTTAAGTATGTGTGCATGGTGCATGAGTGCTCTTACCTACTTTAGGTGTAGCTGTGTGTGTGTCAGTCCCTGCAGATGGCAATAGAGTCTGCGCAGCACATTGTTCTGCTACTAACCCAGAGTATTACACACACACTTACACATAAACAGTTACACATTCACACACTTAAGACACACAAGCCTGGTCGATGATCAATTCTGAAAAACATAAAACAGGGAATCTACATTTAATCCATATAAAACATGCTGTGAGCATGCATCATATAGACCAAGGGCAAAACTGTCCGCGGCCCTGGTAAGGGATGGCTCGTATATCTTGACATTGGAGCAGGGTTCTATTTCCACTGACCTAGACCGACTTAGGCGACTCTTTTTCAGATTCTCTGTGATCAGTTGTGAACACACCGCATTCACAACTCATGACTCAAGGATGAGTGCATATAAAGTGCGTATACCCCCCCCCCCCCCCCACCCCACCCCACCGAACAAATAAAAATAGCGTATGGGATGAACAAGAAAACCAATCGATTAAAAGGAGTCTTTCTCTCTCAGCCAAACAGCTTTCTCTTTACAGCCAACAACATGCAACGTCAACAAGGCCAAGTGAGCATACCGGCCATTGGTCAACAAGTGCTCTAGATTTCATGGCCCATCATTAAAAATGTATGATGCATCCTTCAGCTCGTTTTATCCAATCCGGAAAAAGTTGCTCCCTTTGCAGGCTTGGGTAAAAGAGAGGATTCATAACCTTCTCTGGCAGATAACACCTCGCTGACACCATAACACCTGTTTTAAAGGTTAGCTACTTGCTGCCCCCAAAAAACTCTGGCTAGCATACACTAATTCACTCATTAACTCATACTGCTGTCGCATTATGTTGTACCATCATTGGAATACGTTTCTAGGAAGGTGCAGTGTGGTTAATAGCTGAGCAGAGAATTCAAAGAATAACACTCACACACACACACAAATATTTTAAGCTATACTCACAAAGCAGGTACCTAGGAGAACAGACCTAAGAAGCCCTATTTGTTGGGTAAGGAGATGCTCACCCTTGTGACAGCGTGGATCGCAGGGCCAAAAGAGAGTGAGAAGATTGAAGGGAAGGGCGGTAAATTGGGCGGTTGCTGTGGCGAAGGCAGCCTGGTTAGAATTATAGCAGGGCTGGTATCATCAACCATTCAGCATGCCACAGATCAGGTTACAAGAGACGATAAATATAGCAGACTCTGATGACCTCTGCAATACCCTGAACACTCGCTGGCATTCCAGTTGAGCTAGCATCACAGCTTTTTATAGTCCATGGCTTGGCAAGGAACCATCCACATCCTCCAAACCTGGTAATCAGAAAACTTTTTTCTGTTTCACGCAGTGAAATAATATAATTAGCCTGTGGCTAATAAGATGGTCGCTAATATTGATCCATCGTTAAAATTCTTCAAGGCTGCTTACATATTTATAATGAATGAGGAGAAATAAAAATACTTGTTTCCCAATCGGGTCATTTTGTTGATAAAAAAAGATTGGAGAAAGAGTTAGTAGAGATAGTAGGTCTCGGGCACTTGCTGCAAACTACAGCCAATGATAATAATGGTTTTTCATGCATATTCCTTCAGAAGGAGAAATTATCAATAAAATCATACATGATTTTATTGATAATTTCTCCTGTATTCTGTATGTACAGAATAGAATGACATGTCCCACGTGATGGTGAGCATGGTGGGCCAGTCCTGTGGGGTGAGGGCCAGTCTTGTGGGGTAAGGGCCAGTCTGGTGGGGTGAGGGCCAGTCTGATTGGGTCTTGTGGGGTGAGGGCCAGTTTGGAGGGTGAGGGCCAGTCTGGTGGGTTAGGGCCAGTCTGGTGGGGTGAGGGCCAGTCCTGTGGGGTGAGGGCCAGTCTTTTGGGGTAAGGGCCAGTCTGGTGGGGTGAGGGCCAGTCTTGTGGATGAGGGCCAGTCTTGTGGATGAGGGCCAGTCTTGTGGGGTTGGGGGCAGTCGGCTGGGGTGAGGGCCAGTCTTTTGGGGTGAGGGCCAGTCTGGTGGGTTGAGGGACAGTCTGGTTGGGTCTTGTGGGTTGAGGGCCAGTTTGCTGGGGTGAGGGCAAGTCTGGTGGGATGAGGGTCAGTCTAGTGCAGGGGTTTTCAAAGTGTGAGAGAGTGAGCCCCCCCTCTGAGAAAAAAATTCGGCTGATTTAAAACATCTCTGATCATAATTTTAAAACATTTTAAACATATTTATTTTTTCCATTTTGCTTAAGTTAGCCAGCAATATTATTTTCTAGGGCTGTCCCCGACTCTGAATTTTCTGAGTCGATCAGATCTGCCTTTTCAGTCCGGAGATTCGACTATTCGGCGGGGTTTGTTTACTGGCGTTGCTATGGTGACCTAAATTATTATAAGCAACTGAAAACGATGCCGGTTTGAAACTAAAACCAGGATTCTGAAAAAAGTAAAAATGCTATCAAAATTCCGTTTCGATAGTATTGAAGATACAAGTGTGTAGATTTGTTTAATGGTTTGAACGATGGTAAACGGTTGAAATAGGAATGAGTTACGATGTCTAGAAATAGGTGTATCAGAATGGGCAGACGTCTTCAATAAAAACAGCTGAAAACGAAGCGGTATGAAACTAAAACTGTGATTCTGAAGACATTTTAAATGATATCAAAATTCTGTTTAGATATTATTGAAGATACAAGTGTGTAGATTTGTTAAATGGTTTGCACGAAGATAAACGGTTGAAAATTGATTTAGTTAAGTAAGTTACTTCTACAGTTGAAGTACGACTGATGATTTGAATCATCGACTTTCAGGGTTTTTTTCGGGTTTATTTTTTTCTCACGTCGCCCCCCCCCCCCCCTGAAGAACTCCGGCGCCCCCCAGGGGGGGCGCGCCCCACAGTTTGAAAACCACTGGTCTAGTGGGTTGAGGGCCAGTCTAGTGTGGTGGTGGCCAGTCTTGTGGGGTGAGGGCCATTCCTGTTGGGTGAGGGCCAGTCTGTGGGGTCAGGGACATTCTAGTGGGGTGCGTGCCAGTCTTGTGGGATGAGGGCCAGTATTGTGGGGTGAGGGCCAGTCTTATCTGACCACCAGTATGATGGTGCGAAGAAGAGGAGAACATTGACCATAAACGGACTTTCTCAAAGTAGCATATCACTTTTACATGGCAGATTATTAACTTCATGGTACGTCTAGTTTGAGGAGGTAACTAGAATCCGACTCCAGAAACTATCGGTTAATGATTCGCTAACTTAATGGACCAACACGACATGCAGGCTGAACCGAGCGGAGCTGCTGTACTCACCATCCAGCTTGAAACCATCCCGGTCCGACCAGGAGCCTCCTTAACCCTCCCTTAACCCGGGCTTCTGTTGAACTTGTATTGCTGTTTGACTACTGCAACACCAGCTGCGATGTACGGTCGAAAACCTACGAGCAATACCCTATATATACTGTATATATACCCGCTACTGATGTGATAACCCGGCGGTACCGTCCTACCATCCGCTCTACTATCCTGGTAAGATAACACGGCGTGACGACCGACAACCCGCAACTGTTGCCAGATTGGGCCAGAAATCTGGCAACACTGGCTTCACAGCAACCAAGTAACTGTTATTTTCCCTTTAAACGTGACGCCAGTGCAGGAAGAAGCACGTCTCTGATTGGTTGAATCAGACCTGGTGACGTCATGAGGAGTCCATCACCTCCACCGTCACCTTGGTGACCAACGTAAACATCACCAAAAACGCAGTTTATTTAAGTATAAATAATTCCAAATTAAATCTTTGTCCCGATTATTTTAGACGCACATAAAGCACAGTTGAACGATAATTAACGTCATGCATATTCTGTGAATATACCCCAAGTAGGCCTACCTACAAAAGTGGCAAAGGGGACTTAAGATACCCACTATGAAACATTGACCTCTTCCCTAAATTACAAGGATCTGATTACATTTCCCTCGATTTCCCTACATTAGTTTGTACCTATAAATATTTAAGTGATACATTTGTTTTCCTAGTGAATGTAGCCTATACCATTGTGTGATGAAAAAAATGGTCGGACAATGCAAGGAGATTGAGATTTTATTACCATTCTATGATGCATTTTACCTCAGCATGAGAAGCAATGATTCTGAGAAGGCTATTAAGAATACATTTTAACACGCACATCCATTGTAGTCATGTATTATAGCTGAGTGAATTGATGAGTACATACAGATGAATAGAGCTTGTACACCAGAATGCATCATGGTGTTGTATGTTGACTTATGAGTTATAGTAATATAAAATAATAATAAAATAAATATAAATATACCTTAAACTGGGCAGATGAAAACTTTGTTTCACCACATCCTGCATAATACACACTGTGGCACTTTCAAACACCAACATTTTCCATAATGACCAAAACATCATCACTATCAACAACATTCCTATGCTCCTTTACGTCCAAAACGGAGGTGCTCATTGCAAAGTGATCGATGGATCAGCCCGAGAGGACCTATCATGATCATCTAGTGCTTAAATGCAAAAAGGAGCACTTTGAGTTAAAAAGGCAACACTGTCAGCGCAAATAGACGTTAAAATAGTAACCTAGTAGGTGTGGCTATGTGTGGCAGCAAGGTATTTCACTCAAGTCTTCATGGGAATACATATGAATATATCAAGACTAAATCAAATACCTGCTAAAAGCTGTGTGTGAGTGTTGATGTGGTAAGGCTGATATTGTGCAACAAAATGGAACTCTAGATGATCTGATAAATATCATGTTCTAGTATTGTAACAGGTTGTAACAGATCCTCGCACACAAAATCAATAACTTAAATAAATTAAAGCATACTCCAAATTGAGTAACAAACATAAATATATTAAATAAATACATCTTTATATGATTTTAACACATTAAAATGAAAAACATGAATCATTTTCATAAAACGTCCAGTAAATAATGGGTTCCATAAATTGATAAATAAAAACAAGCTGGGATCTCAAAACAATAACGGTAGACAGGCCAAACACCTTAAAAGGGCTTTGTGTGAATGAATGTGACCTTATGGTCATACTTTCCTCTCACAAAAATACAAATTCAGGCATCCTGAATCATACTTGTGGCGGGCAATAACATACAATAACACATATTGTATGCTGTAAATCAATCAAACAAATACAAAGTTGTCAAGCAAATAAAAATAAGCATACTTTCAATGAACAATTTAATGTATGCTTAAATTTAGGCATTTGTGGTTTGGGCCCACTTTGTCATCCTTTTCTTTCAAAAGCTTTTCTTTATGTTGATATTCAAAGAAATGGTGACACACTTATTCAAGAAAAATAATCAATGAGCTTGGCTTTGGGGAAGATAACACAGCTGTGGCTAGGGAGTCTTTTTGCTCTGTAGGGCCAGGAAGGGATTCAGTCAAAATAAAAATGCATGCCTTGTTTGATCAAAGTAAACAAATATAGTGAAGCAAGTTAAGGAAACGATGAGTTCGCAAAGATCTGCTAGATTATTGTAAACACTGAAAGGCAGTCTGAGATAAATACATGATCTATATGATGTGATAACATTATCATGGCTATAATATTTCATTCATGAAAAATAATGGAACTGTTACTCTCCTATTATTGAAATATGTATTAAAATTGGCAACCAACAAAGAAGATCAACAGATTTCAATGTCAACAGAGCTCAGAGCCTGAGCCCATATGAGGACAGCTTGCCTATATCTGTCTACATTATACATATATTATACATATAGGATTGGCCGATATCCTTTGATTAACAATATTATCATACAACATAAACACAGGGTGCTTTTCCCTGTGTTTAAGTTGCATGATATGATAGTTAATCAAATAATATCTGCCCATCCTGCATCTTATGTTCTTATTTTTGTTAAACTCGATATGATCTATATAAATGGTACATAATATGTATAATGTATTAAATGGACCTTAATGTCCTTAATTACTTGATGTCATTCAGGACAGAGATGAAGAAAACCCAGACTGAGATGGCTGGAGCAGGGATAGAATAGGACACAACCTAATATGCTGTGCAGTTGTGTATGTTTGTGTGTACAGCACAGGTGGTTGTCGTTCATATAAGTGTGAATATACGTGTGTGTGTGTGTGTGTGTGTGTGTGTGTATTGGTTTGTAATGATGCAATGTCACACATTATTATTAAGACACGCTGCTCTTCCTGATAATCTTTCTTTTCACTTAAAAGTGCAGATTCAAAAAACAAACAACCATCGTTTTTAAATAAATATATGACAATATAGCCAACTAGTTTGAGTAGGGTTTGGGTGACAGATGGGCCAGCTGGTGGTCTTTGATGCTCGTAAAGGTGCGATAAGCCGTAGACTAACAGCTTGGACAGAGCTGAGATTTGCTGGTGCACCAGTTTCCAACGGCCATCTGCTTCTGCCTTCCTGGTCGCTGCTCCGCCATCCTGACTTGTAGCTTGGTCTCCATTTTTTACACAGAAACATTCCAGAAATTCCCTTTATGTTTAAGACTGGGATTTTGAAAAAGTCTAGAGAGGATATTATCTAATAGGAACTCCTTACCTCCGGATTGGTGGTTCTGCTAATTCAGCAGTCAACCAGCCTGCATTCCATTTTGGAACCGTTTCCTGCATTATTTACCTCAACTTTGACCTGCGTGTCACACCTATCCCATTTTAACTGTGCCTTTTATTAAATAACTTAGCAATTGAACCAGTGAAACAATCAGTCCATCCTTTCTCTTTTTTTCATCCAATAGCGTGGGATATTGAGACCTGGAGCTTGGGGGGAGGATATAAACAAGCGCGTGGCTCATTTTGTCTTGGGCACCACCAGGATCTCGTCCCCGTCGCGGATGCTGTAGGAGTGCAGCGCCCGCGTGCTGTACTTCATCTCCTCTGGGCCGAACATGCAGCAAAGGTCCTTGTCGATGTAGTAGACCCTCATGTGGTTGGTGGGCAGCTGGACCACCTCCTTCAGCTGCTTCTTCAGTTCCGCCACCGTCTGGTCCAAGCGCACGTTCACCTGGAGAGACAGGTCCAAAATATTGGAATTTTACTTGAAAATGCAATATTAAGGTTTTATCAATGTTTTCATTGTTTCTGGTTTCATTGGGAGAGCAACTTAAAAAGTGAACAGCAGTAGTTACTAGGTATGCAACAGTACAATTGGCCCACGGTTCGGTATTTTGGTCAAGGTAACGTACGGTTTTGCTATTTATATATATAAAACTACATCACAATAAACAATGAACTTTATTTTGCCTATTGACAAATACATCCTTCCATTCAGAAAAATGGCAGCCTGACTGGTTGGCCTGGTTTCTGTTTCTACTGTATGAAATGAAGGGGAGTAAAAACCAACCTGATAGTTTTTCGGCTTCTATTTTAAATAAACGGGGTACTTCAATCAATATGAAACATAGCTGCGAGCAGCAATGTGGGGGTCAAGCAGAATAGGACTCAATAAACTAATTCTGCTGGACAGACGTAATCGGCTAGTTGGGTACATTATGACCGTCTCAGTAATTAGTAATAACGACAGCTGGTGGAATTAACTACGAGTCAATGTTTACAAAATGGAAAAATTACCCCATCTAGTGGTAAGGGGGCATTATCGTCTGCCTGACAGAACAAATCACACAAATACATAGGGGTATTCGGAACAATATCCCTAACAGAAACACAATGTTAACAAGCATCCGTTCTTGAGGTGGTTCATGAAGCATCTAATCCAGTAAGAATTGCAGTTTCTATTGTAAGTGGGCGGAATGGTAAATAAATTCATGTTGCATTATACATGCAGTACCGCAGTGCAGTGTCTACCCTTTAATGAGCGCTGTTCAGCGCAACTAACATTGATATAAATGAAGAAGTGTTCTGATTGTATGCTGTTTGTCAGATTGACATGATGATTTAATATGATTGATATGTTATCAGTTTTATATAACACAGTATATGATGACCATGATAAAATGCATATGATTAGATATAATTTTACTGACAATGAAAGCTATTGGGAAATGGTTATCACAATGAAAATACATTGAAGTTGCTTTCTAAGGGCTGGAATAGACTTGCTGCTAACAACGCCCCCCTAGAAGTCAAATTACACCAAATATTTGGACATCATCAGGATAGGGTCATAAGACTCTGGGGCAAGTTTGGTTTGGATACTTGAAGGCCTTGCAGAGAAATTAGCTAAATTCCTTTTTGACGTCCCCCTGAGGTCAAAGGTCACCAAATTGTTTGGATGTCCCCAGAATTATGTCATGAGTCTATGTACCATGTTTAGCTATGATATGTTAAAGAGATGCTGAGAACAGGCTAACTTCCTGTTTTGCAGCTTTGCCGTAAAGTTTAATTGGCTGTCACGGCCAAACGGTTTTGAATTTGAAAAAGCTGTTTAACACTCAGCTTGGTCTGAAGATCATATATGGCAAGTTTGATGATTGGACATAATCTGTGGCCTGTGGATGTGTACTATTGATTTTGACAACTTCAACATGAGAAATAATTCATTAGCTACATGGGGAGGTCTGAAAGTATCACCAGACATTGAAGATAATTTTGAAATATAATCATGGCATGGGTCTATGTACCAAGTTTGGTCATGATGTGTCAAAGGGCTGCTGATTGGCTTACTTCCTGTTTGGCGACTTCGAAGTCGAGGTTGATAGCGGCCATACGGTTTTGAATTTGAATTTATTACTACAGCTGATGAGCTAGCGACCTCAAATTTGCTTGACAGGATAATCGGGCTGTCACAACTTTTGACCAAGGCGTTCTATGGGCTGCTATAGACTCCCACGGAGATAAAATAATAACAATAAGAAAACGTACAAAAACAATAGGTTGTCTCGCAGCTTCGCTGCTTGACCCCCAATTAGGGGTCAGAGCAGCGAAGTTTGTGTTTTGGAGATAAATGTTGAGCTTTTTTTGTTTGACACGCTAGCGCTCCCTCGCTCCACACTGATTTAAAGCGATGTCAACAATTGTACTCGCATCTCGGAGAACATGTCGGTATCGTCGGCATGAGCAACCCAGACCAAGAACTGACAGACAAAAAACAGGAACAAGTACAGAAAACATGGATCAGAGGAGGAGGTCCGAACTGTAGGATGAGTCTCTGGTAAGTTTAAGAAAGCCGATTTCTCAGCAGCCCTTTGACATATCATAACCAAACTTGTCATGACCTCATCATGGTGACACTCAATGCATTTGGTGACCTTAAACCTCTAGGGGGCGCTGTTTTCAATGTCGATGTGTTTTAACTCCTCTCACTTCACATGAGTATATTTCATACAAATTTTCAATGTCTGGTGATACTATCAGACCTCCCCGTATAGCTAGTAAATGATTTCTCACGGAAACATCCGCGACAGCCAATCAAATTCGACCGCGAAGCCGCCAAACAGGAAATACGCCAATATCTCAGCAGCCCTTTGACATATCATAACCATACTTGGTAAATATACCCATGACATCATCATGGGGACACTCAAGTTTTGTGATCATTGACCTCTAGGGGGTGCTATAATTAACAAAGACGTCTTTTAACTCCTCTCTCTTCACGTGAGTATATTTCACACTAATTTTCAATGTCTGGTGATACTGTCAGACCGCCCCATATAGCTAATAAAATATTTCCCATGGCAACCTCAGAAATTGGCCACCATGTTTAAAGTTGTCACAATCAATGTTACATATCCACAGGCCACAGATTATGTCCAACCATCATGAAACTTGTGCTATATGATCTTCAGACCAAGCCAAATAAATGTGCCAAACAACTTTTTCTAATTAAAAAACGTTTCGCCTTGACAGCCAATCAAACTTGAAGGCAAAGCCGCCAAACAGGAAGTAAGCCTGTTCTCAGCAACTCTTTAACATACTGTATAATAGCCAAACTTGGTACATAGACTCATGACATCATTCTGGGGACAGCCAAACAATTTGGTGACCTTTGACCTCAGGGGGACATCAAACAACAATGACTTTATTTACCATTCCGCCCACTTAAAATATAAACTGCAATTCTTACTGGATTAGATGCTTCGTGAACCACCTCAAGAACGGATGCTTGTTAACATTGTGTCTCTGTTAGAGACATTGTTCCGAATACCCCTATGTATTTGTTTCATTTGTTCTGACGGGCAGACGATAATGCGCCCTCACCTAGGTAGGGTCATTTCTCCATTTGGTAAACATTGACGCATACTCGTATAATGCTGGAGTTCTATCCACCAGCCGTCGTTATTACCGATAACCGAGACGGTCGTCATGTAGCCAACCAGCCGATTACGTCCGTCCGGCAGAGTTAGTTTCCCAATTACCGAGATGGTCGTCATGTAGCCACCCAGCCGATTACGTCCGTCCGGCAGAATTAGCTTATCGATTACCGAGACGGTCGTCATGGAGCCACTTAGCCGATTATGTCCATCCGATTACCGATACGGTCGTCATGTAGCCACCTAGCCGATTACGTCCTCCGATTACCAACACGGTCGTCATGTAGCCACCCAGCCGATTACGTCCGTCCGGCAGAATTAGGTTACAGATTACCGAGACGGTCGTCATGCGCCCTTACCATTAGGTAGGGTCATTTTTCCATTTTTCCAATTTTCATGATGATTGGACATAAGCTGTGGCCTGTGGATATGTAATATTGATTGTGAAAACTTTGAACATGGCGGCCAATTTCTGATGTTGCCATGGAAAATATTTCATTAGCTATATGTGGCCCACATTGCTGAATGCAGCTATATGAAGCATTGTTCCCGCTTTAGATCCCGTACCTGCAAAATGCATAATTAGCAGTTTAATAAAGGACTTATTAACCTTAATATGCTTGGTTCCCGCTTTAGATCTCGTACCTGCAAAATGCATAATTGGCAGTTTAATAAAGGATTTATTAACCTTAATAAGTAAAAGAAAAACGTAGAAAAGGTTTAACAATGACATAATAGGTAACTTAGTAAGACTCAATAAATGGGTTTGTAATGTGTTTATTAACAACTATAAGAATTTCATTATTATATATAAGACCATTATTAATGTTATGAAGCAATCAATAAATAGTTTACAAGTTTCTTATTAAGTGTTTATAAAGGTCTTATAATTTCATAAACATAAACATGTTATATGTTATTATTTACACTTATTGATAGTCTTATTAACACAAATTAATGGGTCTTATTACATATTAACTAAGGCTTAATACAAGGATCTTAATATAAAGCGTTACCGACAAATGAACACGATGAGCCAAGGTGCAACAACACATAATTTGGACAATGGACATTTCTAGTAGAAAAAGTGAAGAAAATAAATTACAGACATTGGGCCTCATACCAGAGCCACTCATACGCACTATATTGTTCTTAAATCATTCCTATAGAGAGCGTTTACACAGCATTTACCAAAACTCTTGTATCTTGAATTTTCTCATAGGAACGAACAAAATCTAAGAGTAGTCCAAAACATATCGTACCAGTCATGTTAGGTTGACAAAATAAAAAAACGTCACATTGTTTGACCAAACGATTCCTATTCCATGATTTGATTTATAAAAAAGATGGGAATACCGGTGTTATAAAGAACGGCATTCATAACAGCGTTACTTTTTTCAGTATTGAGTGATCTAATGATTACTCTTCCTATCATTATAACGCTGCTACCGTTACTACCAAAAAATGTGGCGCGTTACTATAATTGAAGCTGATTTTACATTAGACCATCTAGATCTCTCTCTCTTCCTTTACTGTTTTTCCTTCGTTAATGGGCATGAGACAATCGCATTAATGATAACGATTGGCTGAGGTAGAGTAACATTTCTTGGTGAGCCAATCAGAGGTAGAGTTGGGCAGGTGTTGTTTACACATAATCAAAAGCATTCATGTCGGAAACACAACGACATAAGTGAGTCAATGAGAAACAGAAATGGTGAGCTCAAATAATCCAAAAAGAGAAAAATGTAACATGCACATGAATTTTAAGTTCTGTTAAAGGTGGGTGGAGATGGGGTCTAAATTATTTGACACATTTGAGCCTTTAAAAATGTACTTCAAAGTAACGCAATAGTTACTTATCCACAGTAACTAGTTACTTTTATAATTTGGAATTGAGTAACCAATTTAGTTAGACTTCGGGAGAAGTAACTAACTGTAAGTAATTACTTTTACGAAGTAACTTGCACAACACTGATTATAAAACAACATGTCAGACTGTAGAAAATATTTGTAGAATGAAATTCGACCAACTCTTTAATATAAACATATGCTCGTTATCTCTAGATTTAATTAATCGGCCAGATTGCACTCTATTCTAACAAGCCAACAAAGACCTCGCTAAATGCTATGAAATTAACTATAGGTCTATAGCATTTTCTGATTACAGTTTAATGCATTTTTCACAATTTACCAGCTCTCGTTTTGAAGGCTGAACAGACAATTTGACTGGAACTACTTAGCAAGTGTCCATATATCAGGGATTAATGGACACCATGTTAAGAAACCATGTTAAGAAATATGATGCTCTTTCTTAACATGCATGCAAGCAGGGGTGCTAACTGTCACGCATCTGGCGTGTCACTCACACTTTCAGCATCAATCTCACGCCAAAATCCATTTTTCTCCCCTCTCAATCTGTAATTTTCGGTTGATAGACTAGACCTAAGTCTTATTCTACTTTGTTTAAGAATGCTTGATTCTGATTGGCTGGGAGGAGGGCATTAAGCCGGCACGTTGCCCGCTGACTTGTCGGTTGTACTTGCTGCTGACTGAGCACAGCGTCATCAAATAGTAGATCAATACGCCGTATCTAAGGTCTTTTCTATTTACTGGAGGAGTGAAAAACGTTTCCGTTGCATAAGAACCTTATGGGAGGGATTGTTCCAGGTATTAGTCAAACCCTCAGGCGTTGTGAAAAACTTTATATTTGGATTGTAAAACGCATGAAAATATAAATGAATGGTCTTAATTTTTTTTCTTTGGCAAGTGACCATGGTATAAGCGGGATGATGCCCTTTGAGGTGTCCAAAACATTGCATATTTGATCGATCGTAATTAAGGGGACTACTTTTTGAGGGAGAACTCAAACAGAGTATACATTTAATAAGCATGCAATACGAATAAGAAAAAGCATAATTATTAAAGTATTTGAATTGTTTTATTATGTTGGCAAGCAAGAAGTAGAATAAACGGGATAATCACCTCAAGGAAGGGCAAAAAACATTGCCCTGCCTCTCGGTGATTATCCCTTACTTAATGACAGGAGAGGAGTTTAAGGCTGTAACATCTACCTTAAACTTCGCTGTAAAATCTGCCTACAACGTGCGTGTGATAAGTTCAGAGTGAGTTCAGAGCATAGGTTCGGAGCATGTTTCTGAGTCAGAGCCCACTTATGCCCGTTTGAAAGTTTGGATGACTATCAAGGTAAGCAGATAAATAGCCTAACAAATCGAATAATCTATTGTTGATTAAAATTGTGTACATCTGTGTTGTCACTACTGACGTAGCCTTGCCATCAGTCTAATTGTATGTCGAGATAGTACAGACTTCCACTATAGTTGCAAATGTATGTTTATAAATAGTGGAATCAATACATTTATTGTGAATTTTGAAAAAGCGTTTCCATTCTATTCCTTAATTTTTTTACATATATCTTAAATTAAGTAAACAAGGACTGTCATAAAAAATAGTCTCACTCCAGCCCAAGTCTAAAAGTTGGCAACCCTAGGTAGGTATTGTGCCAGCATAAATATTATGCATGTGCTGTTACGAGAAAGTCAGTGGGTTTTAGATCCACTCTTGGTCCGAGTCCGGCTCGGTTACAGAAAAGCTTCAATCATGTAAAGCGGGTCACACACTAGACGAGCAAGCTGACAGCGATTGTCCGACAAATGAGAATTGGTCGAACAAGTGTGTGTGGACCAAAAAATCGATCAGCCGAACAGAGCTTGACAGCCCTACTAAACTGACAAAACTAAAGCTAAAGTTACGACCGTATCCCTGGTTCTCTGATAGCATGAGTGAGGTATCTCACATATGGGTACGCCTCCCCCGCGTGTCCCTCAGAAGCACTTTATCACTACGCCAGCCATGGCCACATCTGACACACCCAGGTCAGCCTCCTATATAATTATCTGACCGTGAGTACGGCGTCATTCAAGGCAGCAACCTCTTCTCGCTCACCGCAAGAAGGGCAATCCGGTGAGATACCTCACTCATGCTATCAGAGAACCAGGGTTATGGTCGTAACCTTAAATTCTCTTTCAAGCAATCGTGAGGTATCTCACATATGGGATATGTTTACTCCCATATTGCCGGACAGGCAAACCTCAACGATACGTGACGATTCCAATCATGACAGAGCGTCTTGCGCTCCCTGAGTTCACACTCAAAGCAGAATGAGCCAAGCAAGGCGCAGTAACGTCAAGTCTGTAAAACCTCATGAACGTAGTGGGTGAAGCCCAAGAAGCGTATTTGCACACCTCCTGCAACAAAACCCCTTTAAACAACGCCCACGACGTGGCAATGCCCCTTGTTGAATGCGCATGCAAACCAACAGGCGCCTCCAGCCCTTTAGCTGAATAAGCCAAAGCTATAGCCTCAACAACCCAGTGTGATAAACGCTGCTTCGTGATAGGCTTACCCTTGTGAGGACCAGACCATGAGATGAACAATTGATCTGCTTTCCTAAAAGACAGAGTCCTTGACACATAAGCTCTCAGAGCGTGCACAGGACACAACGTATGTAGCCGCCGTTGTTCCGCAGACGTGAACGGCGGAGGGTAGAAAGCATTAAACTCCATGGAAAGGCACGAGTAGGACATGTCCATGACCTTAGGTATATATGCCGAGTTCGGCCGCAGCGACACCTTAGAGTCCCCAAAGCCAAACTGCATACATGACGAATGCACCGATAAAGCGTGTAGATCACCAACTTGTTTTGCTGAGACTAACGACATGAGCAACACCTTCTTAAGGGAAAGCAATTTTGCGTCCACTTCTGACAGTGGTTCAAGAGGAGGCCCCGATAAAGCCCCCGACACCAGTGGCAAATCCCATCCAGGTGATAGAGGTTTTGACACAGGGCGCAAACGACACGCTCGCCGCAGGAAACGACAGACCAAAGGATGCTGTCCCACTGTCTTACCGTTAATACCCACGTGACACGCTGATATGGCAGCGAGATATACTTTCAACGTAGAAAAAGCTCTCCCCTTGTCAAGGAGAGACTGTAGAAATATCAACACAGTATCAACAGAACACTGGAAGGGGACTTCATCAGTAGAAGTACATCAATCCTCAAAGACACGCCACTTAGCCAACAAAGTACGCATGGATGGTCATTATAACATTCTGTTGCAGGCCCGATGACGTTAGATTTACCCTTTCATGGGCCAAGCCCAGAGAGCTGGACGCTCTGAATGGGGAAGAAAAACTTCTTGCTTGATAAATTCAGCCAACGTGCTCTCTCCTGCGCCACCATGGTGCCCATAGCCCTTCTCGCCCGAGAGTAGGGGTGTGCAATTAGATTTCGATTATTGGGTCAAACGATCTCCAAATTAATAAAATCAAGTTGGAACGATTCTTTTGGAATTTTCCGTTGTCAATGAGGTTTTGTGAAAGAGACGCCCATGCGTCATTCAGTCCCTCCCCCAGAGCATAAAACACGGCCCTGCGAGCTGTGTGTGGTGACCTTATTCAGAAAACAGCACGAGCTAGATGGCAGAGGGAGGACAGACGCGTTTACTCGATAAAAAGGGTAAAACGAGTTCTCTAATATGGCAACTTCAGATTCGAAGAAGCCGACGAGGCACAGGCCCACATAATGTGCAAAATGTGCTACAATGTTATATCTGCACCCCTTGGAAAAACGACAAACTTGTTTAATCACCTAAAACTGAGAATTCCGACACTGAAAACTATGCTTTTCGAAAACGATCGCTGAGGTGGATAAATGTGAAAATGCTGGGTTTGTGTTGTAGTGAAGACAGGGTAGACGGAGGCTTTCAGAAACTATGACGTTCGGTTGCCATGACGCTGCCAGAAGCTTGCGCTCATCAAAAAAATGGCAGGTGAAAGGCAAATGATGATCTCTGTACAATGTACTAATTTATCTACAGATAAAACTCGACATATTGGCTCAAGCATATTCTTTGCTCCAACGCCGGAGGCGAGCGCTGTACTTGATGTTCATAAGTGACGGCAAAAAAACAGAAAGAGGGCAGTTCAAACCGTACTAGGAGCGGTGTTTCTGGAAAAGACCGGGTCGAAAATGATTAACCAGCTGATCAACTGTAAATACCAGCTGATCGCGTGCTTGTAATATAAACAGAGAGGCGTGGCGGAGTTGCGTAACCATGACAACAACTATTTATCAAAATAATTTTAGTGTGGAACGTGGATGCAAAACATTCCGAAAACAATATTAAACTATAGTGTGCCCGGAGATAGTTTTCATAGCGGATCTGCAGTTTTACATTTACCCGGGTTAGTGTGGACGGGGCCTGAGGCGCAATCACAAAGTCGCTTACGACGAATTGGCAAAGAAACAAAAACACAAGACCACAACCCCGACGACAGCAGGACAGACGTAGATTACAACCGATTGTTCTGTCTTATTTAATTTTCTAGTATATTTATTTCTTCCAAGTTTTATAGAACAGCTGGATGTATATTTATTTGTACATTATTTTCAATTTGAACATTTTCTATATTTTTACTTGAACAGTTTGTGTACTGTATAGTTTAAGAATTTTAAAACTCAGTTACCATGAATTTCTTTTGAACTGCTCAATAAATGCATTTTATTTTCAAACTCTAAAAAAGTCGTGATTTCAATTTTGACCAAAAAAATCGTCATTCTCATTTTTTCCAAAATCAAGCAGCCCTACCCGAGAGTTTGCGGTTTATGTCTCCCGATCCTGACATCTCGTCCTGTAGCTCAGCCTGATACGCCATCAACATGGACGATGCATTGAGAGCTCGCACACCAAGGGCCACAGACTTGTGTGCTTTGTCGGTCATAGAAGACTGGAAACCGTCCGTCTTCGACGGGGAGCTCGGTGCGGACGATGTAGATTGGCATCTCCGGTTTGAGATGGTGAGCGACCAGCGGCTCCACAAGTGGCTCTTTCCTCCATGGCTACGTATTCCAGCGTGGCTCCCCCCTGGATCGGGCTCTTTGATGAGAACGGCTGCGACCAGGTGCGAATAGCCTCTTCCACAGACTCTGGGAATAAGGCGAGAAGTTGTCTCTCCGCGCTATTCACCCGGGGTAAACGCTTGCCTTCGTACCGGGAACCGGTCTTAGCGGGCGGAGCACTGGGCCATGGGATTTCCAGCTTGGTGGCAGCGCGCCTGCACACATTGTGTAGGCTTGTGCCGATAGCCGGGGAACCGCCGTCAACGCCTCACGCACCCTCTGTGCTTAGGTCGCGCAGGGTTCTTCGTAATCCAGTCTCTTCGACTGGTTGGAACGGATCGGCGCCGTCCTCTTCAAACAGGACTGCGTCGTCCGAGCCATCGAGTGAGTCAATCTCATCGTGGGCATCGCAGCCCTCTAGGCATTCGGACTCGGTCATCGCCCTTAGGTCCTCTTGTTCCATCCTTTCACCCCAGTCGGTGCTTGCGCCCGCTGGGGCTACTTGAGTCTGGCCTTTAGGAATGGGGGGCTCCGACAACAACAGGTCTTCATCTGTCAGGCTAATATCGTAATATACTCTAGCTAGCCGACGCCGGAGACTTTTCATTGGGAGTCGGGCGTAGTGGTCGCAGGTACGCATAGGAGCTAGTGCATCTCGGGGACGTCTCAGCCCGAGGCACTCGTTGCAGGTGAGGTGGGTATCTTCCTCAGATATATGGTTCCCGCAAATGCACACCCGTCCAGGCTTTTCGTCCTTCGTGTTAGGAGGGGGCAAAGCCATGGTCTAACTGCAGTTTGAAGACTGGCCAGTTGTATTACTATTGAAGCTTTGCAGCCAATTCGGTTTAGCTTCCCAGTTAAAGTTCCCGGTGACTAATGTTTGGATACAAGCTAGCCACTGTAGAAGCAAGTAACCACTGTTTGGAAACAGGCCGGTTAAAGATAGTTGTTTGGCGACAAGCCTATCTGTCGACAACCGCTAAGTAGGCACTAGTGTCCGGCGAGCGAGTGGTAAGCTCACTCTGTGGACAGTAGCATAGAACCTTGGCACTTAGCAGTATCGTCGACCGATCTTCTGAGCGAGAAGAGGTAATTGAATGACGTCGTATGCACGGTCAGATAATTATATAGGGGGCTGACCTGGGTGCGTCAGACGCGGCAAGCCAATCATGGCTGGCGTAGTGATAAAGTGCTTCTGAGGGATACGCGGGGGGGCGTACCCATATGTGAGATACCTCACGATTGCTTGAAAGAGAACCACAGTCCTTCTTGGCTCTGCATTCTGCATGCTTGCCCAAACATAGTCTATACATTTCAGAAAAAATTCTCTACTGAACATGCATGATTCATATTTTTGGATTGCAGTAGCAATATCAACAATACAAAAGACAAGGACACATGGATAACTTTGCTGTCACCAAGCCATCTTCTGTAAACAATAAACCCTTTATAGTATATTTAATTTACTGTGCAGCATCAGTGGTTACTGAATTGACAGCATTGGTTCTTTTTTACTTTAGCAGGTGTTCTACTGCCATTACCATTGCTGCTAAATATTATATATTTTCTTTATGGACTCCGAAGGAAGACCTTAAGTTCTGCACCCTTATTTTTGTTTTTTAATGGGTTCTATTTTTTAGTGCTTATGGAGTTTGGGCGGAACGCCTTCTTATTTAAGAAGAAGGAATGTAGCACCCACTTGGGTGATGCACGGCAGCCAATCGGCGCCAGAACGCTCACCACACACCAGCTTGAGGTGGAGAGTGAGGGAATTAAAGAGTCAGCCAATTATACAGGAGGACGATGAGGAGGCCAGATTGAATGAGCCTGGTTGGGCAGTTTTAACCAGGACACCGGGGAAACCATAAGTGCCCTGGGATCTTTTATGACCTCAGTGAGTCAGGACCTCGGTTTTATGTCTCCTCCGAAGGACGGATTTAGCCTTTTTGGGATGGAAATCATGCTTATTCACATCTAATGAATTTTAACACTAATTTACAACAGATGTAATTCAGCTTTTTATGAATTATATCTGTTGTAAAGAAGCCATGAATCGAGCCATGAATCGACCATGGCTCGAATGATTTGCTGTACAGCGTTTGCTGAAACGTACAATCTCGTTCAACCTCAATTCGCACCAAAGTACGAGAAAGTTAAAAGAAAAATACAAAAATGATCTTAAATGAGGTCCAATGTGGGTGGATATCGATGATTTATTATAATCTTTTAAAAAATATTTAGTATTTATTATTTTGACTAACTTTTCTAATTAACATGTACACAAACCTACTACATGTACCACTACGTCCTTTTTATTTTATTTATTTTTTATGACTTGGTGGCGACTGACCTGTACAACCTTGTCCTCGCAGTGCACCTCCACCAGGGCAAGGCATCGGGGTCGGAGGTCTATCTCTGCCAGCGGCTCCAGTTTGCCGTACTTTGTCACTAGGCAGTGGTATCTGGGGTGAAGAGAATATACATTCGGTACCGGATTAAACACACACTTTCCTTTTAACAAACAGAGATGAAATGTAGGAGACTGGGGGTCATCTTAGGGAAGACAAATCAAAGTCTGTTCTTTTAGACATAGAATGAAAGCAGGGTCAGTTGATCCTTAAGAACAATGAAGTGGAAAAGCTCTACATACAGGAATGATGAGCAGCAGCCTTATAATTTTGTTATATTTCCTAAATTGAGGCCCAATTGTGCCCATGGAAAAAACGGTATGTGAGTATCTGTATGCACAGTAAGATTCTTATACATACTCCTTTAACAAAAACTGACTATGTTTGGTATTCTTATAACCTTGTTGGATGCCCTTTAATCGACATTGATCAGTGCATGATCTAATAGCATGTCTGATGTTACCACTAGTATCACACTTTACAATGTAACATTGCAACATTGCAACATTTGCCCAATATTATGTACTATATTTAGTATGTGACTTACATTTTTAATTTAGTTTCTCTCTGATAATTGAATTTAATAAAACATAAAAAAACAATCAATATTTTGACTTTCTACCTGCCTAAAAGAGGCATAGTGAAATATTATTGAGGGAAGTTGAAGTTGCCAAGTTATTTATGGTGTGATGTGGGCATGGCAAGGCATCGGATGCAAACCTAGTTGCTGGATTGCTTAATCGCAGGGAGTCATACAGCTGTGGGTGGTGGACATCATGACGCAGATGTAAATAGTCAGGTCTATTCTGCTCTCCTTGTCAACGACTAAAGCACTGGTCATGAAGGTTGTTTTGAACCATCAGTCTGACAGTTTAATGGTGCTGGAGCTGCTCCTGGCGTCTACCTGTACGGGAGCTCTTCCTCTGGGTAATCCAGGTGATAACGGATGAAAAAGCGCTCTGCGTCTTCTCGTTCACCGGCGCTCACCACACTGCCATTCAGTGAAGAGATTGAGGGAAGTCTGTTGAGAGTGAATGAATGTATTGATTAAGTTTGTGTGAATGTACTGTTGACATTGGCAAGACTACAAGAAATAAATGCATGATGTGACGATATCAATATGCCTTAAGGTAAATGTACAGTCACTGTCAAGTAGAAACCCAAAATTAGTAATGACTCGGCAGAATCACCATGGGAAGGACAATACTACTCAGTAGGAGGAGAGAATTTTTTACGCATCAAAAAGCCCAAAAAAACACATCTGGCCCAAGACTCCTGGGCCCCGTTTCCCGATAACGATGGATCCACCCTCGTACGAACATTCTCACGAAGGATCTTGCGAACCTTTGTAAATTTATTTTGAGCGTTTCCCGAAACTTCCCGAAACTTAATATGAACGCGCATGCACTGCTCTAACGACGTTCATAGGCTTGTAACTGTCCACTGACACCGTGCTGAAATGGGCTCTGTAGAAGCCCATTTGTGGCAGCAAAAAAATATCTCCCCATCAAGTTCAACAGAGTATCCTACGATTTGTCTATTCTTTATAGACTACAATATGAATGCTAAAAATATTAAAAACATGAAACATGCAGACTCTCTCTGATTCCGCATAAGGTTTCATTTGGTGCGCACTGACTAGTCTAGAATCTTTGGTGTAAACATTAAAAATGCAATGTTCCATTCAATCATTATCATTCAAACGCAGAGGCATATAGGCGTTTTTACACTGCCAAATATGCCGTCTTATGCACGCCTTTTTCGCAGCCCTGTCCGCACATTTACACTGCCCGAGGTAAATTGCCTGCTTGAACTAGAACCCCAATTTACCCTCCCGGACCCTACAAATATTGGCGGTTTATTGGGTTTCATTCTGATGTAAATGCGATGGCTCCGCAGTTCCAGGGGGGCTTCCAGAGGGGCTTGGGTAGAGGTTTTGCTGTGCTGTCTCCACATAGACAACTTAGCGATATCATCATGAGCAGTTCTTACTGGAGAGAAAGTGAAATCCGCTAGCTGCTGATCATCATGGGAGTGTAGGTGATGCAGTCGCATTAAACAAAGACGTTGAAAGACGTTTTTGTTTTTTTGCACTTAAACACGTAAATAGTTTGTAGCCTTTGTAGCCTACACTTAGACGTGAACTCATTCTTGCATGTGGGTGTCTTCATTCGTAAAAACATAAAAACATTCGGGAGCATGTCAATTATTCTGAAGAGGTCTAGACTCCGTGCTCAGCCCCGCCTTCTCCAGTGAACCAAGAAAGCCCGCGCCGTGACGAACGGGGTATTTTACCCCCTCGGTTTTACACACTCTCAACTGGGCGATTGTGCACTCCGCTAAGGGATGTTCATAACTTACTAGACACAGTGAACTTCATCACAGCCTCACCGAAGCGCCTACAGTGCCTTATGGCAAACAATCACAACAAAAAACGCCTGCAGAAATTCTCAGTCACCCGCTGGTCTCAGCATGATTCATGCACAATATGTCTTCTGTCATTGATCAATATGAGGACATTATATTGATACAGATACAGAAGATACAGAGCCCCTACAGTAAGCACAAACAGAGCCCTGTTAAGCTATGTCCCGGCATCCATAAGACTTTTGAATGGTTGAACCCCTCTTTGAACTGTATCCTCTCGTTTTAATACCTGGAATATTTTTTAACTGTATTTTCTCGTTTAAATGCCTGGAATCTTTTTAAATTATTTATTTATTTCTCCTCCACTATGGAGGTAATACTATTTATTCATTAGGCTTAGGCAAGGATCTTTGTATATTTTCTGCGGGGCTGATGGTGTGTGTGTGCCTGTTTTTGTTTATTTTGTGTACTGTTGGGTATGGACACACCCTGGTGCTCCTCCACATCTGAATTTCCTAACGGAAAAATAAAGTTAGTTGAATTAAATTTGAATTGAATTGAATTGGTCATCACCATGATGGTTGAATTAAAGTCAGAGGGAGACAGCAAATGCAGCTCGAAAGTGACCTCCCACATAAGAGCAATGGAATCATTTGATTGTATTATATTCCTTGTGATCAGTGTTTGTAATAACGCCGTTTAAAAGAACGGCGTTAGGTAACGCCGTTATTTTTTCAGTAACGGGGTAATCTAACTAATTACTGTTTCCATCGTGACAACGCCGTTACCGTTACTGTGCGTTAAATGCGGTGCGTTACTATGAATTGATTGAAAAAACGGCGTAATGCGAACGCACCCCTGGCTCCAAACATAAACTGCTAGTGAGGAGACGGGTGGGTTAACAACGAGATAAGCGATTATGATTGGCTAAGGCAGAGTCATGTTTCATGGTAGCCAATCGGTGCAAGTGTTATTACACACAAGCCAGGACACGCGCGCCACACACATGCACACGCACACACCAAACAGATTCAATGAAGCAGCAGAAATGGTGAGTCCGGAGCAATCCGATGAAAAGTTGGCATTTTCTGTAGTATTCGGCAGATGTTCCACAGCCTTTGCAACCAAGCAAATTAAAATTCAGTTGGAAGTATATCAGGGTAGTTCAACCATTTAACACATTAAGGTCAAGTGAAAATTGCTCAGAAAAATCTATTTTTTTCTTTTTTTACAGTAACGCAAATAGTTACTTTCCATGGTAAGTTACTTTAAAGATAGAGTAATTCAGTTAGTAACTCAGTTACTTTTTGTAACAAGTAGTGAGTAACTATAACTAATTACTTTTTTTAAAGTAACGTCCCTAACACTGCTTGTGATAGGGTTGCCTTGTGACGTGGCGTTTGATCGGTACATACACTAACCCGGTACATGTATTTTGGGATTTTTAAATTGCTGCAATAAATTAAGTTGCTATTGACTTCTAACATGTCTCTGTCTTTGCTGTTTAAATCTAAAAGTAGTCTATGAGTAATATATCGGCAGTGACCATTGTTTTTGGGGTATTGCGAAAGTGCACCAGATGGACATTCTGTGGGTACCCTATGAGTACCCCTCGTTAGCTATGATTGTTGTCACGACGTTCGTTACGCAACGATGCTTTCGGGAAAGGGGGCCCTGTCACTATAAGACAACAACAACAACAGCAACAACCACAACCATTCTAAGCCTCTAAGGGTGCTGGTGTCATACACTTCCTTTGCCCATACTGAGATGCAGTGCCCCCACATGGCATTTGGAAAGTGTATGTTTGATGATGTAGGGTGCAGTGTTTCCCCTAGATTTTTTTGTATCAGTGGTGCTGTGAGTTGGTAATTTAGCAACACCAGGGGGGTCCGGGGGCTTCCCCTCCGAAAGAAAATGTTGAAAAATAACCCTTTAAATGGTTACTTCTGGTGAGATTTTTGGGGAAAAATGAACAGATTGAGCTTCAAAATATGACACAACCAACAGAGTCAAGGTATCTGCGGAGACCAGCTCATTGTGCAAATGTGCCTTGAACTTCAGGGCTCCAGACTTACTTTTTTCACTAGGAACACTGTGGCCCCTAACAGAAAATTTTAGGGTCACAACCAGATATTTTAGATGCACACACCATAAATCAACATGCCAATGTGATTTTCCAAATTTTTCCCCTGAATTACTAATTAATATTTAGGTAATAGACGCAGAAAATACAATGTGCGGTTTCAAATTCAGTGTCACATTTTATTGTGATTCTCAACCATACCAAATGTTTCGACATGTGCGCGCATGCGTTCGTGAAGTCCTGACCGGGTTCGGGTACCCTCGGAGGTTATGCAATTGACTACTCCGGTGCTTTCAAGCATCAAGCTGTGTTTAAATGTGTTGTTCTGACTCTGTCCCTGTACTCACAACCATGAGGCTGCGTCTCTCTGTCTGGGTGTAGGTCTGCAGCAGGTCTCTAGAGGGTACTCACTGAGCGACCATGAGGCTGCGTCTCTCTGTGTTGGTGTAGGTCTGCAGCAGGTCTCTAGAGGGTACTCACTGAGCGACCATGAGGCTGCGTCTCTCTGTCTGGGTGTAGGTCTGCAGCAGGTCTCTAGAGCGTACTCACTGAGCGACCATGAGGCTGCGTCTCTCTGTGTTGGTGTAGGTCTGCAGCAGGTCTCTAGAGGGTACTCACTGAGCGACCATGAGGCTGCGTCTCTCTGTGTTGGTGTAGGTCTGCAGCAGGTCTCTAGAGGGTACTCACTGAGCGACCATGAGGCTGCGTCTCTCTGTGTTGGTGTAGGTCTGCAGCAGGTCTCTAGAGGGTAATCACTGAGCGACCATGAGGCTGCGTCTCTCTGTGTTGGTGTAGGTCTGCAGCAGGTCTCTAGAGGGTACTCACTGAGCGACCATGAGGCTGCGTCTCTCTGTGTTGGTGTAGGTCTGCAGCAGGTCTCTAGAGGGTACTCACTGAGCGACCATGAGGCTGCGTCTCTCTGTGTTGGTGTAGGTTTGCAGTAGGGGGATGCCCTGCAGACGCACCTCCTCCAGCTTAGGGAAGGAGTTGAGCTTCTCGATGTCCTCCCACCGGTTCAGACCTGGGAGGAAGGGACACATAAACAAGCTCAACAAGCCAACAAAGACCTCGCTAAATCCTATGAAATGAACTGATCCATGGTTAATTTTCTTAACATACATGCATGCAAGTATTGTTCATGCCCTTTAATATATGTTCTATATCAACACAATTACATAATTATTTATTTAATCTATCAAGAAAATGTGCAATTATGATATAAAATGTCATAATACAGCTTTCCATTACATACACTTGTATGCTCATTACAGTACAGTCAAGCCTTCTATTGTATCTACTGAGCCTAATTTAAAGTCTCTTAACAATCACTGTGTAGTTTGTGTCTTTGGCGACACAACTTGCTCCCTAATTATGGACTTTATAATAGATTTTCGTATATGAATAAAAGGCAATTTAGGTCTGATCCGTGATGTCAAACTATCTATGAACAAAACAATTACAATCCCTAATTTTCCAGTGCACCTGCATATGAGATTAAAATAGAGGTAGCAATTTAAATGTATGAATAAACACTTTATTAAAGACTTAAAAAACTAAAATTGTTGACAGCCAGAATAGTTACACATAATCATAGTCAAAAATCAAAAATAACTATGCTTAAAGGGCAACTTCACCCATTTCACATAAGCTTTGTATTTTTAGCACCCCCCGCATATTTCTGAATGGTCTAGCATCATTCCCTTATTTTCTGTAGAGACTGGAGAGATCTGTATCGATCTCCAACACTTCCTGTTTTCAATGACGCAATATGACGATTTTTGCGTACAAGAAAATAGGAAGTGTAAAGGTACGGCCACACCAACCGCGTTGCTCGCGTTAGGGGCGTTGAAAATCGGCATTTTTGCATAGGGAACCATTGGTCTAGGCGCGGTACACGCGTTGAAGCGTTGAAGCGTTGCGTTGGGGGCGTTAGGCGCGGCAGTTGCACGTAATTACGCACGTAAACGCAGTAACGCGCCCAACGCACCAACGCCCGGAGTTCAGAAAATTGAACTTTCAACGCTCCAACGCGTGACGCTTAGCCGCGGTAGCCAATCAGCGTGGAGCTTGACCCGACGTCACTGGCAGAGAGTAGTGAGCTTGCACAGAAGCATACGGCCGACATCTTTCTTTTTTCTTCTGGGTGGAAATAGTGTCGTGGAAATATCAATCATAACTATAAATATACAATCACATACAAATTATATTAACCTTGTTTATATAATTATTACATTAGAAGAAACTGTATACATTCTCCCTGTAACTTAAAACAAATCCCTTCCTCTCTTAAACTGAGAGAGGTTAAGTTCATTCGTATTCAAGTTCCCACTGGAACCAGTAAGTCTGGTTTTGTGACCAGGCCAATCGACTGACTTCTTTGTTGTGTAAACTATTTACAGCCACCATGTTTTGCAAACCTGCAGACATGTCCAATAACCACCCATTGTATTGCAAATTGACTTGGCCTTAGGTCACTCCCACTCCCTACCCACAATGGAAACGTTCCCTATAAGAATGTTGTTCACGTATTGTTTCATCGAATGTGTTCTTGGTAACTTTGCTGCCAGTACTTTTCCCATGATCATGCCTTAAGATTAAATCAAATATTTCGCTGTCCGACGTGTCCGTGAGAGAACTTTCTCTTCATCAAATAGTAACATAGTTACGCCATTAAATGCGTTTATGGAAACATTTCTAGCGAGAAATGTGCATTTTACTTTCATAATGTTCGCTCAGTGAATGTGAAGGATGTTTGGTTTGATAGTTATGACGAAGAGGGAACGCTCCGTTCACTTGCATGGACAATGGACTCATCTAGCTGCGTTGGCGCGTTGACGCGTTGGAGCGTTGAACCACCACACACTGGTCAAGCGTCAGGTTAGGCGCGGTACTCGCGTTGTCCCACGCGAGTGCGGTTGGTGTGGCCGCACCATAAGAGGGGATGATTCTCGTAAGCCTACAACCACTAGTCCCACCCACTGACGCTACAGACCTATTAGAGCAGTGCTAGTGGGTGGGACTTCACCAGCAGAAACTATCATCCACAGCGTCTGAAGCTAAGATAACAGGGGTTGTTGATAAAACTGAAGTACATTGGCGGAGGGTACTGGATCTGACATAAAAGATGGGTCCATGCAAAAGTTCACCATTTCAAAAGAAATACAAACGAGGACTACCGTATTTTCCAATAGTATCCAGCTGCAGCCCCGGAGAACAACACCCTGGCGTGACAGAACACCCTGGCGTGACGGAAGTACTGTGGCTGGACGGAAGTTACCTCCGATTATTTTCGATAGACAAATAAACGTATTTATCGCTGGAAATTACCTCAGATTATTTTCTATAGACAAATAAACGTATTTATCGCTTGAATTAACATAACAAAGAAATTAAAAAAGAAATTGAAACGTCAGTAGCCATTTTTATAGCTTAGAAAAGGTTTTTTAACGTTATTTAGAAAAATACCTCAGGATTCTTTGCGTTATTGAACTTATTAGACCAAAAAATTAAAATAATAAAACAATATTATGACATGTCAGTAACCATTTTTATAGCTTAGCTTATAGCTTCTTTTTTTTTATAATAGTAATAGCCTTGTTTTTATACAGGCTAGGTTTTAGTAGCCTATTAGATATTCCCCAGGACAAACAGACACTTTTCTGCTCCGGTGGCCAGTTTTGCTAAATTGTGTTGCTGTAGCATCACATTGGTGATTACGGATGACACTAAATCAGCACTGCTTTAACATGAATATATTAATTAATAATTAATAATAATAATTATTATGAACAGGTTAACTCTCACTTACTTCCATGAACGAAGTGTAGCTAATTTTTCTAAATGGGCGCAATATTATTATATTATAGTTAATAAACTACGGCAAGACTTTAACATGAATATTACTCAATATATTAAGCATATTGACAGTCACACTTACTTCCATGGTTCATCTTCGTTTTTTTTTTAAATTAAATCACTTCCGTCACGCCACAGTACTTTCGTCGCGCCTGGGTTGTCTCGCCAGGGTGTTGTTCTCCGGGGCTAAATAACGTTAAAAAACCTTTTCTAAGCTATAAAAATGGTTACTAACATGTCGAAATATTTTTTTATTTCTTTGTTATGTTAATTCAAGCGATAAATACGTTTATTTGTCTATAGAAAATAATCGGAGGTAACTTCCGTCCAGCCACAGTACTTCCGTCACGCCAGGGTGTTCTGTCACTTCAGGGTGTTGTTCTCCGGGGCTGCAGCTGGACCCTACTCGTATTTTCCGCATTATAAGGCGCACCTTTAATGAATGGCCTATTTTAGAACTGTTTTCATATATAGGGCGTACCGGATTATAAAGCGCATAGAATAGAAGATAGCCTACTGCAGTCAAACGTTTGACTGGGGTTGCGTTATGCATCGACTAGACCAAGCTGTGCTAAAGGGAATGTCAACAAAACAGTCACATAAAGTCAAACTTTATTAAGCGTTCTGACAACTCCGGTCACTCCCATGGTAACGATTTTCAAACGTTAATGTGCATATTAACAATATCTGATCAATATCAATATCTCTTAACAATAAGCTCACTTTTTCAGTTCATTCCCCGTCTACGAATCCCTCGAATTCTTGTGTGTCCGAATTGAACAGTTGGGCGAGTACGGCATCCAACATGCCCGGATCCCTCTCGTCATTTTCCGAGTCAGTGTCACTGCTGTTGCCTGGAAGTTCAGTGATTATTCCTGCCTTCGTGAAAGCTTGGACCACAGTTGAGACTGTTATATCAGCCCAGGCATTCACGATCCATTGGCAGATAGTGGCGTAAGTCGCCTGGCGCTGTCTCCCCGTCTTGGTGACTTGGTGACGTGATGTTCGCCTTCTTGGCCCCGTCCACACAAAGCCGATTTTTTGGGTGAAACCGCATAATGCTACGGCCACACCAAACGCGTGTAACGTGCCTAACTTGACGCTTGATCATTGTGTGTCACAAAAATGGTTCAACGCGCCAACGCGCCTGTGGTTGCGCTGGATTTAGGAGTCCGAGGTAGGAAACCCAAACGCCGCAGTGTTTGGGTGCATGATAGAGTTTAGATCGGGTTAGATTAAATAATCTCGGATATAAATAACAATAATCGGGTTAAATAACTTCACATGGTGTGTCTGGTGTGTTTCCAGCATTCGTAGTGTTGATCAGCAGATAGTCCGCCAAGACGTTGAGGTTGCTTAGCAACCAGAGACGCTGTCCATGCAAGTGAATGGAGCGTTCCCTCTTCGTCATAATTATCAAACCAAACATCCTTCACATTCAACGAGCGAACATTATGAAATTAAAATGCACATTTCTCGCTAAAAATGTTTACATAAACGCATTTAATGGCGTAACTATTTCCACCCAGAATAAAGAAAGATGTCGGCCGTATGCTTCTGTGCAAGCGTCACTACTCTCTGCCAGTGACGTCGGGTCAAGCTCCACGCTGATTTGTTCCATTAGTAGATGGAACAAGGAGGTGTCCGATAGGCGGAGATGATCAGCGGGAGTCTTCAATCCACAAGCGCCAAAAAGTCACTTTCTGCCTTTTCTCGGTCAAGACGGCACCAAATTAGAATTTTATTTTATTATTCGACTACATATAGGACCCAATTTCAATACATATTCATGCCTCCACCGGTGAAATGCTCCTTTAACTATACCATTAATATCATAACTAAAAGCTGACTTGAAGAAATATATATGGGAGCATTCTTTGAAAGCACATTAAAGGTGACATATTATACCAGTGCAATTAGCTGCTACCAGCCATTTTGAAAATCTGCCTCTTCTGACATTATAGGTGGGCGTGTAGTGCCGGAGGAAAAGGAGGACGTAGGCAACTTAATTATAACTGTTTAATCAAAATAAACAGATAAGAACAAACAGTCACAGTGCATGGCTAGGTCGCTGTGTAACACTCTAACGTGTCCCCCTAGCCCCCCGTGACGTCTAACCAGTTCCCTCCCACTCGATCCGTAAGAGGGGAACACAAACCTATAATGTGGTCACTACACCAGCCCCCCCAGTGTTCACCTCAATACTCAAAATCCCAGAGGCGAGGTGGGCGTATGGCCCGGCCCCCACGACTGTAGGCAAAGTCAGGAGGTGCGGGAGGAGGCGTGACATCGTCCATCACATCCCCACGTTGGGCGTGGCGGGGGGCCGCGACGACCGGAGGGCCGCAAGCTGTGGGGGCTTGAAGGGGTTGGAGGGGGGAATGGCCACGGCGTGGCAGGGGGGGCAGGACAGGAGGGCGGCCCCTGCGCGGTGGCAGAGCCAAATCCGGGGGCAGCTCAAGGTCCAAGTGAGCCGGTTTGAGGTGATCAACCGACACACACTCAGGCTTACCCCCCATGTCAACCATGAAGCTCTTGGCTCCTGCTTCGATGAGACGGAAGGGTCCGTCATAGGGAGGTCGTAGCGGAGCCCTGTGGCCGTCGTGGCGGATGAAAACGTAACCCGCAGACTGCAGCTCCGGGGGCACCCGTGAAGCAGGGACGCCATGCTGCGTGGTTGGGACCGGGGCGAAGGTCCTGGTGCCGTCCAGCAGGGAGGCGCGCTGAGCGGAGGCGGACCAGGGCTCCGTCGACTTGGGGATGAAGTCACCCGGGGCCTGCAGCGGCTGTCCGAACACCAGCTCGGCCGACGACGACCGGAGGTCCTCCTTGGGCGCTGTCCTGAGCCCCAGCATGACCCACGGCAGTTTGTCGAGCCAGTTGCTGTCCGTGAGGCTGGCTCGAAGGGCGGCCTTCATGGAGCGATGAAAGCGCTCAACAAGTCCATTAGCCTGCGGGTGGTAGGCGGTAGTGCGGTGGAGCTTGACCCCCAGATTCTCCGCCACTGCCGCCCACAGCCGCGAAGTAAACTGCGGGCCACGGTCAGAGGAGAGGTCAGCAGGAGTGCCGTAGCGGGAGACCCACACCGCGATGAACGCCCGGGCCAGGTCGGGGGCTGTCGTTGAGGAGAGCGGGACTGCCTCCGGCCAGCGCGTTGTCCTGTCCACCATGGTGAAGAGGTACGTGAAGCCATGCGAGGGGGGTAGGGGTCCCACCAGGTCCACGTTGACATGGTCGAACCTCCGCTCTGGCACCGAGAAGTGTTCCAGGGGGGCCTTGACATGGCGATGCACCTTGGCGCGTTGACAGGCAGTGCAAGTGTCGACCCAGGCCCTCACATCTCTCTTGAGTCCGTGCCAGACGAACTTCTCTGACACCAGCCGCGAGGAAGGTTTCCGACCTGGGTGAGACAAGCTGTGTACCGCCTCGAAGACGGGGCGTCTCCAGTTGGCGGGGACTACAGGCCTTGGCTGACCCGTGGAAACGTCGCACAGGAGCTTGGCTCCTGCATCACTGAATAGCACCTCCTCCAGACGCAGCCCCGTGTCCGACGACCTCAGAGCTTGGACGGAGGGGTCGGCGGCCTGATCCACAGCCATGCGGGAGTAGTCCAGGTTCAGCTGGACTGCACTGACCACCGCCCTGAAGAGACAATCCGCAACCACGTTGGACTTCCCAGCCACGTGCTGGATGTCTGTGGTGAACTCAGAGATGTAGGAGAGTTGGCGCTGCTGGCGGTCGGACCACGGCTCCGCTGTCTTGGACATGGCATGTGTGAGCGGCTTGTGGTCCACGTAGGCAGTAAACTCACGGCCTTCCAATAAAAAACGGAAGTGTCTGACCGCGAGAAACAGCCCGAGGAGCTCCCTGTCGAAGGTGCTGTACTTGCGCTCTCTGGGAGACAGCTGGCGGCTGAAGAATGCGAGTGGCTGCCAGGCATCCCCAACCCACTGCTCATACACTGCGCCCACGGCAAAGTCCGACGCGTCCGTGGTTAGAGCAGTGGGCGCAGAGGGTGAGGGGTGGGCCAACATAGCCGCGCGGGCCAGGGCCGCCTTGGTGTCCTGGAAGGCCTTGACACGTTCCGCCGTCCAGTCAACCTGCTTCTTCAGAGCCTTGCCCTTCTGGGCCTCGTACAGCGGCTGCAGGATGTGAGCTTTGTGGTGGAGGAAACGGTAGTAGAAGGTCACCATCCCGATGAACCCCTTGAGCTCGCTGACCGTGCAGGGGCGTGGGAAGGCTGCAACAGCTTCCACCTTCGAGGGGAGGGGGATCACACCCTCCGCGGAGACCTGATGGCCGAGAAAGTTAAGGGTGTCCCGTCTGAACTCACACTTTGCCGGATTGACAATCAGCCCATGTTGGCTGAGCCGCGTGAAGAGGGTCCGGAGGTGGGACAGGTGCTCCTCTTCCGTGGTGCTCGCGACGAGGATGTCATCCAAGTAGACGAAGAGGAAGGGCAGGTCCTGGAGCACCGAGTGCATGAGGCGTTGGGAGGTCTGCGCCGCGTTCCTCAGGCCGAAGGGCATCCGCAGAAACTCGAAGAGACCGAAGGGGGTGACGACGGCTGTCTTAGGGACGTCCTCTGGGTGCACCGGGACCTGATGGTATCCTCGTACCAGGTCTACCTTGGAGAAGATGTGTTTGCCCGCCAGGTGCGCCGAAAAGTCCTAGATATGCGGGACCGGGTAGCGGTCAGGCTTGGACGCGTCGTTGAGGCGGCGGTAGTCCCCACATGGGTGCCACCCACCGTCTGGCTTAGGGACGATGTGCAGGGGAGACGCCCAGGGGCTGTTCGAGCGTCGAACGATGCCCACCTGCTCCATGTGCGCGAACTCTGCCCTGGCGACGGACAGCTTCTCCGGGTTGAGGCGCCTGGCTCTGGCGTGGAGGGGAGGCCCAGTGGTCTCGATGTGGTGCTGCTCCACCCCGTGCTTCACCGTGGGCGCGGAGAAGGTGGGCCTAGTAAGGTCAGGGAATTCTGCCAGCAGCCGAAGGTACTGGTCACTTTCGGCGAGCGTGTTGGACAACCCGTTGTAGACCGCCTCCCCCTGCGTACAGGCGAAGGAAGCGAGTTCACCAGGCGCCTGTTTCCCACGTCCACTAACAGGTTATGGGCGCACAGAAAATCTGCGCCAAGGAGGGGAAATGTAACAGCTGTGACGACAAAATCCCTCCGAAGCACACGTCCACCGCTCTAGTGCCATAGGAACGGATAGGCGTGCCGTCCACACCCACCAACTGTGGGCCGTGCTCCCCCTTCGCCACCTCCGATCCCCCTGCCGGAATGATGCTCCACTGGGCACCTGTGTCACAGAGGAATCTGCGACCGGAGAAGGTGTCTTGGATGAAGAGCAGCCTGTTGGTGACACCAGCGCTCAGGGCTACTACTGAGCGCCGGCCCTGCCGTTTCCCGTCCGTCCAAAGGAGCAGGGCGAGCGGCAACGTTTGGCCATGGCGCCAAAATTGGCGTGGTAGAAACAATGGCCCGCAGCGTTACCCTGCTGGCCAGAGGGTCCGGCGTCGTCCTTCGCCCTCCTGCGACGGTCCGGTGGCGGGGAAGCCGCAGGAGCAAGCAGGTCGGGGGACCGTTGAGGCATGGCCAAGACGAACCGGTCAGCCTCCCTGGCCAGGGCGCGGGGTCCAACGATGGTGGTGTTAGCCAGCGCCATCCTGACCTGAGCTGGCAGCGTGCGCATAAACAGCTCCGTGAAGAGGATCATGGGGTCTTCTGCACCGAGCAGGTTTAGCATCCTCTCCATACGTGCAGAGGGCCTCTCATCACCCAAGTCCGACACGTCAAATAAGCGGCGCACCCTCTCTGCGGTGGAAAGCTCGAATGTCTCCAGGAGCAGGGCCTTGAGGCGCTCATACTTGTTTGTCGTCGGGGGGGCGGTGAGAAACCCAACCACACGCGCTGCGGTGGAGCTGCCCAACATAGCCACAGCATGGTTGTACCGATCGTCGTCGTCGGTAACGTCGCTTTTATTGAAATGTGCCTCCACTATAGCAAACCATGCAGCAGGCGTTGAGTCCCAGAACTCCGGCAGTTTAAGAGTGGGGGTGCGCACGGCCTGCGTCATCCTGACAGGAGACGGTGATGTCTGCCGCTGTGAACGTCTTCCCCGGGCGGACATGTTGAGAATCGCAGTGTTCTTTGTTTTTGTAAACAAATAAATAACAAAAACGAACGTCGGGGTCACCAGTGTAGTGCCGGAGGAAAAGGAGGACATAGGCAACTTAATTATAACTGTTTAATCAAAAGAAACAGATAAGAACAAACAGTCACAGTGCATGGCTAGGTCGCTGTGTAACACTCTAACGCGTCCCCCTAGCCCCCCGTGACGTCTAACCAGTTCCCTCCCACTCGATCCGTAAGAGGGGAACACAAACCTATAATGTGGTCACTACAGGCGTGTCTTCTTAGATGTATGACGGAGAGGTGACTAGTTTTAGCTTATGTCTCATGTGCCTGCTGATTGTGCGTGAGCATTAGTGAAACGTGACTCTTTAACCGTGGCCCTCTGACCCGGGCGTGTAAAAAGCATACCACCAGCTTAATTTATTGTGTCCTCTCTATGGTACTGCAACATTTACCCATGACATTACAGCTATGAAACAAAAATGCATACGCTAGTCCAGCCTGAATAGTGCAACGATCAACAGGACGAAGAGAGTAAGAGTTATCACCAAAACGATAGTTATGTTATTATAACTCTAGTTCTATGATTGTAGCCGTAGCCGTCTAGGCTTAGCCTTATGGGCTTGTCCCGTGCGCGCGCGCTGAAAGTTCAAACTATGCACCTATCAGCGTGGGCACCACCCACATTTCCCACGGTATCGTGTCTATATAACGCGGTGTATACCGTCGCTCATCCTCCACGCTTTTCTTTCAGCATTTGGAGGGTACAGCAGGTGGGAAACTAGACGGCTACGCCTACAGAGTTATAATAACATAACTATCGTTCTATTTCATGTAGGCTACGCCATCTAGGCTTCGCCTTATGGGCTTAGGTGAAGCTGCGAGCGGAGCCCGATCAATGTACTCCTGCTGGACCCCAGTCAAAACGACCTAAGTCACCAGAGCACATTAAGACTCAAAAAGCGAAGGAACTGTAAAACACAACAGCTTAATAAAAAACGAATTCCTCCTAGATCAAGCAAGGCAATGATCAAGGGAGAAAAAAGTGAGTCTGTAAAGACTCCGGCTCTAATCCGTGCTTCATGGAACCCATGAAAAGGAAAAGAAAAACCAGAGCAACACGGTTTTCATTAGGTCCGCTACCACCGGGGCGGAGCTACGGAATTCGGCTCTCCAATAATGGGACTCTCTCGGCCGTTTCTTATTTGAAGAAAACGGCGGGAGTGCCACACTGGTAAACAAAACCACCAGACAATTGGCGAGCCAATAGAAAACCCCCTAGCCTGTTTTTCATTTGAAAAAAGGTGGGAGAGTAAGACTGGTAATCAAGTCCAACTCGCCAGCCAGCGAGAGGAAATCCAACCACGCCGCTTTAAAGAACATGTCTATATTCTTAAGCCGTAAAAGGGGTCCCGGACTCCAGCACAGAGTTGCTGAGTGAGCCCCTGGACATGTCTAACATGTAAAAACGAACAAAGGGGCCGGGGGAAGACCAAGACGCAGCCGCGCAGATGTCTTCCACCGAAATGCCCTTGAGTAGAGCCGTTGAAGCGGCCACGCTCCGTGTGGAGTGAGCTTTAACGCCCAACGGTGGCGCCAAGCCCTGCCGAGAGTAGGCTAGGCAAACACCCTCACATACCCAGCGAGAAAACCGCTACTTAGAGAGAGCGCGGCCCCTGCTAGCGTCGCTATAACACACAAACAACTGTTGTGTGGAGTGGAACGCGGCCGAGCGATTCACGTACATAGCCAACGCCCGAACCGGGCACAGGAGATGCAACTCCGCCTCCGCCTCACTAGAATGAGGCGGGGGGTGAAAAGCCTTAAGCACAATATCCCTCGACCGAAAAGAACTATTAATGTTCTTCGGGAGGAATGCAGGATTAGGTCTGAGCAACGCGAAGGAGCTGACCTCGTTTAGCAACAAGCAACTCGGGCTGACAGACAGAGCGGTTAGCTCACCGGCCAGCTTCGCAGAAACCAAGGCCAACAAGAGCGCCGTCTTAAATGACAGGGCATCCAAAGGGGCCTGAGAAAGAGGCTCGAAAGGATCCCTGGACAATCCGCGCAACACGGTGGGGAGATCCCAACGTGGTGTAAGCACGCGTGAAACAGGCCTAACCCGTCTAGCCCCACGCAAGAATCTCTTGACCAGTGGATGGCTGAAGATCGGTCCACCATAACAGCCTGCATGGCCAGCCGAAACGGCTGCCGCATAGACCTTGATAGTGGAGAAGGCCAAACCTTTTTCCAATAAGAAAGCACGCTTCCCACCTCGCATTGAGATGGGACAGCGTGGTTCGTCTCACACCAATTAGAGAAGGCGCACCACTTCGCCGCATAGAGGGAAGAAGTAGAAGGCACACGAGCACTCTGAATAGTGTTGATAACCGTCTCAGGCAAACCTTTGCCCTGCAGGATCAACCTCTCAGGAGCCAAACCAACAGCCGTCCCGAGACATCGGGCGGGTGGTGCACCGTCCCGTGGGCCTGTGAAAGCGCATCCGGCCTGAACGGTACTGGCCAAGGCGCCGACCGCGAGAGCGCGGCCAGCTCTGGAAACCACAGAGCTGAACGGTTCTCCGGGGCCAATAATATCAGGGACAGTCTCTCCTGTCTGACCCGTTCCAGAAGAGGAAGGATCAGCTGGAGTGGGGGAAACACATACAAGAGAGCCCGCGGCCAAGGTGTGTGTGCCAACACATCTACCCCCAACGGGGGAAGATCCCGAGGGCTGAGGGAGAACCACCACCTGCAGTGCGTGTTCTCCCTGGACGCGAAGAGGTCCACCTGCGCTGTCCCGAACCTCTGCCAGATTAGTCTGACAATGTCGGGATGTAACCGCCACTCGTCTCGACGGGGACCGCCTCGAGACATGAGGTCCGCCCCAAAGTTCTGGGCGCCCGCGATATGCAGGGCTCTCAGACTGAGGAGATACTGATGAGCCCAAAGCCAGAGCTCGACCGCCTTTCGGTGGAGAGCAGGGGAGCGGACTCCCCCCTGTCTGTTGATGTACGCCGCCGCCGACACGCTGTCTGTCCTGATCAGAACGTGGCGGCCGCGCACCAGGTGAAAGAAATGCAACAGCACTTTCCTCACAGCGTCGAGCTCCAACACATTTATGTGTGCTGTAGGGGGCGTGCGCCACTCGTCTCCGACCGAGTGAGAGAGGCACGTTCCTCCCCAACCCGTCAACGAGGCGTCCGTGAAGACCACTACGTAGGACGCCACCCTGCCCAGGGGAACACCCCTGAGAAGGGCGGAGGGTCCTTTCCAATATTCCAGGTCTGGCGACACCGAACGGGGAACGAGGAGCACCCTGAGCTTGTGTCCCCTGGGGTCCAACCGTTGGCGAGCAAACCACCGCTGGAGTCTGCGCATAAAAAGCAGACCCAGGGGGACCACGGGGTGGGCAGCTGCCATCAGCCCTAACAGGCGCATGGTGGACAGTGCGGTCACGTTTCTGCGAACGTGAAAACGGGAGAGCGCCGACAGGATGGCGTCTCGCCGAGGAAGCGAAAGCATCGCAGTCATGGTGGCTGAGTCTAGGCAAAGCCCCAAGTAGACTGTCTGCCGGCTGGGGAGCGGGGAGCTCTTCTCCCAGTTGATGGCAAAACCCAGGAAGGAGAGATGGTTTATCACCAACATGGTGTCCCTTCTCGCGGTCTCTTCTGAGTTGCTCAGAATAAGCAGATCGTCTAGGTAGAAGAGAATCCTCTTTCCCTGACGCCTGAGCGGTTCCAACGCCGTCCCCACACACTTCCAGAAGGTTCGCAGAGCCAGTGAATAGCCGAACAGCAGACACTGGTACTCGTACGCCATCCCCATAAAGGCAAAGCGGAGAAACTTCCTGTGCGCCCGCCGAACAGGGACGTGGAAGTAAGCATCCTTGAGATCCAGGGATGTGAACCAATCGCCCTCTCTCACACACCGGAACAACGCTCCGACAGTGAGCATTCTGAACTTCCTCGTGGCAGCGAATCTGTTGAACAAGCGAAGATCCAGAATAGGTCTCTTTTCCCCTGACTTCTTGGAAACCAGGAAGTAGCGGGAATAAAACCCTAGGTGAGATTTGTAGGGGGGAACGACAGTGATGGCCCCCTTTACCAAGAGACGTGCCACCTCTGCTGCTAGAGCCGTGCTCGCAGCCGGGTCCCGCAGCGTGGTCTCCACCAACCCCATAAAGGGTGGGGGACGACGCTTGAACTGTATGGGATGGCCCCATCTCAACGTGGTGTCCAACCACGATGGCAGAACGCACCGCTCTTGCCAACACGCATAGCGGTCGGAGAGAGGGCGAGCCGACAGCTGAGGAAGACCGTCCAGGAATAACCCGTATTCCTCTGCCCCTACCGCCTCCACACTGCGTGTGAACCAAGGGGGGGTTTCCCATGAAAGGGAGGAAGCTCAGCGAGCGTAGGAGACGTACCAGAACTAGCAGCTGTAAAAACAACGAGCTGTCTAGACGTCGCGCTCGTGCCCTCTGAACAGGGAGCGAGCCGTCCGGCCGCAGCACCTGTGCGCATGCGCTGTCCGCAGGCTGTAGCCACAGCGCGCGGACCCATCTCCTCACCTATAATGTGGGGAACCAGGAGACCGGTACAAGCGGCCGTATCCACGGGCTCGTGCAACGAGTCTCTGATCCGTCCACGAGGCTCCAAGGGACGCCGCTTCTTAGAAGCAGGTGAACCAGAGGCCATGTGAACACGCCGTCCGACCGCCACCCTACAGCCACCGGGCTGAGAAGGGGAAAGAGGCAATATGGAGGAGCGCACCACAAGCGTAGGACGCAGGTGGCCTGAGGAATATCGCTCTTTAGGTACCATGTACTGCCGTTCGGCCGAACGGTCTTTACTTTTTTCTTTAATAGGGAAAGAAAAAGTAGAAGCAAGCGTCCGGAACTTCCCGGTCCGTGGCGCTGCTGCTCTCCCCGTGCGCGGCGGCTGCGGCTGCTGCTGCTGCTGCACCGGGGCTGGAGTCGGAGGCGGCCCCCTGGAACGCTGGGACCGGCCTAGACCCCGCTTCCTCCCAGCCTGCTGGCGGGAGGAGCCTGTGAGAATCGCCCCGAACCGGGAACGATTCTCATGGACTGACTGCTGGTGCGCGAGCACCTCGGAGAACCTGGGACCAAATAGGCCATCCGGCGCTAGTGGACCCTGGACGAGGCTGGCCCGCTCTTGTTCCGGCACCGCAGTGTGGGAGAGCCATATGACCCATTGAATCATGGTAGCCCACGCCATATGCTGGCCGGCCGAAACGGCTATCGGCTGGCATAGCTGGAGGATGGCGCTGGAAAAGCGGGAAACCGCCAGCCATCTCGCGGCTTCCTCCGGGCCGTAGGCCCCCCTGTCAGCCGACAAGGAGACCATGGCAGAGGAGAGCAGGGCGATGTTGTTGACCGCCGCCGCGGATTGAGAGGCACAAACGAACACCCTGTCCGTTAGGCCGACAATCTGCTTCTGGAGGCGGTCGGGGGGCAGCGGCTTTTCGTTAGGGAGCCATCCGGCGCCCGGACAGAGAAGCGCTGCCAGGGGAGGCTCCAGGCGAGGGATCCCCCTCGCCTGAGTATCGGCCCACCCCTCCACGTTGCTGAAATCCGTGTAGGATCTGACCGGAGCCTTCAGGGTCGAAGGGTCCTCACCTGCAGCAATAAACAAGTGCTGCAAAGGCGGGAACAAGGGGCACTGGGTAACCCGCCGGGAAAAAGATGGGGTGCGAAAGCACTCGCCCTGCATATCGTCAGATACGGGGGCGAGAGGCGGGGCCGGCATGGGAATCCCTTTGATGGCCGCCGCCTCACCCATGATATCCCGGAAGAGATCGGTCATCCGACGCGGACCGTCGTGTTGCATGACGGTGGCGCTGGTAACCCGAGAGCGGGAAAAACCGGACGCCGAGTCGCCGAAGACGTCGTCCAGGGAGGCGTCGATGATGCCATCGTCGACGTCAGGGCCAGCCCTGAACAGGTCGATGGCGTCAGCCAGTTCCACCGCAGGGGAAAAGAAGAGATGCCTGGAGAGGATCCACTCTTCAGGCAGCTCCCGGCAGGCGACACAGGAGACGGGGGCCGCCATAGCAGCCGCGGCGTGGTCGGCGCCGAGGCACCGAAAGCACGCCAAATGCCAGTCACCCGGTGCCAGGGAGGCGGGACAGGAGGCGCATAGGAGTCCTGAAAAGGACCTAGCTCCAGGAGCGCTCTCAGGTGGCCCTGAAAAGTGCCGTTTGTCCGCGGCCTCGCCCGAGCCGCTGCCACCGGCTTGGGAGATCCGTGTTGATGTTCTCATCTTCTTAATAGTAGTTCTCAATTTCTCGCTGATAAGCACAAGTGCTGAAAGAAAAGGGAGGATGACGAGCGACGGTATACACCGCGTTATATAGACACGATACCGTGGGAAATGTGGGCGGTGCCCACGCTGATAGGTGCATAGTTTGAATTTTCATGGGACAAGCCCATAAGGCTAAGCCCTAGACGGCGTAGCCTACATGAAATAGAACTAAAAACTCATTACACAAGCTGTGTGTGAAGTTCAGTAGAACATAACAACGGCCCGGGGTGCAAAACGCATGACAGCAGACAAATCAAACACTAACAGTAAAGCTTTTTCTCCTTGGTTGATCGCGACATCCACAAGTATCGCATGTGGTTGGTGCAGCTGAAATGCTTTTCAAAGGCTTTTGATTTCTGAACCAATTTTAGCTTTGGTGTGGGACTTTCTGTTATTTACTCCAACCTTTCATTAAAAGTTAACCTAGAAATTGGTGTTGATAACAATTTAGAAACAATGCCCTCCTTACTAGCAGTCACATTACTGGTGGCGGCTGCCATCGTCAAGTAAACCAAATGATGCCTGATAAGCTAGTATCAAGTTTATTGGATTCATGTTCCTCACAGCAGGCAGAACTAGTCATAAAGTCAGCGAAAACAAGGCCCACCCAATTTGAGGGAAGTAATGATTGGTCAATTTTACGTCAATTGAAATTAGTCTCATTGAATTACTATTACTCAACCCTCTGTGAAATTATAGTGGGACCCCAATCACAGAGCAGCACAGCTATGTGATCAGTTGCACAGCAACTGAGTCAGCAAAATTCTGGCCAAGGGCCTTCTTTTTTCATTCAACCCTTCACATTTCAACACAACATTTTCTGGGCAGGTTTGAAGGGTTGATTACCTCAGAAACATATATCTAGAATATCTCTTATCCAGTTAAACCTAGCCTTACCATCAGGAATTTCATCTTCTTTCTAATCCAATGAAATGCTTATCATGATTTAAATTCCAACACTTTGGCAACAAACCAATAGTTATTCCCTAAACCATCGGATAAGCAACAGCAAACTAAAGGGCTGTAATCTCCATCGCTCCTGACCTGAGTTGTGCAGGTTGATGCTTCGCAGGTTGGGAAAGAGGCCCTCCAGGACCACCCCACTGTCCTGTATGGATGCCAGGTTGTTGTTGGCCATCACAAGGGTGTCCAGGCTGGGGAAGATGGAGCCCAACTTGCGTACCTCCTCCCAGTCCTGGAGACTGTTGTCGGTGATGTGCAACAGGCGCAGCGTAGGGCAGGGCGTGGCAGCGGCCAGCACACTGTCGTACTTGTTGCGGCACAGGAACAGCTCCTCAAGCCTAGCGGAGGAAACTAGGTTAGAACAGGATGGGATGTGACGCCCCCTAGAGTAGAATTTACAAATACTGAGAGAATGAGAGAAAATATGAGGTAAAAAGCATGAAAGGAATTCAGTAATTGGTTGTATGTTGTGCCACATAGGGTCGGTTTTGGGTAGGTCCTGTTGTGGAAAATACGCCCCTAATATTAAACATGTTGAACTGAAACAGGACTTATCCATTTTACAGAGAGGGAGGCTTGAAGTAAACCATATACAGAGACAACAACAAGACAAGAACCCTATACTTACATCAACATAACATAAAAAATAAATGAAAAATAAACAAATCTTTAGCCATAGCTCTGCAAACAAGCTACTATCCAAAACCAAATATTTTTGTGTAATTTCATTTCACATGGTTTGATTTTTTGTTTTATATGCCCTAAAACCAATCCGAGAAGCCCACCAATGAGCGCTTTGTTACGCTTTTGTGTAGGTCTTACTCAGGCATGTCTCGTGTGAGGGTGAAGACCGTGTCCCAGGACACCTGTGTGTTGTTGAGCACCAGACGCCGCACACCACAGAAGGCCTCGCCACAGACAGGCCCCAGCGCTACGCTCGCCAGTGGGTTGAAGCTCAGGTTGAGGAAGTCCAAGTTGGGGATGTTAGAGACAATCTTACTGATCTGCAGACACACCCGAGATAGTAGGGGGGGGCAAAGGCAGCGGCACTCAGATACTGGGTTGAGAGAGTCCTGGTAGTAGTGAACTCAACGGAGTAAATTGCACTTGGTCAGGCCTCACCTGTAAGTGATCTCAATGGGGCTTACCTGATTCAATTGAAAGTCAAACGTGTCGTTGGGTTTAAGTGTGTCTTTACCTCCCTCCAGTCCTGGAGCGTGTTATGAGACAGGTCCAGCTCAATGACGTGAGCACAGAAGGCTGCGATCTCGCCCTGGTCCCCAGCCCGGGAGATCCCACTACCGTTCAACACCAGGATACTGGGCAGGTTCAGCCGATCTGCAGGAAACGGGACACATTTACTCAGGCTCATATGTGTTTATAGACAGGAAAGATAAAGACAAACAGGAGAGATGAATAAACATCATCATTGCAATGGAAGCCATTGGGCAAAATTAACAGTGATATAAGGGAATTTGGGAAAATAAATGGGGTAAGAACTAAAAGAAACACAACCAGTAAGGAGAACAGTGCCTGAAATGTGGAATATGGGAATAATGAAACCACCACAAATATGATCAATCCTACAGGCATTTTATAAGACGCAAGGGGTCCTCCTCTGGACCAGACTTCAGATCCCATGTTTGGTTCTTGACAGAAGCATACAAAGTGCACTTCACAGGTCATATTTCTACACTACGGAACATAATTAACAATCGATTTTTTTCTTTTCAGCTACATATCTCAATTGCTGTACTTTATGTCTATTTAATGAGAAAATGAAACTCAAACAAACTAGGATAAAAAGGTTGAACAATGGTTTCAAATGCAACCACGGTTCAAAAAATCTGTCACTATTTGTAATTTTGCACACCTTTTGTAAGCCTACTGGCAGTGTGAAATTAAGAATATTCAAACAACATGGGCCAGGGCCCATTAAAATTGAGATCAGGCCCTGTTCCCTACCTCTCATAGGGGAGCCCTGGGGGGCGACCACCGGTACCACCACCACCCCCATGCCGGGCCCCCGGCGGTAGGGGAAGTTCTCGGGGCTGTACTTCTCACTGATGGCCTCCATAAAGGTCCGACCTCTCTCTTGGTCCGTCTGTGTGGCTCCCTGTTCTAACATGGCAGCTTCTTCCTGGTCTGGGCAGCAACACAAGAGGGAATGAAAGGTCTAGGGCTTAGTTTGGAGCCACCCCCAGATGTTGGTGTCCCTCTTAACAGAGGGGCAGAAGAAATACTAAACTTCATAGAATGGTGCTTCGGTTAGTCTGAATATTTCTGTACTAGCCCAGTAGAAACACAGAAGCTCAAGGTCAAATTACCATATACAATTTAAGATACATTCAAAATATGAATCCAATGTTATATATTCCACCAACTATAAGAACAAATGCATCATTCATTATTCTATCTAATCAATCTCATGACAGATGAAAGCCTCCATTGTAAGTCATTTGTATATAGTAGCAGATCCAAAGAGCCAACTTTCAGTAAGTACCAGACACTGATCCTCAGTCTGCTAGTTCTTATATATGTGCATACAGCTCATTGAGTATCTCACCTGCAGAGGACAACACCACAACCTGCCCACTGTCACTGCTCACGGTCCGCTTGCGCTTTTGCACAGAGGGCCTGTGTGAGGGACATTTATTCACATAGATATCTATATATATATTCATTCACAGATTCATTCATTCTATTGGAATGCTTATGAGAAGCAAGACCTGGAAGAAGAGGTTTGGGGGTAAGGATATAAGCCTAATATGGAATGGAAACACATAACAACAATGAGAATACATCTAGTCACTTGACTATGGAACAGCCCAACAATAATAAAACTGTAGAGAGGCCACGGTTCAGAAAGGAGAACTTCATACAAATGTTTTTGTTCGTTTTTTTAGATATAGTCTTCAAATTTGGCATTGGTATACTTTGTAATCTCCTCTTAATTATATTCGACAGCTGGGCCAACCTGTTTTGGACACAATGTTAGAGCTGTTCAAATGTGTTGTAGAGGTGTTTACATATGCATGTATTTGACTTTAAAATGTATTTCTCTGCTGTCCTTCGCCTTATTGCTATGAATTTTTTCAGCTTTTACCATCTCTGGCAGCAAATATGTTGGAGTGTGGGTGTTTGGTCAAGTTGTGGTCACTACACTCTATCCAAATGGTCTGACCTTATGGGTTGCAGTTTCAAAGTTGTTAATCATGACGAAAAGGTCAAGTATAACAAATTTCATGCATATTGCACCTTCCTAGTGGTAATGGCAGCCCGTTGAAAATGCTGAACTTCCAGGCCTTGTTATAGCACCTCCTATGTGTTATTCTGGCCCAAAAAGCTTTTGGAGCCAAAAAGTCAGGAAGATAATAATACTACCAATTACAATAGGGTTCCTACAGATTTCGTAGTACCCTTAATAAAACTAATGATTACTAAAGGGTTCCTTTTCGTAGGACCCCTAATAATAATAATACTAACAAAAACAATAGGTTTCCTAAGGATTTCCTAGGACCCCTAATAATACTAGTAAAAACGATAGGGTTCCTACGGATTTCGTAGGACCCCTTATGATACTAACACAAATAATAGGGTTCCTACGTCATTCGTAGGACCCCTAATAATGCTAACAAAAACAATAGGGTTCCTGCGTCATTCGTAGGACACCTAATAATACTGTAGAAATATAGTCAAAACTTTCATTCATTCTTACTCCAGCGTGGCTGTTTGGTGAAGACGAGGTGAGGAGTGAAGAGGTCTCCAGAAGATGTGATTCCCCCTGTGGTCGGCTGTTAGTCTCAGGACAGGCTATAGGGTGAGGAGAAGCCAAGTGGCTTTCAATGAACACCTATATTCAGTACATGGCGCTGTAACGTGAATAAGTTCAAAGGCCAAGCATTTGACATTTAAAGAACTTCTAAAAAGATTCCACAATTGACTCCAAGAATAATTCAATATTTTTGTTTTTGCTTTTTTATTTCTCTAGCCAGATTATTGTCATTACACTGACCATGACTGGTGCAATACATTTTTCTTAGAGTAAAGCAAGTCACAGTCAAATAGGAGCACAAATTATCAGAGATGTCTTGAACATTGTTTTTGACACACACCAATGGATTTTCTTTTAGACTTCGGCTAATTTACTGATGAATCCTACATTTACTGAAACAATCCATTGAACCATGACATCTGCACCACTCGGCCTACCTTGTTACTTGTTAGAATCTGGCCCCACATATCCCATAATAAACCATCACATAAGGCCTAAAATCCAATAATAAACCATCACATCAGGCAAAAGATCCCATAATAAACCATCACATCAGGCCACAGATCCCAGAATAAACAATCACATCCGGCCTCTGTATCCCACAGATAATAAACCATCACATCAGGCCTACGTATCCCAGTGTTCCAAAAATCCTATAATAAACCATCACATCAGGCCTATGTCTCCCAGTGTCCCACAGATCCCATAATAAACCATCGCATCAGGCCTCTGTATCGCAGTGTCCCACAGAAAATAAACCATCACATCAGGCATATGTCTCCCAGTGTAGCTATAGCTTTAATGTATATGTATGTATGTATGTATGTATGTATGTATGTATGTATGTATGTATGTATGTATGTATATATAATGTAATATAATGTAACGTCCTTCCTGATTAATGTTTAATGCAATAATGTTATATAATATATCGTCCTTCCTGATATAATGACAGTTCGTCATCATCTGATGGTCTAAGGTTATAACATTTAAATTATGACATTTATCTTTAAGCGATGTACGTGTAGGCGATAAGGGGGAACAAACTGAGCAAATGGGTTGTAGAACCACATCAAAAGAACCACATCAACCGAACCACATCCAGAGGCTCTACTCCACTATCCGGAGATGACCCCGCAGCATCTCAGAATAAGACCGACAACACGGTCACCAATATGTAATAACCTCTAAAGCCATTACGACCAATACAACCAACATGGTATTGTTACTATGTGCTGTTTACGAAGCATGAGGCCATTCCGTCAACATACCTTTGATTTCCACTTTGAATTATCTTGTTGATAACAAACCTACTGATCCAATCCCGGAAGTGACGCAACTGCCCTTAAAGAAGGGACGTTTTTTGTTCTTGATATAACAATATTATCATATATAATATAATATCCATAAAGCCTATATTATGTTATCTAAGTCATTGTTGAAATTAAATACTTAATACTTACTTTTAATTTAATTATTTACATGGTAACTGAATAAATGGATGTGTTCTGAAGATAAGTTGGCGATATGATGCCATAAAGAATACTGCAGCCAAGTCACTCTAAAGTCTGAACGACTCTAAACAGCGTTTGTGTGGTATCTCGCAACGTCTTCAAAATAAAAGCCTTCAACTACGTTTGTGTGCTAACATAAGGGAATTTCAAACCTCCAAAATATGCATACGTGAGATTTTCAAAGGACATTTTCCCTTAAACTATATAGTAACTTCACAAGGTTATTTGTCTACAACTATTCAGTATAAAAGTTATTATGGTCACATCAGTCAGTCACAGCGGGATTATCAGTCTGCGTCACTCTACGTCACTCCCCGCTCCACGCGCATGTCGTTGGCAGAAAGAGACGAGAGCGACACAGGGGCTGTTTCCCAATGTCAAGGAAGCATGCTCAACGGCCGCCCTTTTAAGGACGCTACGTCATCGAACGCCGACAAGCACTGTTCCAATGTTGAGGACACTCAAAATACGCCCCCTTTTCGGGTCCTTCGTTTTTGAGAATTCCGAGATTTTTCAAGGATGCATCGCTGCATCCTAGACGAGCCAAAACTACCCACAATCCTCTGCGTTCACTGGGCGGGTTCTTGAAAATGGCAGAGAAGTACACGTTCAAACGAAGTGAAGTTATATTAGTTTTCAGAAATATTTTGTGCCGTATTGCTTTTTATAGATTCATCATGTTAATGCAAATAATCAAGCCTAAAGGCCTGTGCCACTTTTCAAACGTTTTTGCAACTTAATGGTAGGTTGCTATATTTTGCATGGACGTAGCTGGTGTTAAACACCACTGTCACCAATGTCAATTTACTCGCTCACAAGAGTACATTATTTATGTATACCTATTTATTTTTTAGGGTCAGCCCAGCAAACGGAGGCTTTTGTGCGCCTTAGGGTGGCGCACAAACATTTGTTTGCCGGTGGAAGGGATAGTGCCACTATCCAATGTTGTAAAATTAATGCACAACCGATCATTTGCAATGTTTGTAATTTTTAATGAACGTATATAATTGTATTTTATATGATATACTTATGTGTTCAAAGCACTGGTAGATTGTAGGCAGATATGAATGAATGAATCAGATCATATATCCAAATAAATACACGTTTATCATCTCTTTCGTTGTCTTTTTCCCCCTGCATAATAGTAATCAACCGTACTGTAAATGTGATGCATGAATTAAGTTCTCAGACAATTTCACTTAGTTTTATAAAAATTGAATGGATTTTCCTTTTAATAAAGACAATTCGATCAACCACAACAAAGCTTTTGTGACTTCCCCAAAGAGGCTCCATGCGAAGGAGACATGACCGCATTCATAACAGACAAAAGTCAAATAAATATCGATCAGCTTGATTGCTGCCATGTTTTATTCATAAGCGCACATGTGTTTACAAGCGGACACGCAGTATTAAAAAGCGGAAGCGGAAGCGATTCCACACTACTTAAGGCGGCTGCATGCTTCAGCGTTGGTGTTACGTTGTTGCGCAAAATTTACTCAAAGCAATTCATGCTCCCTTTTAGGTTGCGCGTGTTGCGCGTGTTGCCAAGCAATTTACCGCCAGAACAGTAGGTGGAGTAATATGTGGAGGAAAGTTTTTCGTTGAAGACGACCTCAAGAATGACGTCTTTGTCTGTGGGAGTCGTTGGTTTGTTTATGTGCCAGATCGTGTTCTCCCCATACACAGTGAATGATGGCAACAGACAGAGGAACAGGGGGGATGAAGTTGTTGATCATTGGGGTTGTATAAATGTGCATATCTCTCTACATTTTAAAACGAAATAATGTGTTGGCAGCAAAGTTAACTTCACTTCACGTTAATGATTTTGTATATGAGCCTGCGGGTGATACTCCAGACAGGAAGTAGTAACCAGACCAGCAGACCAATCACAGCCTTGCAGGCTGCACGGCTCGCGTAAAAGCTTACGTAAAAAATGACGCAAGTCTAGAAAAATCGCCCGACGCACGCAAGACGTGAGAAGTCGCGCAAGGGGTGCGCAAGGGCGCGCAAGGGCCTCTTGCGCTTGCGCTTACGCTTACGTAACTGAGCATAAATCAGCCTTAACCCCAGCCTCCCGTCAGATCACAACATTCGCCATACACAACGGAATATACAGATACAAGCGGCTGATCTTTGGCGTGTCTTCGGCCAGCGAGCAATATCAACACGAAATCGCCTCGGCACTCGCTGGAATAGAGGGTGTCGAAAACATCTCGGACGATATCGTTGTTCACGCTGCGGATCCAGAGACACATCATCAGCGTTTGCATGCTGTCATGGAGCGACTACAACAGTGTGGACTTACCTTGAATGGAGACAAGTGTGAGTTCAACATGGATCGTTTGGTCTTCATGGGAATACTGCTGACAGACAAGGGCATCGGACCGACTGCAGAGAGAGTCAGAGCGATAGCTGAAGCCAGAGAGCCTGAAAGTGCGTCGGAAGTGAGAAGTTTCCTTGGTCTGGTGAGCTATAGCAGCAGATTCATTCCAGACTTTGCAACGGTGTCAGAACCTCTACGACGCCTGATCAAAAAGGACACAGAGTTCGTGTTCGGCGAAGAACAGAGAAAAGCGTTCAGTGAGCTGAAAGGGGCACTGGCAAAGGCTGGAACTCTGGCATTCTTCGACAAAGACGCACCTACACAAGTCATCGCAGATGCTAGCCCTGTTGGCCTCGGTGCTGTGCTTGTGCAGTGTCAACTAGGCGAGAGGGTTCCGATATACTACGTCAGTCGGAGCTTGAGTGACTGTGAAAAAAGGTACTCTCAAACGGAGAAGGAGGTCTTAGCTCTTGTGTGGGCTTGTGAACGGTTGCACCCTTATGTGTACGGCCGACAGTTTGAACTTGTGACTGATCATAAGCCGCTGGAGGCAATCTACAGCCCGCGCTCAAAACCCTGTGCCCGGGTGGAGAGATGGGTCTTGCGGCTACAACCATACAACTTCAAGGTGGTGCATGTGGCTGGCAAGAAAAACATCGCAGACTCACTGTCGAGGCTGATGGGGGAAACAGCCCTCAAGGGAAAACACACATACGAAGCTGAGGAATATGTGCGGTTCGTTGCGGTGAATGCCACCCCCAGGGCACTGACAGCGAGAGAGGTGGAAGAAGCCTCAAAAACCGACCCGGAGCTGAACGAGGTTAGAGAGGCCTTAAAGACAGGACACTTTGAGAAATGTATGCCATATGCACCTACTGCAGCTGAACTGTGCGTAATAGGATACATAGTTCTGAGGGGGACGCGCATTGTGCTTCCCAGCACTCTACGCTCAAGAGCGCTTACGCTGGCGCATGAAGGACATTTGGGCATAGTGGGCACAAAACAGCATCTCAGAACTAAAGTGTGGTGGCCAGGGATGGATAGGGCGGCGGAGAAATACTGCAAATCATGCCACGGGTGTCAGATCACGTCACGCCCAGACGCACCCGAACCACTCAGACCAACTACACTTCCCGAAGGGCCATGGCAGGCTCTAGCTGTTGATTTACTTGGGCCCTTACCATCAAAACATTCGATTCTAGTCGCAGTGGACTATTACAGCAGGTATTATGAATATGAAGTTCTTACAACTGACAAAGTCATCGACAGCCTCGAGAACATGTTCAGCCGACACAGACTTCCAATGACACTAAGATCTGACAACGGGCCACAGTTCAAGTCTGACGAGTTTCGTGATTACTGTGCAGTGAAAGGAATTGTACATCTCAAAACAACACCAAAATGGGCCCAAGCAAACGGCGAAGTCGAGCGCCAGAACAGCTCGCTCATGAAACGAATCAGAATCGCGCAATCTGCCGGATTGGAATGGCAGAAAGAACTCAGGCGATACGTCACAGTGTATCGGGGAATTGCACACAACACCACAGGAAAAAGTCCAGCCAAACTCTTATTCAACAGAAAGATGAGAGGGAAGCTGCCTGAGATTACACCAACATTCATGGACTTTGAACTGCAAGACCGAGATGGAGAACAAAAAGGACAGTACAAACTTTACGCAGACGATCGGAGAAAAGCTGAGCACTCTGATGTGGCTGTGGGAGACACAGTGCTGTTAAAACAAGAAAAGGTGGACAAAGTCAGCACAAACTTCAACAAAACACCACACACAGTAATCCACAAACACGGCAATCAAGTGACTGTAGAATCACCGGAGGGAGCTCAATACAGCCGGAACACAACCTACGTGAAAAAGTACATCACAAGCCAGCACGAACGGGAAGACACAAGCGCACCAGACTACCCAGCGCAACAGCAGGCCATGAACTCTCACGAAGGTCCAGCTGTGCCAGCTGTGCCCGACGGACATGCTACATCTGTCTCGAGACCTCAGAGGCAAAGGAAGCCTCCCGAGAGACTGAAAGACTTTGTGACGATTTAATACAGTGGCGATGAGTTACTGAATTTGCTTATATGGAAATACAGTTGACCGTTCTTGTTAACTGAGGTGTTTGCAGTTTTAAATAGATACCTTGGTGAATAGTTAATGCAATGGTTAATGGGAAAATTCTAAGAATAAGAATAAGAAATCATTTTCAGATAAAGGTTCATTTACATAAGTTACAATGTGAAGTTTTTCTAGAGATGAGTTGATTAATAGCAGAGCTACGAGTTTTAATTACAACAGGTATTGATTTAGGTTTCTGATGACATTAAGTTCTGATCCAAGTAAAAGGGGGATGTCATGTACTGAATTACCATGCAGCAATGTGGGAACGTATTATTTGTTGCACTCAGGAATGTGTTGATGTGACGCACCGGAAGACTATGCGTCAGTTGAAGAGTTAACAAGTAAAGAAGACACACATGGTTGAAACGGTCTCGGAGTGATTGATTTAATTCGCATTTAAGTTCATAGGTTTAATCCTGAAAGTAACAGTTAACAGTATAGATGTAACAACGTGCACAGGACTGGTTGGCTCCGCAAGGCAAATAATGGAACATATCTATCTATCTAGGCCTATCTGTCTATCTATCTATCAACGCGTGTCTAGTTTTAATGTGATGCATTGTGTGTATGTCCAGTCAGACTTGTTCTGTGTGGTCTTGTAGGCTACTGTCCTGTGTGGGCCGAACCACCTAAATGGATTCCCGACGATTTGTGTCGTTTGGTATTAATAAAGACTTGACTAGGCTATATATCTATCTAGACTATTTAATTAACAATTATTCACCTCAGGCTCCGTGAATAGTGTGGAATAGAGGGATAAAAGACAAGAGATATATCCCTTGTCATTTATCCCTCGTCTTGTCGATTAGTTTGTTTATGTGACGATTTCAAAAACTTTTTTGGTTTTGTTTAAAGCATGCTACATGCGATTGGTTGGTTAGATTGGTGGCATGGAGAGCAAATGAAAATGATTCCCGCTTAAATACGAACGTTCTAGATGTATAAATACTCCCGCTTATCATCACTTGGTATCCAAACCACTATGGCGTTTCAATCTCTGAACTGAAAAAGGGTTGGGTCGTACAACACCGGGTGCCCAGTTACAGCCGCGATTAATACTTCAGCCGACATTTTGTTCAGTGAGTGAATAAAGGTAGGTAGGAACCAAAGTGCCTGCCGGTGTTCCCTGGGATCCACGCAAGCGAAGAGCGTCTAGATTCCGATTGGCTGTCAGTGTTTGGCCGCTGAAGCGCGTCATAGTCATTTGCATAAAGTTAAAAAGTTTTCAACTTTTTTTTGACGCTCTGGTAGCTCAACTTGGGCGGCTGGTAGCGTTGGTCACTTTGGTCGCTTTGGTCGCTCTTGCCCATAGAAAGTGAATGACTTCCGGCGATTTGGTCGCTCAATTCGCTTCTGGTGTGGACGTACTGTTAGTAATAAATCAGCGGTAACCACTGTTCTTGGTTGCGAAATTGCGTCAGCTGGGCATTCCGTGGTATTGGATGTGTTTGAATAAAACACATCCAATACACGGAATGTCCGCTGGTGCCGCCACTGAGGCTATAGTAGGCTAACGATGCTCTTAGCATCCTACGAGTACCCCTGGAGTCCTCGTTAGCTACGAGCGTATTCGCGACGTTTGTTACCAACGATGCTTTCGGGAAACGGTGTGAAAATTGTACGATGCTCGTACGACGCACATTACGATCCACTTAGGCTAACGATGCTTTCGGGAAACGGGGCCCTGGTGTCTCTTGTTTTTTCCCTCTCCCTTGTGTCTCTGCGTATCTCTTGTGTCTCTAACCCTAAAAAATAGTAATATCTAATAATATAGGATGATATTGGACCTTTAAAGAAACTATGTTGCGTAGGACAGTCTGTTGGCTATTATATTTAAACCAGGACGATTTTGCAGCAAAAGAGGATGGAAGGGATAACTTAGAGCCGATAATATCCAAAATGTGTGTTGAAATTTTTTAATTAATGTTTATTTTGTTTATTTAAATTAACAACAGTTTAAGGGGTAAGACTGTTATCGTCTTAGATATTGGCCACCATTAATTTATATTTATTATTTCATTTAGAAATAATAAATTTCGTCCACCCTCCATTTTAGTGTTAGACTTAAAGGGCAATTTCACCCATTTCACATAAGCTTTGTATTTTTAGAACCCCCCGCATATTTTTGAATGGTCTAGCATCATTCCCTTATTTTCTGGAGAGACTGGAGAGAACCGTATCGATCTCCAACACTTCCTGTTTTCAATTACGCAATATGACGATTTTTGCGTACAAGAAAATAGGAAGTGTAAAGGTGCGGCCACACCAGACGCGTATCTCGCGTAATTTTTACGCGAGATATGCGCGTAAAATGTTGCTTGACCATTTTGTCTCAAAAATGGTCGCATACGTGCCATACGCGCCATACGCGCCTACGTCACTCGCCTAGATGAGTCCATGTCCATGCAAGTGAACGGAGCGTTCCCTCTTCGTCATAACTATCAAACCAAACATCCTTCACATTCACAGAGCGAACATTACGAAAGTAAAATGCACATTTGTCGCTAAAAATGTTTCCATAAACGCATTTAATGGCGTAACTATGTTACTATTTCCACCCAGAATAAAGAAAGTTGTCGGCCGTGGCTGCGCTGGAGTCCGAGGTAGGAAACCCAAACGCCGCCGTGTTTGGGTGATAGAGTTTAGATCGGGTTAGATTAAATAATCTCGGATATAAATAACAATAATCGGGTTAAATAACTTCACATGGTGTGTCTGGTGTGTTTCCAGCAATCGTAGTGTTGATCAGCAAATATATAGTCCGCCAAGACGTTGAGGTTGCTTAGTAACCAGAGACTCTGTCCATGCAAGTGAACGGAGCGTTCCCTCTTCGTCATAACTATCAAACCAAACATCCTTCACATTCACCGAGCGAACATTATGAAAGTAAAATGCACATTTCTCGCTAGAAATGTTTCCATAAAAGCATTTAATGGCGTAAGTATGTTACTATTTCCACACAGAATAAAGAAAGATGTCGGCCGTATGCTTCTGTCCAAGCTCACTACTCTCTGCCAGTGACGTCGGGTCAAGCTCAACGCTGATTGGGCAACGCGGCTAATCGTCATGCGTATGAGCGTTAAAAGTTCAATTTTTTGAACTCTTGAAATGTACGCGATATACGCGATATACGCGCGGAAATATACGCGCCACATACGCGCGTTGCGCGCGTAAAATGTTGCTTTTACGCGTGTAACGCGTGTACGCGTCTCATACGCGCGTAAACCAATGGTTCCCCATGGAAAAAATGGCGATTTTATACGCAAGGTACGCGAGATACGCGTCTGGTGTGGCCGCACCTTAAGAGGGGATGATTCTCGTAAGACTACAACCACTAGTGGGCACTAGTGGGTCCCACCCCCTAGAGGGGGGTGGTACACTGACGCTACAGACCTATTAGAGCAGTGCCAGTGGGTGGGACTTCACCAGCAGAAACTAACATCCACAGCGTCTGAAGCTAAGATAACAGAGGCTGTTGATAAAACTGAAGTACATTGGCGGAGGGTACTGGATCTGACATAGAAGATGGCTCCATGCAAAAGTTCACCATTTCAAAAGAAATACAAACGAGGACTACCGTATTTTCCGCATTATAAGGCACACCGGATTATAAGGCGCACGGTCGACCTTTAATGAATGGCCTATTTTAGAACCGTTTTCATATATAGGGCGCACCGGATTATAAGGCGCATAGAATAGAAGATACTGCAGTCAAACGTTTGACTGGGGTTGCGTTATGCATCGACTAGACCGAGCTGTGCTAAAGGGAATGTCAACAAAACAGTCAGATAAAGTCAAACTTTATTAAGCGTTCTGACAACTCCGGTCACTCCCATGGTAACGATGTTCAAACGTTAATGTGCATATTAACAATATCTGATCAATATCTGATCAATATCAATATCTCTTAACAATAAGCTCACTTTTCAGTTCATTCCCCGTCTACGAATCCCTCGAATTCTTGTGTGTCCGAATTGAACAGTTGGGCGAGTACGGCATCCAACATGCCCGGATCCCTCTCGTCATTATCCGAGTCAGTGTCGCTGCTGTTGCCTGGCAGTTCAGTGATTATTCCTGCCTTCGTGAAAGCTTGGACCACAGTTGAGACTGTTATATCAGCCCAGGCATCCACGATCCATTGGCAGATAGTGGCGTAAGTCGCCTGGCGCTGTCTTGGTGACTTGTGCCGCTTTCACACCAAAAAGAACCGAGAGCCAGTTCCGGGCTGGTGCTAGGGCCAGTTCCAAACTGGTTCCAGCCTTACCCCAGTTAAGAACCGGTTGGTTTCACACCGGCGAGAGCCAGCCATGGAGCCGGCGTGAGCAACGTCATGACGTCACTGCAAACGTCTCCGCTAGTGAGCTTGGACAGAAGCATACGGCCGACATCTTTCTTTATTCTGGGTGGAAATAGTAACATAGTTACGCCATTAAATGCGTTTATGGAAACATTTTTAGCGAGAAGTGTGCATTTTACTTTCATAATGTTCGCTCGGTGAATGTGAAGGATGTTTGGTTTGATAGTTATGACGAAGAGGGAACGCTCCGTTCACTTGCATGGACATGGACTCATCTAGCTGCGTTGGCGCGTTGACGCGTTGAACCACCACAATGATCAAGCGTCAGGTTAGGCGCGCAGAAGAACCCTCGCGCCAGTTTCAAACACAACAACAACAATTTCGTCTTCGATTCAATCCGTGTATGGTTCGTTCTTTGAATATTCAGATTTAAAACAAAATCAGAAAAAACAAAAAAGAACCATACACGGATTCACGTCCATTGTTTACTTCGGTGTTTTAAAAAATGCCGGTCTTCGTTGGTCTTCCTGTTTATGAAGGTACGGATAACTCCGCCCCCTGCCCCCGGCGTAAAAGCGGTTCTAGTTCTAGCCCAGCTCTAAAGTGGGGCCAGAGTTTAACCGTTTTTTAGGGTCCGGAGCCGGTTCTTTGGCGGTGTGAAACCAAAGCCCTGGCCCTAGCTCCGAACTGGCCCGGAACCGGCCCCGATTTTGCGGCGTCGTGAAAGGGGCATTGGTGACGTGATGTTCGCCTTCTTGGCCCCGTCCACACGAAGCCGATTTTTTGGGTGAAACCGCATAATGCTACGGCCACACCAAACGCGTGTAACGTGCCTAACTTGACGCTTGATCATTGTGTGTCACAAAAATGGTTCAACGCGCCAGTGGCTGCGCTGGATTTAGGAGTCCGAGGTAGGAAACCCAAACGCCGCCGTGTCTGGGTGCATGATAGAGTTTAGATCGGGTTAGATTAAATAATGTTGAGTTTTATCAGCAGAGTGGTGCTGCTGACGATGCGTAGGAAGGAGGCTTACGACTTCTCTCATTATAGGACATTTATTTCAGAACAATGAAATGTGGCCATCTGCCGGTTGGGTTGAGCGCGGACTGACTTTTGAATATAGAAAACGTTACGCATAAAAATGTCCATGTACGGGAAGTCCATTAGGTCACAATACAATACAATACATGAACATTCATCACATTAATTATTGTGTGCTCTTGCGCCCTCTTGTGTCGCAAAGAGTAAATAATATTTACAGTCATGTAACCTGAGAACATAAAAAATAGGCTTACATTTTAACACCCCCACTTGTACTCAGGTTGGTAACACAAAAATACCAAAACAAGTTAAACAAATGTGTACCTTTGGCTTACACATATTAGTCACCAAAAAGAAGACCTGCAAACTTTCCCAGTTTGAACTTGCTGACAGGCTTCGTCATCACATCAGCGACCATTTCATCAGTAGCACAATGCATTAAATTCACCTTACCCTCATTCACAGTAGACCTAATAAAGTGATACCTAATGTCTATGTGTTTACAACGCTTTCTATTTACAGGATTTCTGGCAAGAGCAATCGTCCCCTGATTGTCTTCGTGTATTACCGTTTGTGTGTATTGGTAACCATCCATATTCTTCAGTAATTGTTCTAGGTAAAGTAAATACTGTTCCTGAACAGTGGAAGCAAGTACGCACGAGACGACGTACGAGACGTCGTCTCGGGTCGATCGTTAATTTTGATGTTAATACAGCACTTACTATTAGGAAAACAGCATTCAAAACGGGAGATACAACTGAAATTAAAGCTGCCCGGTATAACCTAAGAAAAGTGATCAAAGCAGCAAAGAGGGATTATGGCAAGAAAATAGAGGCACAGCTGAGCAGCAATGACCCACGCAGAATGTGGAAGGGACTACACACCATCACTGATTTCAAAGAGACCTCTAGCTGCACAGCTGATACTTCTGTCCCTTTACCTGACGAGCTGAACAGTTTCTACGCCCACTTTGAAGTGAGCCAAACCAGTCTCCTAGAGAGGACCTACTCAGAGGACGCAGATAATACAGCCAGCGCTCTTGTCATCACAGAAGAGGATGTACGTGTGGTGTTCAAACGCATCAACATCCGAAAAGCGGCCGGGTCAGATGGGTTACCTGGCCGGGTGTTCAAAGTATGTGCGGACCAGCTGGCTGGTGTATTCACAAACATTTTCAACCTCTCCCTCTCCACGGGCATAGTGCCAGCCTGCTTCAAGTCATCAGTAATCATTCCTGTACAAAAGAAGAGCAAGGTAACAAGCCCAAACGACTGGCGCCCTGTTGCTCTCACCCCCATAGTGAGCAAATGCTTTGAAAAGTTCATCAAGGTGCTGATCTGCAGAATGCTGCCACCAGCCCTGGACCCCCACCAATTTGCCTATCGGAAGAACAGATCGACAGATGACGCCATTGCCACAGCACTCCACTTAAACCTCGCCCACCTCGACAAGAGGAACACCTATGTGAGGATGCTGTTTGTTGATTATAGTTCGGCATTCAACACAATAGTCCCCTCCAGACTCGACAGGAAGCTCAGGGACCTAGGCATTGATCCCAGCCTATGTAACTGGATCCTTGACTTCCTGACGGATCGAAAACAGGTGATGAAGATGGGTCCTAAGATCTCCGCCCCTCTGACCATCAGCACAGGAGCCCCCCAGGGCTGTGTCCTAAGCCCCCTCCTCTACTCCCTATACACCCACGACTGCGTGGCTACACACGGATCCAATGCAGTGATCAAGTTCGCCGATGACACGACAGTCATGGGCCTGATCACTGATGGTGATGAGACGGCCTATAGGAGCGAGGTCGACTGTCTGGCTCAGTACAGCCAGGACAACAACCTCATTCTCAACACCGATAAGACCAAGGAACTCGTAGTGGACTTCAGGAAGAAGAGACAGATTCAACACCCCATCTCCATCAATGGGTCTGCTGTGGAGAGGGTACACAGCATTAAGTTCCTGGGAGTCCACATCACCAGAGACCTCACCTGGGAGGAGCACACCAACCAGGTGGTGAAAAAAGCACAGCGGCGCCTATTTCACCTTAGGCGTCTGAAAAAGTTTGGTGTGGGGCCCAAGATCCTGGGGGCCTTCTTCAGAGGCACAACGGAGAGCATATTGACTGGATGCATCACTGCCTGGTACGGGAACTGCACTGCCCAAAGCCGCAAAATGCTGCAAAGGGTAGTGCGGACAGCTGAGAGGATCAGCGGATGTGAGCTTCCCTCCATCCAGGAAACCTACAAGGCCCGGTGTGCCAGGAAGGCCCTCCGAATCATTGGGGACCCCAGCCACCCCAACCAGAAACTGTTTGAGCTACTGCCGTCAGGGAGGCGGTACCAAAGCCTAAGGGCCAAAACCCAGAGGATGACAAGCAGTTTTTTCCCCCAAGCAGTCAGACTCCTGGAAAAACACACTACCTCCAAACCATCCACACGCACACCACAACAACAGACTGTTGTTACTTTTTAGTATTATTGATGCTGCTACTTACTTATTTATTTATTTATTTTTACTTTGTTCCTTTTCATATGGTTTCTTATTCTTATTCTTATTTATTTTATCTTTTACTGTTGCTGCTATGTGAATGTTGAGGAACCAAGCCTAAGATTTTTACTCTTGAGTACTGTACTATAAGATGTAATAAAAGTGATTCTGATTCGGATTCTGAAGTGCCATATACTCTGCTTCACATGTGGAAAGTGCAACAGTAGGTTGCTTCTTTGCCTTCCATGAAACAAGTGCACTGTTTTCACTAAGACTAACACAGTATCCTGTGGTACTGCGGCGATCACTGGTATCAGCCGCCCAGTCTGCATCACTGTAGGCTTTTATACCAAGATTCTCAGTGCTTCTCCTAAAGGTTAAACCTTTGTCTGCTGTGCCTTTAAGGTATCGCAGGTATGCTTCACAGTAACCCATTGCTCCTCTGTAGGCTCAGCTAGGTACTGTGACAGCCTGCTCACCACAAAACTCAGATCAGGCCTAGTGCAGGTCGTCAGGTATATCAGACTGCCCACGGCCTCTCTGTACATCCTGATATCTGTCATTTTCACTGCATCATTACTGTATTCGAGCTTTTGCTCACAAGGAGTATCTCTCACCCTGCATTCTGACATGTAAAACGCTGTAGAATTTTGTTAATGTACTTCTCTTGTGACATCTAAATGCATTCATCAGAAAAATCAAAATCAATACCAAGAAAATGTTTGAGTTGCCCCAAATCTTTCATCTTGAATTGCTCTGCAAGCATCCCTTTCACCTTTTTCAGTTTTCCTTCATCGCTTGCAGCAATGATCAAGTCATCGACCCACACAATTATGATCACTTTCCCTTCTTTAGACTCTTGGGAATAAACACAGTTGTCAGCTTGGTTTTGTGTGAAACCATTTTCAGTTAAGCAATCATGTAAAACCCTGTTCCAGTTTCTTCCAGACTGTTTGAGACCATAAAGCGATTTCTCTAGCCTATAGACTACACCCTCTTTTTCTTCATAGCCCTCTGGTGGATTAATGTAGATTTCGCGGTCGATGGGGGCGTGTAAGAACGCGGTTTTCACGTCCATATGGTGGACCAGTAAATGTTCCTGCACTGCCTTCTGTATCACAATTCTAACACTGGTTAGGTCTGCTGTAGGTGAAAACGTTTCCCCATAGTCTACCCCCATTTTCTGGCTGTAGCCCTTGGCGACAAATCGAGCCTTGTACTGGTCATTCCCATCTACACCAGACTTGATTGCGTAAACCCACCTACCCCCCACTGGTTTCTTGCCCACGGGTAGTGTTGTCGGGGTAAAGGTTTTATTCTCATTTAGAGACTGGATTTCCTCATTCATTGCTTTTCTCCATTCTTTTGAATTGTCTGACTGCATTGCTTCACCATAAGTTTGCGGAATGCCACAAACTGCTCTGCAGCAGTAGTCTACTGTGACATGCATCCCGTCACTATCACTGTCTTCTCTCACGAAGTCGTCTAGGTAATTTGGTGCCCTCCTTTCTCTTGTTGGATACCGCCTACCCTCAGGATCGACGCTTGTAACAGTTTCATTATGCTCAGTAGACTCATTTGCTGCCCTTGGACTATCGCAATGTGGACTTTTACCGGGTTCATTTTGCTCTAGAGCCTTTTCTGCACTCCTGTTGACCCCCTGCGTCCCCCTAGTCCTGACTCTGTGCCCCACACTGTCATCATTTAGATCTGGCTCATCTGTCTGTGTTTGTTTTTCTGCAGCCGTTTTGCTCACAAATTTCACCAGCCTGTGCTTTTGCACTTTGTTTGTATCTGGGTGATACACCAAATACGCTGGGCTATTTTTATCGTACCCCATAAAACGCCCCTGATCACACCTGGAGTCAAGCTTTCCCTTTTCCTGTTTATAGTTGTAGCAAACAGACCTGAATCGTTGCATTCTGGACACATTTGGCTTTTTGTTTGTCAACATCTCGTAAGGAGTCAGCCCTGTGCGCTTGTTCAAGCATCTGTTGCGTACCGTTGCTGCTGTTTGTACTGCGTAGTGCCAAAGGTGTTTTGCTAACTCACTTTCAATTAGCATGCACCTGCCCATCTCGAAAAGAATACGCCACCCACGTTCTGCTGTTCCATTATGGTGCGGTGAGTACGGAGCTGTCGTCTCATGCCTAATTTTGCTTTTCCTCAGCAGCGCCTGGATATCACCACCTGTGAATTCAGTTCCATTATCAGATCGCATACACTTCACCTTCCCATAAGGGGATACATCTGCAAGGAATTTTTCAGTTGCCTGCACTGCGTCACTCTTTTTCTTTAGAAAGTAAACAAATACTGCATTTGAGTAATCATCGGTGAAAGACTGTGCATATTTGTACCCATCTAATGACTCAGTGGCTATTGGACCTGCAAGGTCTGTGTGTATCATTTCTAAAGGAGCCTTTGCTCTGGCATCGGGGTTCCTATTTCTAGTTTGTGTAAACTTCCCTTGAATACACACCTCACACTCTTGCTCAGGCTTGCTAATTTTTCCCTTGATCTGCATACCATCAACAACATCATGTAACCTAAGCACATCATCATAATTACAGTGGCCTAGTATCTCATGCCATGCTTGGATGTCGTGGGTTGCATTACACTTATCATCAGTTGACTCAATCTCAGTGTGCAGGTAGTACAACCTGCCAAACACATGAATGTCAAACCTGGTACCATATCTGGTTATCAAGACATCATTGTCTTCTTTGAAGACGACTGTGGACCCAGTCGTGGTTGCTGCCTTCACCGAGAAAATGTTCTGCGGGTACGACGGCACATACAGAGCGTCCAACAGTTTCGCATTGCACCGCCGTCCACTGCTGTCGATGAGGGTAACCACTGCCGTGCCTCTCCGCTGAGCGACGCCGCTGCATCTGGTCCCATCAGCCAACTCGACGCTGTGAGTCTCCGGCCTGAAGGTGCTGTCGAAACTTGTGAACAAGGCGATGTCGTTGATGATGTGGGATGTGGCCCCGGTGTCCACCATCAGGCCCCTCTCCTGGATGGTGCGCGCCGGCTGCCGCTGGTCACTGGCCCGTCCGTCCGCCATCTTGAACGCGAAGTCCTCCTTTACCTCAGCATTCTCCGACACTTTGCTCACGCCGTCCCTTCGGTCTCTGTCTTTGTCTTTTCGTCTGCATGTCGCGTCCCTGTGTGTGTCACTTTTGCAAACACTACACCACGTCTTCTGTCGACACGCTCTCGCTCGGTGCCCCTTGGTCCCGCACTTGAAGCACACCATCTCGCTGTCGTCTATGCCCGGTCCATGTGCGCTGCTACTGGGGGGTCGCCGTCCGGTTCTCCCCTGGGTCTTCATCACCCTGTCATCGTTCGACCCGGTTGCTCTGATGTTCTCGGTTTCCTCGAAACTCCGCAATTTGGTCTTGAAGTCAGCAAACGTGATGTTATCGCAGGTGTGCGCCACATGGATTGCGAATGGCTTGAAGCTCTCTGGCAATCCCTTCAGCGCCATAGCCACCAGCAAACTGTCCCCCAGCGTTTCTCCCGCGTTTCTCAGGGCAGTTATGGCGGTCTCTGCTCTAATGATATAGTCCAGGGGTTGACATTAAAGTTTCAAAAGCACTTGCCCATCGGGCAAGTACAGGTCAGGTTCAACTTGCCCGAATGTGATGTTCACTTGCCCAAATTATAATCAGAATCTTGAACAGGCCTCTTTTTGCCAGGCATGCGGCCTGGTTTTGAATGCTGAATGTTAGCTTCCACACATGTTGTGCTTAAAAAATAACAAACTTCCCTTTGTTTACTTATTTATCGAGTGGTCACATCGTGCCATGAAGTGATTTCAGTCCACCGTTGCAACCTATTAAAGCTATCGCCAAGTAGTGTTGTCAGTCACGATACTGGATTTTCTAACTTTGACACTATACCTGGAAAAATATCGATATTCTATAGCATTTTCGATATCAGGGGAAAAGTTTTTTTCAGGAAAGAACATACCCAAAGTAAATAGAGTATATCTCCACAACTGCTAGGGCGATAATTTCATATTTGTGCCAAAGAAAGATTGTTGTGCAAGTGAAATATTCAATGGGGATGATACTTGGTTAAAGTGAATAAAGCCATGGAACACAGCATAAGTGGAAGATAACATTTCCACCTGAAATAATTATCAGTTGGTCGTTATCATTTGGGAGCGATGTCTTACTCTGAGACACAAATAAAGATAGATATCTTAACATTTTGACACTTGACACCTCTATTTAAATTTCAGGGCAAATATATTCGACTGCACCAAGCCAAACACTCGCAAATAAACATATGGCCACTAGGTTGCGCTGAAGAATACGTTTTCTGATTGAAGGCAATTTACCTATTTCCTAAGAAACCTTCTCTTATTCATTGATTGAAAATACCATGTTTAGTTGCAAAATTTGGCCCAGACACTGGGTTATCTGTTTATGGTGGTTTTATTCGACCAGAATCAACTTTGTGGACAAAAATCACAAAGGTAATACTTCATTTTTGGTTGTTAAAAGAAAAGGGGACGTTTCTTCTTAAGTTGTTATTTGCGAGTTTTAGTCACAGAATGATATGGTTTGGACTGTTGGAATAAGTGGAGGCTCAGCTTTCATGTAATATATAGTTTGTGAGGGTCCATTTCGTGAAAAAGATCGCTATTGCTGTGCATGTGCACAGTTATGAAACCCAAAACCGTGTTCTTGCATATGACTTTCCTTGGTAATTTGCCTCAATCCAAAGTACTTCCAAACTGCACTCCTCCATTTTCCTTCTACCTAAACCGTTCGCGGAGGCGCTGCACTTGCGATGCTAGCTTTGTTGGCTAACCTTCAGCTAACACCTTCGAATCACGGCCAGAGAACGCACTGCGAGTGACAGAAGGCGGGGCTATATTCGCACTGAAGCGATGCGTGTCTTTTAACTCGCTTTCCGAGAGAAGAGAAGACGGCGCGCTGATCAATTGCAAATACTTATATTTTGTGTTATTTTGCGACAAAAAAGGTTGTTCTGCAGTTTCTAAACATATTTGAATAAATAGTCTTTATATTAACATCCACCCAAAATCCAATTGCCCGTTCGGGCAACCAGAAATCAATCTCAACTTGCCCAAATATGACATTTGGTTGCCCCGGGCAAGCGGGCAACCGTTAATGTCGAGGCCTGTAGTCTATTACACTTTCGCCGCTGGACTTTTGAAGTGAGGTCAGCGTGGTGTACAAACTAATTATACGAGGCTTTCCCTTCCCCGCATAATAGTCTCTCAGAATATGTAATGCTTTTCTGCCATCATCTTGCGCATCTCTCATTACCAGAGACAGACTTTTGTCATCTAGCAGTAGGATCAACTCTGCATACGCATCCGCGTTTTTCTCAGGATCTGCTGCTTTTTCAGCTTCTTCTACTGGCTCATTCAACACAGTGTTTTTCAGTCCTAATAAATGAAAGTGTCCCAACAATTTAGTTTCCCAAACTTCATACTTTGCTTCGTCGCCGTCGAATACCAGTCGATGTAGCCTGCTGCTACTTGCCCTTCGTTGCTCTGCCATGCTAGCTTGCCCCTCTCCTCGGGTTAGCAGCCTTCTTCAGCACGCGATCCGTTGCAACTTTCTTGGCTTTCGTCGACTATCTTCTCCTCCAAACGTCTCCTGGGCCCATAACCTGTTGAGTTTTATCAGCAGAGTGGTGCTGCTGACGATGCGTAGGAAGGAGGCTTACGACTTCTCTCATTATAGGACATTTATTTCAGAACAATGAAATGTGGCCATCTGCCGGTTGGGTTGAGCGCGGACTGACTTTTGAATATAGAAAACGTTACGCATAAAAATGGGGACTCTCTAAATCGACGCCACTTCGACCTGGGCGGGACTTTACGTCCTACGTCACTCGCTATGGGTGTGCATGTGTGCGCATAGCCGTCACTCGCGATGGGTGTGCATGTGAGAAAGGTTTTGGCTTTAGTGTTTATGGGTTGGTAATAACGGTTCTGATGATTTTTCTGATGGAAAAGTGGTCTTTTATTTCCATAATCTTTGTTCAGTGAACGCATAAACCCGTTTGTTAGTTAGCAGTTAAACAAAATGCGATCTCTTTGTTTACAGTTACCAACGACCAACTGATGATTGGGGGTTCGATTCCCTAGTGATGCAAGGTTTTTTCTTTCATTTTGGACTGCACACACATCGCGAGTGACGGATACTCGCACAATGTACACACATCACTGTCTTTACAATTTCTAGGCAACCGACGTTTAAAGATTGTCAAGTGGTTAAATCTTGAATCGCATGTACTAAGACCTGATAGGTTAGTGGTCAGAGAACAACTCATTAACGCGGGGATAAGGGGTTCGATTCCTTAAAGGTTGGGTACGCGATTTGCGAAACGCCAGCAGATTTTGAAAATACACAACTCAAATGGTCCTACCCCCTCTCCTTCAACGCTGACTCTGACTCCACCCATTCCAAGTACCTGGACGCGCAATCATGCACGAGCGCGAACAGAGATGCGCGAGAGCGAGCCAGGCTAGAGTAGGTTTTCGTTTAACAACATGGCACTACATTCAGCTGTAAGTTGCACCCAGTACCACGGGAAGTAGGGGTTTTGGGGGTGCTGCAACACCCCCTGTCCGAGGCCCTGTCTTATCACAGAAAACGATCATTTCTAAAAACTCCGGCCAAAGTGGAGATTTCTGAAAACGCCGGTTATGTGTTGTCGTGTCAACGGGGAGAAACGGAATTTTAGGTTCTGAAGCGTCACATTATGCACCAGGAAATGCTTAACGTCATGTGAGCGCCCGCTGTACCGTATTGGTCCGAATATAAACACAAACCCCATTGTAAGACGACCTATATTTGGAAAAAAGATTTGAAGACCAGATCTTGTTTTTATGAATAAATAAATTGTATTCATTGAAATAATATACGAAAATAAAAAGGCATAGAATAAAACACTGCATTGCCACTAAACAGTAGTGAAAATAGGCCGTACTGATGTACACCAAAGACTATTCCTGACACTCCTCTGCCCCGCTCTGTTCGCTCTGGCTGTGGTCGCTCCGAACTGTTTTGGCCCGTGGCAAAGCGAGTCATCCTCGCTGCTGTCCAAGGCATTTTGAGACGCAGCATTTATTTAATGCTCATATGACCTAGTGCTGAAAAAAGGTTATATGAAAAAGTGTGAGGGTAGCGGTGGTGCGCTAAACTTGTTCTGTGAGCAGCTGGATGTGAACCATGGTGTGAAGGAAGTGAACACAACGATCGATTTTCAACTGTGCGCGCATGCACTGGTGTAATTGAGCTGCGCTGCTATATATCTTTTTTATCAATGTAACGAGTTGCGAGTCTAGTGCAGGCTGAGTTTTTTTTTTCCTGAGAATACGTTCTCGTGGCTATGGTTGCACCAGATGTTATAAACATTAAACGGTCACATAAATCATTACTATTTTTAGAAAATGTATGTTTGTTTCATATAATTGTATTGGAAGTCCTGGTTTTCACTAGGGTTGCTGCGGTGTGGACATTTTCACAACGAGTAATACACTCGTCTCAACACCGGTATTACCGAGTATAAACGGTATCAACTTTGAAACTAGGTCAACCGCCACACAAGCATCGGTTTTTAGACCCTTCTCGTCCTTCAGTGGCTGCCAACGTTCGAAAGCAGCGCCTAGGATTATTCTTGATTTCAGTTTTTCTCTTTCAGCGTTTTTATTATCAATTACTCTCTGAAAAAGAGTTTTCCTTCTCTTTGCTGGTGGTGGTGGTGGTGGTGGGGATGGTGGCGTCTTGTCTGCCATGGAAATTGTCTTCTACTGCTAGGTCCAAATGTGGATTAACTAGTTCCAGTAGCTACCGCAGGATAACAACAAACAGGAGCTTGCTCTGGGTCACGAGCTCTGGGTCACGAGTACTGCACGAAGGGGTCGCGCGCGGGGCGCGGGGGAGGGGGAGTGCAGTACGACCGTTGATTGACGTACTTACTGTCCAATGCAACGAGGTGGCAATCCAAATGATTGGCTGGAGTTTTTCGAGCCCTGCCCGTTCCACAGATGATTGACTTGTTTAATTTTCATGTCAGTACTTCTAACTCAGTGGCTGTAAGCGGGTTATGATAAGGATTTCAAGTAATTTAGCAAAAATGGCCAAAAAAGCGAATTCCGTACCCAACCTTTAATGAAGCTAGCTTTTTTCTTTCATATTGGACTGGATGTTTGTATGCCATTTTGCGTAACTTGTAGTTTATGATGAAGAAATGTTACTGGGGTTAAGGTTAGGGTAACGCTAAGGGTAAGTCACAAAGTGTTTTTGCAACACAATATTTCTTACAATAACGAAGTCCAAATGTTTGATGACTCCAGTAGGAAACTTAAGATACCTAGAGAAATGGGTGAGTGCTCACAAAACATCAACAAGTCAGCAGTGTGGTACAGGGTGATCATTTCTGATATACAGTACAAAAGCTGAAACTATTAGCCAGGAGTGGGAAAGATGCAGACGCAGACGTGGGAAGCAATAAGACGCACCAACACACAGTTGCCTGTTGCAAAATGGTTCAGAGTTTAATAGAAATAGTTAGGGTTAGCTGGTATGGCGTTATCTGGTATGGCTATAGTCTAATGTTAGCTTAGTTCGTGTTGTTTCGTCATGTTAATCGCTAGTAATAGTAAGTAACTTGTAGAAATATAGCCTATCATCACAGACTGTAGGAATGTCACCCACCCTCCATCGCGTACGACACTGACGCTCGTAATCTGTAGTGCAAGGGAGTTCGTGCACAGATCCCTGAGACAAACGGCTACGCGCACACATGCAAACCCATAGCGAGTGACGTAGGACGTAAAGTCCCGCCCAGGTCGAAGTGGCGTCGATTTAGAGAGTCCCGTTGATCAGCAGATAGTCCGCCAAGACGTTGAGGTTGCTTAGCAACCAGAGACGCTGTCCATGCAAGTGAATGGAGCGTTCCCTCTTCGTCATAACTATCAAACCAAACATCCTTCACATTCAACGAGCGAACATGATGAAAGTATAATGCACATTTCTCGCTAAAAATGTTTACATAAACGCATTTAATGGCGTAACTATGTTACTATTTCCACCCAGAATAAAGAAAGATGTCGGCCGTATGCTTCTGTGCAAGCGTCACTACTCTCTGCCAGTGACGTCGGGTCAAGCTCCACACTGATTTGTTCCATTAGTAGATGGAACAAGGAGGTGTCCGATAGGCGGAGATGATCAGCGGGAGTGGCCGCCAGCGAAGCTGTGCATGGTGGGAGTTGTTGTCTTCAATCCACAAGCGCCAAAAAGTCACTTTCTGCCTTTTCTCGGTGAAGACGGCACCAAATTAGAATTTTATTTTATTATTCGACTACATATAGGACCCAATTTCAATACATATTCATGCCTCCAACGGTGAAATGCTCCTTTAATCTTCGTTGCCGAATAGATCCATCATTAGAGGATTGCTTTTTGGTTTATCAAGCATGTGATTGAAACACATTTTCAAACATAAATTGTACAAATTATAGTCATAATGACAATCCAAAAATAATAAATATCACAAATTCATTATCATTTTGAGAATGAACATAACATCTCCCTATCAGGTAAAATACACCTTTTTGTCAACTTCTTATTGAGAAAACTTCCTACAGTCACACCATTGTCTCTCTCTGACATCTACCAACCCCCCAAATAACACACATACACAAAGTAAGCTTATTGTTCATGGAGAACAAACAATCATCAAACCCCTGGGAAGTATTGATCCAAATAAAGTTGAATTGTACCCGAGAGAGTGTTCTCTTATCTACCACCCCTGACCCCATCCCAATCCCTACCCCCCAGCCCAAGAGGACCCCTCTCAGCCAGGGATCCACACGCAGGGGACCTATGTAGAAACAGTTAATAGGGTTTGCTCTGCAGAGGAAACACACACACACACACACACACACACACACACACACACACACACACACACACACACACACACACACACACACACACACACACACACACACACACACACACACAAAAACATCAGTGTCGTTACATTGAAGACATGGTTTCTAATCTATAATCAATCTGGGAACCTGTAGCCTGAAATGTTTAGCATAATCTTACCTTCCTCGACTCTTGACGGGCTAAGACACGATGATGAGAAGAAGAAGATGATGATTACTCTCCAGTATCAAAAATACTGGTCTTGTACAGAGTTTGTATATCAAGCCTCAGACTGACCTGTGTACAAGTAGTGTAGCATTCTGAATATGATCAGAAATATGACCAACGTTGAGACCACTGCCAGGTAGAACCTCCAACTGGTTGGCTCTGGTAGAGAACATTGGCAACATATTATTGACTATTGTCAATATTGTCATCATTCAACCTCATTATTTAAGTGTTTCCATAATAATTTCCACCAGTATGTCATAAGTTACATATCCCTATTACCTTTGTGGTAGCAAACCGTAATACAGTGAGTATAAATGAACATCCTTTTCACTATCACTATACAGTGAAAAGGATGTTCATTTATACTCACTGTGGACCAGCAGGGTGAAGCCCCCCTAACACACCCACCGTGGACCAGCCGGGAGAAGCCCTGACCCCTAATAGACTCACCGTGGACCAGCAGGTTGAAGCCCCCCTAACACACTCACCGTGGACCAGAAGGATGAAGCCTTTGCGGACAGGGGTCCTGAGGGAGCGGTGCATCACCCTGCAGGTGAAGCGCCGCCCTGTGTCCAGGAGCGCCGCCCGGTAGTAGAAGAAGGCTGAGAGAGCGAAGGTGCCCTCGCGGTTGTGCCTATGGCTGGAGAGCAGGACGTTGTTGAGCTTGGTGGGCAGTGGGGCCCCGGCCCTGTAGTCTTTCGGCTCCCCGGGCGGCTCCTGGTACCATTCCATCTCCACGTCTAGAGGGTAGTAGCCCTCCGCCTCACACACCACCTTCTGCTCCGCGCCGGCTTGCAGGGCCAGCTCAGGGCCCACGTTTAGAGACACGCTGGGGGGTTCTGGGGAGGAGGGGGGAAGGTCACTGCTCTGCTGGTAGGGTTTTATCCTGAGAAACCATCGGGGGAAACCTCCTTCAGAGAACCAGAGGGGTCACACAATCTCGAACTGTCAAAGATATATATTTCGATTTTTTATGTGTATTATACTTACAGAATAAAACATGACAGCAAGGCTTTTTACGAATGAATTCTATTACTTGTTAATCATGTAATAGATAAAATAATGATTACAGGGGAACTAATACTTCCTGAGGAGACAGAGGCATTTCATGTTGGAGACCAACATATAAAAGAAACCCTTGATGGGTAAGTGCATAAGTAACCATATGTTGCTACAAACCACACCGTACATTGAAGACGCGGGGAACTGTTCACTACCCCGCATCACATCGCCGTAATTTAGAGTCTGAATATCTGTAAAATATCCAATATCTTTCTAACTTAAAGGTTGTATCAGTGTTGTTGGGTGACGTCACTTTTGTTGGTATTTGAAGCGAGAAACAAACAAACAAACAGAGCCAGCTCGCTCCTCCCTTCCGTGTTTCGTGCATCCAGTAAAAACTATCATGAACGCAGCGCAAAACCCCACAACACCCACCCCTTTTATTTTTGGCAATTGGTTGGAATACTATTGACTAAATATACTATTATATAAAAAAATATATTTTTTGGTTTTGGGTGGTTGGTAGTACCATTTGTTTTCGTGCCACCAAGTGGGGGCCATTCTCCATTCATCTCCCGCACTCAACACCAGCCGTCAATCCTCCATCAGCACACGATATTTCGACCCGGTTCTCCAGACAATCACTAGATCATTGTTTAACAGTAAGTACCTCATCCCTGGCCCTCCCTAGTTTCTGGATGGTTAAATCCTTGTGTTCCGTCACTCACCATAACAATCTCCTCCCTGTGTACAGTGTTGCCAAACCCCCTACTGAAATGATGAGCCCATCAGCTCATCAAATGGAAAGTCAGCAAGATATTGTTATGTTACTACTAACGTTAATGACATAACGTGACTTAACGTAACACGGATAAAACTTGAATACATTAAATCGTCACAAAAAGGATTTCTGCATAACTCACGACAGATCGATTATGACCGGCAATGCTGGAAGAAAACAACTCCCATAATCCCACCTTCATCACTTCGTCATCAAACTACGTATTTTGTTATTGTTTTGATTGATTGACCCCTAGAAATATTTTTTTTGCTTTAACCAGTATTAAATGCATTGTTCAAATATATAAGGTGGCCTGAGACTGATTAGACTCTGGAGCCTTCTTCCATCTTCTCATTTATCCAATTCCTAAACGGTTTTATCATTCAACACCCCTATCCCAAACTCAACGTAGACGTGCAGCACCAGGTCAAGGTTTGCACCACCTCCCCGTCCCTTGTCCTTAACTCACCGTAGACATGCAGTGCCAGGTCGAGGCTGGCGTCTAGCTGCCCCACGGACACGGAGCAGACGTACTTCCCCTCGCTGGAGATCTTGACGAAGGGGATGGACAGGGTGGCGTCCCCTGTAGACAACAGCCCCTTTTGATTGACCCCCGACCCCCGGGTCACTCCTGAGTGGCTGTCGTGGCTGTACAGCTCCACCCAATCTCCTTTGATCTGCGCGCGCCACCCCACTTTGAACTTGGGCCCCTTGTGGTCCACGGAGAACCGACATTGGAGCTTCTGCTGGGACCGCAGCGCCACCTTCAACACTACGGAGCGTGTGTGCAGCACCATGGAGGCTGGGTGGATGAACACACACAGACAGGATAGGACAAGGATGGGCCTAGAGGCATATCTTAAACATCTGAGAACAGGGCACTGCAGCAGTACATATGTGAAGAGGCTTGAGAGAGAGAGCAAGATGGAATCAAATCGGGCAGCTATTTGTCTTTCATACTGATAAACAATAAACCCTCTTACTTTCATGACAAATAAGTTATAACGCATGCTAATTTTTTTTTAAAAGGCCCATTCATAGGCTCTCAAGACAGAGGAGGGTATGCTGCTCCAGCCGACATGTCTGTGCTTCGGTGGCCATATTTTGAGTAGCTGGAACAAGAAATCCAGAATCCTATACATTTCAACCAATATCAACACAGTGTTATGTATGCATGCATTACAATCGCCTGCCACTGTAAAGTTTCCAAGGGAGATATATTTGCATGAACATTTGGTGGTGATTGGGTGAAATGTCCTGAAAACCGGTTACTGAAAACATTGCAACCTAAAGTACAGACCCTATTTTATCGTGAAGCCTGCTTGAGAGATGAGCCCATTCATATCCAATATGTTTTTTACGGTTTAAGAGTTCTGAACTTACTTGTGGTCGTGTGTTTTTGTATTGATATTTGTCGTACCAAGGAGGTCAACATGGATGAGGCTGGTGGTTACCTGAGGCTGTGATCAACTCTCTGTCCCCAATAGGAGGAAAGCTGTCATAATCCTCCATTGATGAGGGGGGCTGGCTTGGTGTGTGTCTTAGGTAGCCGGTGAAGGTGAAGGAGTCCTCTGGATGTTTGACGGTGCAGGTGAACCAGAGGTCATAAGGCATGGCCCCCTTGCTGGGCCAGAGCCCCTGGATCCCCCTCATGCTGTACCTGCGGATCTCACACTCGAGGTGTTCTGGACTGCCCCCCACTATGTAGGAGCGCAGGTCCACCCTGGAGGCTACCGAAGAGAGGACGTTTTAAACTGGTTTAGAGTGGATCAAGGATCGTTGAGCAACCAACTCTGCTAACAGCCACAATGACGTTTATGGCTTGAGATCCCTACCAGTAATCAAGAAGGTGATTGTGTGGGGGTTGACAGGTGGACCGCCAGCTGGACCGAACTGCAGAAGAGCGTCTCTGGGGTGGAGCTCCGTCTCGCGGTGACCCTCATTGTTAAGGAACACGCGTTCATCGATGAATGTACAAGCGAGCCACGGGACCTGGTCCTCAGAACAGATCACTAAGGAGAAACAAACACACTCAGAAGTTAAGACCAAACGCACATTGTTTATCTACAAAATACAAACAGAAACACAACGAAATTAAACGCTTACCTCCGAACAAATACATGCAAATAAATAGTTTTAGAAATACACCCATGTTAGTTCATCTATGTTATACTCCTATATTCAGGCAAAGCGTCGTAACCCTCGTAAGACCCTCCAGATATTCAAGTTCAAGTCTGAAGCGTTAGGAGATTTTGACTCCTGAGTTTTCACTTTCGTTTAATCGGAACGCCCATGAGGGATGTCTCCCGTAGGGTGGCGCTGTAACATCGCGAGAGTACATCAGACAGACACGGCTCGGGACGAACTCGTTGGCTGTGAGATACGGAAGTACTTAACGCGTGCTTTCCAAACTCCACCATGGCTCTGAGTTTATCAGAGCTGCACGTTGGTAATATGAATTTAATAAAGTATATATTTTAGACGAACGAAAGTCAGAATAGTACCGTTGTGGACATGTAATATATCCTTAATTCTATCCGTCTAACCATCAGACTAAATATGGACAAAGGTGAGGTTAAATATTAATTAATTAAATGGTTTTAGTTTATGGATGTGTTGTTGAAACTGTCTTTGTGTGTGTGTGTGTGTGTGTGTGTGTGTGTGTGTGTGTGTGTGTGTGTGTGTGTGTGTGTGTGTGTGTGTGTGTGTGTGTGTGTGTGTGTGTGTGTGTGTGTGTGTGTGTGTGTGTGTGTGTGCGAGAGAGCGAGAGAGATTATATGAGATGGGAGAAAGGGTTTTTATTACCCTTAGCAACTGATTGCACAATGTGTCTTATTTCCTTTGGCCATTACTTATTATTTGTAAAACTCTACCCTTTTGTCCATTTTTTGAAAATCAACAGATATGGCCATAGCATATAAGCAGCCAATGCAATCAGCTTTTTTTATATCGACCAAATGGTCTGTTTCAGACGTTGGATAGCAGTAATATAAAGTGGAATGGGCGATTCAAAGCCGTGATAGAAAACCCTCAGCCGGGAACTTGAAGCATGCATCAAAATGTAATAGCCACTTTTCCCAACTTTTCAGAGGCGGCAATTCTTCAAGGAGGCTTTCTCTCAGCCAATAAGTTGTGCCATCCCTCGTCGCTTCGCTCCGTTCAAAAGGGAGACTGGAAGCGTGTGAGACAGCCCATCCTAGATGCTGTTGATGAACTCTGCAAACAAGTTGAATGCAATGTTGGCCTGGCCTCGAGCGCCATCCAATGCAAGACAAACATAGTGACCGTTCTGTGGTGCAAACTGCTGTGCAATGAAAGGAGAGAGGATGTGGAAACCGCCTGGAGGGAGAACCTCTTTTTCGCTTTACAAAGTGGCCTCCCCGAGATCAATCGAGTCGTGCTGTTGGAGCTGGTGAAGGAGAGAGCAGCTGCCGGTATATACGGGCAGCTTCTCCTCCGTCTACCCGACCCTCAGATCTGCTCCGAGCTGAGCTTGCTGGTAGATCATGTGGTCTGCAGCCCAACCTCAGAGGGTGACATCGGCCTCCTCCTGGACGTGTGGTGGGAGCTGTGGAGGGGAGGGGTCCGGGGCGAGGATGGAGGGATGGGTATCCCGGAGGACGTCTTTGCCAATGAGTTTGCACGTCTCACTTCCAAGCCGTCCCTTGAAAACGGTGGCGTGTCACATCAAGCCGCCAAGAGGTTCAAGTTGGACACATCTTTCCCTTTAGAACCTCTGTCTTCACTACCAGTGTTGCGGTCCTCACCCCCTTTAGACATCCTTTACATGCTACTTCAAACGCTTTGGGACGTAAGAGACTGTATAGCCACTGCGGACCTCAGCCAGCAAGCCCTTGTAGTCGCCCTTGATGCCATCTACACCTCGTTTCTACTTGACCGAGTGGTCATTCTCACCACAGAGGAAAAAATGCACTTCCTGACAAAGGTCGTCAGCCTCAAGGAGAAAGAAGACAAAAAATGGAGCCTGGCGCTTCTCAGAGAGGCCCAGCTTGACCTTCGCACTTGCAGCAAGCCTGCCAAGTTTCGACCCGACATCACGACACTGCCCCGTGCTCTTCGGATCATCACTGAGCTGACGCAGTGTTGGCTGCAGAAGGGTCTTCTGAAAGTGTCTGACAGCGCCGATCCCAGTAACTCTGCCTTCAGACTACAACAGAGCCTCCAGAGAGGCCTTGTGGCACTGGAAAACGGCACCCTGTACCAGTCAATGAGCGGAGCAGAAGACCAACAGACGCTGAAAGACTTAGTAACTTTAATTAGAGGTGTACAGGATGAGTTTTCTACCTCTCCTGCCGTTCACTGCAGCCCAGAGGCATGCGCCAGGCTCACCATGACCATCATTGACCACCGCCTGGAGGAGTACTTGGACTTTGCTGCTCTATTTGTCAGGGAGACCAGTTGGGCTACTAGTGGCAGCGAGTGGACAGACTGCCTGGAAAGGAACCAGGCTGTGTTCCGTAAAAAGGACACTGTTTTTGCACTTGCCACCATGCTGATAAGCATATGCAGCAGGGAAACTGTGGACGTAAGCCATTGTAAAAAAATGTCCAATATCATTGCCAATATTTTCTTGGAGCTCCCGCTGGGGGACAAGAACCAGGCGCTGGCCAGCATGCTGAGGCTGTCCAGCAGGGGGCTCTTCGGGGGACAGCCGCCTCCAGCCTTGGTGCTAGGCTTCGACCAGGAACTCAACATGGCCTTCAACTGCATCATCCAGGGAGGGGACTCGGCGGGCACCAAAGCTGGCTCTCCTGACAACCTGAGCACGGCCACGTCCCTTGTAGCGCGGGTGGCGTTCCAGAACCCAGAGGCAACGCTGCGGAGCTGCTGCAGTGCAGCCATCTTCAACAAGGGAGGATTCACCCTCATGGCCAAGATCCTGTTGCAGCTGCCCGGTCTGAGGGGAGGGGGTATCACAGAGGGGAGTCTACTCTGCTGCTGCCTGCGGGAAGCCATTGGGAACAAAGCGTTGCTGGCATGCGAGCAACATCAGTTTGTGAGGTTTCTGGCGCTGCTGATGCAGCCGGTCCCAGAGGATGACTGTGGGGTCGAGGGACGCCACGGGGGGGGTTTCTTTCTCTCTCCCGCAGATGTTGTTAAAACCTTCGTCCTGCCCCACATCTTTTCTCATAACGGTAGGATTGCTTTATCGATATACTAATTTCTCTTCCTTTTAAACTGTTTTACAAAGCAACATAAAAAGACCCAACCTAAATGGGTGCTTGATACATACATGCATTCTAACTTTACCCTGCACCAATTGGAGGTAATTAAATTAATGTGAATCTCATTAGGCTTAATCATTGAATAGGATACACTGAGGCTGATTACTCACAGCGTAGCATCCTAGCAAGTGTGAATCAAGTAAGGGTATTTGAACAATGAATAATTACTATCTTCTTTCCTCCAGGCGGCCCAATAAGTGTGGAGCTGGCTGTGCAGATACTCCACAGTGCACTGTGTGTGGAGGTCAAGGAGCCCCCTTCCTCTGCTCACTGGATGCTGCTGTGTTCTCCATTCCCACTACTTTACGTTCTGGCACAGCATCTCAACCAAGCATTCAGGTCTGCTGTTACCATGCTGCTCTATTGAGTAATGTTACTATCCCATTCCCATTGCCAAATATGCAGTTTTATGCACGCTTTTTTCGCAGCACGGTCCGGCGCATTTAGACTGCCCAAGGTAAATTGCCTGCCTGAGCTAGCACCCCATTTTACCCTCCCGGACCTTGCACACATTGGCGGTTTATTGGGTTTCATTCTGTTGTAAATGCGACGGCTCCGCGCTTCCGGGGGGTGGGTGGTATTGCGGCACTGTCTCCACAGAGACAACGCAGCAATATCATCATGAGCAGTTTTAACAGGAGAGAAAGTGAAATCCGCGAGCTGCTGATCATGTGAGAGAAGGTGATGCAGTCGTATTAAACAAAGACGTTGAAAGATGGTGCGATCTATGAGAGATGCAGAGAAACTGTCCTTACGAGGCTTTTGTCGGGAAAAAAAACAAGTGGTCAGCAAAATAAAGAATATGTTGTCGTTTTTGCACTTGTAAATAGTCAATCGCGTTTGTAGCCTACACTCAGACATGAACTTATTCTTGCATGCTGGTGTTTTCATGCATAAAAAATAAATAAAAAAAATCGGAGGTATGCAATTATTCTAAAGAGGTCTAGACTCTGTGCGCAGCCCACCTTCTCCAGTGAACCAAGAAAGTCTGCGCGGTGACAAACGGGGGATTTTTGATCTAACACTCGCTCTCGCACCAAGGGTGCCATGGACTATTCGTCATCCAGCTCAGGTTGCGTATCCGTGCATGTGCGCGTGTCGGCTCATTAGCATCTGTACCGTGGCCTGAGCACACCTCTCCAAAGTGTACTAAGGCCACGGAATTGAACTGTACTTGAGTACGGATGGTGAGCTCACACTAGCCAACAATCTAGACTTTAGGGGAAAAACGTACTTGAGTATGGTTCAGATTGCCTAGTGCAGGGGTCACCAACACAGTGCCCGCGGGCACCAGGGCGCCCGCAAGGACCATATGAGGGGCCCGCAGGCCTGTTCTGAAAATAGCATAACTCATTCTTGAACAACTATTTCCCACCTTTTTTAAGTCATTGTTGATAATTATTGTGAGAAATCAGTTTCATTAAAGGGGACCTATTATGCTTTTTAGACTTTTATGACCTATAAATGTTGTTATAATGATTGAGTCATGTTTAACCATACTAAAGTGTCAAATAATGACGTACATGCATTTCGACGTATTCCCTGCTGACAGTCTTGGGTGGCTGTGCAGAGCGCTAAACACTCGGGACAACGTTTGCGATTCACTTGTTCACATTTCCGGGAAATCATCTACGTAGAGGCACTCCTGCCGCGCCCCCATATGCCTGGTCAAATCTGCCCGCGCGCGCGCTTCAAGGAAGGTAACCAATCACAACGGAGTTGGGTTGGCAGGAGGGGGGCGAGGGGGCTGAGAAGGACGAAACCGAGCGTTGACAGAGAAGGCTGAAAGCGTATCCCGAAAATCGACATCGTTTTTTGTGTATGATTAAACATGACTATCAATCATTATAAAAACGTTTATGGGTCATAAAAGTCGAAAAGCATAATAGGTCCCCTTTAATCAAAATTAATAATATATAATTAAAGGCAAAATCAGCAAATTTGTTATTTCAGAAGAGTGCATCAAACTGGGTGCCCTTTGTATGACTCAGTACCCATGAAGTAGCTCTCAGGTTCAAAAAGGTTGGTGACCCCTGGCCTAGTGTAAGTGCGCCCTAATATAATCTATGTAATGTCATTTTTATGTTAGATGTTGGGAGCCTCCAGCAGGGGGCACCACCTCACCTTTGTCATCAGACACCAAGGAGCTGCTGGTGTGGGTTCTGGGCACTCTGGGACAGGCAGTGGGCCGAGTGGTAGCCTCTGAACCATCCACCTGGTCCAGGGCCCTGTCTTGGCTGTACAGCAAGGTGGAGGACCTTGACTGGACCGTGCGCTTCCACTTCCAGCCTGTCTGGGGAGAGCACTTCAAAAATGAAGTTCCCTCGTCTCTGCTAGCGGTTTGTGATCTTGCTGAGCAGGTAATAATTGTACCTGAATGTCCATACCGTAAAACTTAAATTAATAGGCCAGGCTTTTATTTGTTTGAATCACTGAACTCAACCAGCTTATATTTGGGACAGGAGTCTATATGAAACAGGGCTCTAATTCCTTTCGGTCCACTGATGGTCCAATTCCTTTTGGTCCAACTGAAGCACGGATGCCATCTACTGGCGTAAATTGGTAATGCCTGGAATACGTCTGTCTGATGTTGTCATGCAACCTGGCAAGACGCTGGGGGTAGAGGGCAGAACACTCGCGCTTCAATCTTCTTGTTCTTGGTTTACGGTGGTTGCCATCCAGTTTATTGGTGTATTATGCTAACTTCTAGAAAAAACTGAATGGGTGTCTAATGGAGACCAGCGTTTATTTGTCAAACGTGTAGCCACACCCGGCCAGTAAAACGGACTCAGCGTTTAATTGGACTCTGCTTTTAATAAGTTGATTTAATTTTTTAGAGTGAAGGATCACGGTTAGCACTATCTCTGAAACACTGCGCGAGTGGTCAGACTTGTTTTGCGACTACTGTAACCCAACTGACAACAATGTAAGCCATTTACAAACTATAGCATAATGTTTGGCACTGTCCCTACGGTATGTCCCATTTGAACTTCCACCTTCACAATCCCTAATTTTGGTGTTTTATTTTCTTCAAGTGTTATGTTAATCACATTGTGCGGTTACATTCATTGTTACCTATATTATTCTCTCCAGGAATGGTCGGGTTTGGAGCTGCCCAAGTACGGCCAGGGTTCAGGTCTCTTGGCCTGGTTGGAGTGCTGCTGCGTATCCGACTCCCTGCGGTCCACAATGCTCTCCCACCTCTGCGTGGACCGCCGTCAGCCCGACCACATCAACATGTTTAGCAAGGGCCTGCTGGTGGCCCTGGCCCAGATGCTGCCCTGGTGCTCACTGTCTGAGTGGCGGCGGCTGCTGGGGGCCCTGGGGGAGCTGCTGGACTCTGGTCTCCTCCACACACCATACTCCCTTGAGTATGTGGACTACCTGCCCCTGCTGGACCTGCGCTGCTTCTCCAGCCAGCTGCGCCTCTCTGTTCTGCTGCTGCGTGCCTTACAGTTCCTCTGTGGCTCCAGCTGTGACGGCTGGCTGCCGGTCCAGGGATGGGCGCACGTGGGCAGGCTGTACGCCTACGCCATCAGGCAAACACTGGAGGTGCTCAGGACCAAGATGGGTCTCTCGTCCTCATCAGTCAGCTCGGCTGACCCGACCTCCGGCTCACCCAATCCTCCCAAGAGCAAGCCCAGGACCCAGTCCGGAGAGGTTCAACAATGGAAAGAGGTGGCTCCTGAGAAGTCCTCTTCCAGCCTCCATCCAAAGTCTACCAAGTCCCCTGCCGTGGTCCACTCTGCAGAGGGAATAGTGGGAGATCTAAGTGCTGAGGTTCTCTTTGTACTCGGCCAACTCTTTTGTCATGTCCAACATGTCCAGGTATGAAATACTAGGACACCCTAATGTGCTCACAAATTTGTAAGAATTGTAGGGCCATAAGCCTAGGCTTGTCTTTGGGGGAAAATGCAACTTGCACAAATAATATACAGATGTTTAGCCAAGATTGCGTTGTTTGTGAAGAGATAATCTAATACTTTTGTTTTCCTTCATGAGGTGATGATGCCTGGTGGACAGTGCGAGGCTTTGTTCCTGTGCGCACTAGAGACCCTGAGCCTGTATGATAGCGTCATGGCCTCCTACCCTGAGAGCAGCTCTCACCTGGAGAGCGCCAACACCAGACACTTCTTCACCACCATCACAGACAACCTGGAGAGTCAGGAGATGAAGGCGGTACTGCACCAGAAAATAGCCAAGCTCTTGTCTTCTACCCCTTGAAAAAGAAGCCATGCTCTGCTATTCCTTTGTTTCAAATACTGCCCTCATTACAAGATTTTTTTGAAACATAAATAAAAAGGTTATATCAAAAAATAACTGGCCATGGTTTCATGCTACACTGGGATGTGTTAATGATTTACCCACCAGGATAAAGCTAATACTTCAAAGCATCACTTCACTGTCATCTATCCGTAATATGGCTCTTCAATTTCTTACCACTTGACTGCATTGTCCATTTAGAATAAGGAAAGAGACATCTCATCTCTAAGCTTTTGACTTGGTTTAAGACACTTACAAACATGTTGACAAGCAGAATACAATTTTACTTTATTTTATTAGGAAAATTCCCCATAGAACCACCAGCATTACAAAACAAACTTTTGTAAAACAAAGGACAAAATTTGTTAAGATCCTGTCAGATTTTGAATTTATAAATTCATGTTGTTTCGTATGGCACGTTCACAATGGGTTTAGTGCCTCTGGGGACAAAGCCATCAATTAATTAAACTACCTTTCAATTGTTTTTAAAGGTGCCATTCAAAGTTTCACTCTTGTTTTGGCCCCTGGTCTTTAACCTTCCTCCGGTAGAGTCTGTGTGCCTTCTTCACCAGCAATATGAACCAGTAGACCTGGGGGACCATGATAGAAAGGTTGCCCACGTTGCAGTGCAATGGCAGGTGGAAGGGAACACTGTGTAGGGGGAGGTCAAACTGCTGACCGTACATCCAGTACATGTAAGGGAAGAGCAGTATTCGGCAGGTGAAGAAACTGCAGAGAACCATGACCCCATTGATCCAGTGGAGCTTGCTGTTCTCCAAGCCCAACTAGAAATAAGCAAGTGTAAACCATTAGTGAGATTAGGAATTGGTTAGTACATAAGAAACTAAAAAGTTAACAGCATGTTTTGTTGGACACAACCACTTTACCTGAATGAGAATCTTCCCCAATGAAACAAAGGGAGTGCTGAACTCTGTCATCCAAAAACAAGCTATAAAGAAGTCTCCAAGGTCTCTTCTGAAGAACTGATGGACACACACAGACGGTTCAGCCAGTCCAAATATTGATCCATCTATCTTTCTACGGTTCTATGCATCTAGTACATAAAGCATTCTACAGTTTGAGTTTCATAATTGAGGGGGTTCAATGAAGTCTTGCATACCAGAACAATGGGCATGAAAACAAGAAGGAGGGCCATGTGATGGAAGACCAGCAGTCGCTCCTTCGAGAGGAACGCCTTTACCGTCTGCAGAGAGTGGTTCTGGTGAGCAGCACTGTTGTTTATCAGTCTCTGCTGGTGGTAGTGGCTCAGGTACATGGCGTAGAGGTCATAGGCCATGTAGGGGGCCCCAAAGAGCACAAAGCTGTTCACCAGCCAGTGTCTACGATACAATGATACAAAGCCAGTTTGTGTGAGAAGGCAGGCAAATGTGATGGGAAAATCCATATGTTGTATCCTTTTAATCCTCTTAAGCAGTTTCCTATTCCTTGTTTTGTCTAGCCACCCTACCTTATCTCAGTGTCATATAAATATTAACCTTTGACCCTGGGGTAAACCTAGCCTGGCCCAGCCCGCCTAAGTACTTCCGCTCAATTTTAATTTCCATTCAGTAGGCCTACTATGTCTGGGTCTGCGGTATGTTAGTGGGTTTTCTCCGTCCAAATTTTGGTGCGTCCAATCAGCAAATAGAGGGAGTGGCTGAGAACAATGACGTTAAAGTCAGCTCTCGTTGACGGACATCTTCACGCATGGCTGTTTACAGCCTGCGCACAACGTGATTCCCGGCCAGCGATTTGTTATGGCAGATCGTTAGTCAATTGAGTGGGTCCAGAGACTCTCTGTGCAACTTAAATGAAGTACGAGAGTCTGGTAGGAACAGGCAAGGGTAAACCGGTCACAAGGGAGAAGGCATCCCCTTATGCATTCTTCTGCTTGATGAGAACACAGGCCACTCTGTGTCTTGGGTAAACATAACCTGATTTGATTATTAACATCTGCATTGTGGGGAGGATGTGAAAAAGTTAAAATAGCTCTGCCTAACTGCATTCTGGACATGATGGATGCAAACATTAAAATAATTATACAGTAATAACTTTTGAGTGCTTGTCCTAGATCTGTCCTAGACGAAATATCTCTTAAAGAAATTGTCACGATCCACATTGTGCTTCGGTTTGTATGCAGTTTCATTAGTGTAAACTCCTACCGGTCATTCATTACATCCCTGCAGGTGTTTACCACCAGGACTCCAGACACAGTGGCCAACGACGCATGGACGGAGGAGACCAATCTGGAGCCAAAGTGTGACGTTAACATACGATTCACCTTACTTCCATTTTAACTGTCCATTTAACATTCCAGAAGGTCATTTTTTAGTCATTACCTTTCGCTAACAACCACCACATCCGCATCACTCCAGTGTGTAAAGGCGGACTTCAGCACTTTCCTCAAGCCGTAGAACAGACCTGGGAAGAACACCATTCCACACGCTAAAATAGAAAGCATTGTCTGAATGTGCGGACACACTTTGCAGAACAAAATAAAACCAAATATAAGTACAGTCGAGTTGAGTACTATCAGGGCATAGTTATAGGAGCAACCGCGAGAAGTCTCGTGAGATAGCGTGATCTCGCGTGTGTGGACAGCAGTAGCTCAGGGAGTGAGTAGGGTAGGGTCAGAGCTATAGAGAGAGAGAGTTGCGACACGCTATGATCTCGCCGACAGGGTGGTCACGTGGTTGTCACGTGGTTCATGTAAGCCTCAATAGTTCCAAACACGCCGCGCTGTCAATGTTATTCTATGGGACGACAGCAGAGATTTCAATATTGAATGGTAAATATGAATGAAAAAAACACATACAAGTATTTGTCTGACTGTTATTGCATTATTGTATATTTGTAAATGTCAGTTTTACATTTAGAGTGGTTGGGGGACAACTGAAAGCAATCTAGAAGTATTACTACGTTTTTAAGTTTGAGGGAAAGCTTCACGTTTGTGTTAGCATACTGGCTTAACCTTAACTTTTACCTTACATCTGTATTGATCAAAGGATTCAAAATGTTTTACCATTATCATTTTAAGATATGAGCCACACAAAGTATCAAATATATTAAAGAATAACAACTCATTACGCTTGGATGAATGAAATATTTTTATTTTTTATTAAACAATTAGTGTGACAAGAACAAGTGAGTGCGATTGTGTGAACAGATTCAACAATGGACACAGCAGGGAACACTATATACTTAGGGCAAACCATTAACATATAACGTTGCAAATATACTATACTTTATGCCATTACAATACTTATAATAGCCCTGAGCAAATTCAAAATTGTTTTCGACCACATGTATGGCTTCCCCAAGGACTAAAGTGACAGGGGTCAGCAACAGTCAAAAACGATGTAATGTAAGTAATGTTCACATCACTTGATAGCATTTCAGAGGGCATAATAATTCTAAGTGTAGAGAATTATGACTTTTCAATGATATTTGAAGTGCAATGGAAACTGATCTTACAAGCCTACAGGTACACTTTGAAGATGACCAATTCACTGTCACAAAAAGAGAAGGGATGTTGAAGTTGAGGCCCGATGCAGTCCCAACAGTTTTCATTCATCGCCCTAAGCTGAAGAAGAGGAAACCCCCTTCTGTGAGGGTGCCTCCAGAACCAAGTGCAACAGACCACACATATTGCGCCAAATTAAACTTCGGTATGATCCATGCAGCTAACAATATTCAATTCAATTTTATTTGTATAGCCCTTAATCACCATTACAGTCTCAAAGGGCTTAACAGGCCAAATATTCAAAGTTCCCCATTTCATGTAATTCAAGGATAGACTACACTCCTAATGAGATTACATAATTCATATTTGTACATTCAGTTCAAAAAACAACCAGAGGTCAGGGATTCTCTGAGGATTTGCACACAATGTAGATAATCGACACATTTCTACCCAATCAACAATTGCCGGTAGATCCATTTATACATTTTATTGGTTTCTGATTGTGGCAGATGATTTAATTCACATTACAGAAATGTTTTGCTCTAATACATTTTCTTACATTGCCTTACATTGGAGATGACAGTAGTTGCAAATGCAATGGCAAAATACATATAACAGCAACATTACCTTGTAATTGTTACAGAGATTGATGGAGAAATTGAGGTGGATTTCAAGAGCGATGAAAAGGACATGACAGGAGACAGAGAGAGCAATCTAGAGGCCACTTTGCCAGGGGCAGGTGATTCAGGGGGAGGTGATCCAGGGGCAGGTGATCCAGGGGCAGGTGATCCAGGGGCAGGTGATCCATTCCAGGGATGTGTGTGCCGAGGGCCAGTCAGTCAGGGGTCAACAGTGAAGGAATAACTTTGCCAGGGCCAGCTGCTCCAGGGACCAGACTGCCAGGGACTGATGGGGCGACTGTGGAGGACCTAATAAGGCAACTAGAAAAGGACAAATTAATGAGAAGGAGAGCAGAGAGGGCTCTTGTAAAACAAAAAAGAATCAATTTGGCACTAAGAAAGAGAAAATATTCAGTCAACAAGAAGTTAAAACAAAAAATCCATACAGGTTAAATTCACCGCCCATCATTATCAGCATTGTTGAAGCGGCGGCATCTGTAGGGCTTAATGTGCTGAACATCCCCCTTTTTAGTTTCCAGGATATAATTAAACAAACACGGTTATTTCTACTAGCTATCGCATCATTAAAGCCGTCCTTAAATCAACCTAAATGATCCTAGTAATCCAACATGAATAAATAACTAAATAAAAGTTAGATTCACTACTGAACTTCGTAATTGTTGGTGTAGATACCTTCACATGGCGAAGTCGAGCTAACACCAGCAGGCAATCGGTCGTCTACCAAGATAAAAAAATATATATAATTACGCTGTGCATATTCAAATTAATGTCAGTATATGCATCATAAAGGACCACTAATACAATAGAGAGTTGACAATTCAAAAGAGGTAGCTAGTTAATCAATTTACCCCTGGAGATACCTTCACAGATGGCGAAGTTGAGCTAACAAACCAGCAGGCAATCGGTCGTCTACCAAGATAAAAAATATATATAATTACGCTGTGCATTTACAAATAAACATCAGTATATGCATCATAAAGGGCCTCTGATACAATATAGAAAGTTGACAATTCAAAAGAGGTAGATATTTAATCAATTTACCTCAGAAGTTACTCGACGGCCAGCAATGGAAATGAATGATCTCCTACGCCGTAAAATGGTTGTTTGGAGCTATTCGAGGCTCCATACCCCGGAAGTAGGCGCTACAACGGAGTCCAATGGAAGTGTCTCCACTCTGTTATATCTACCACTCTGGGTAGGGTCTATCTGCAGCCGGAGCCACTTGCCAAACACGCCCATTGCTCTGCCAAACACACCCATTGCTCTGCCAAACACGCCCACCGGAAAAACACGACCATTGCTCTGCCAAACACGCCCATTGTTCGTTGCTATCTTACACCGGGATTCCACCGGACGCGTACGCACCGCGGAACGGCTGCGTCCTCTGCCCCATAGACATCTTATATGATAGACGGAGCATCGAATGCTACCGCCTACTGGCGCTGACGAGACGCGGGGCCGCCATCTTGGAGTGGTCATCTGCTCCACTCAGTGTAATCCGTTTGGCTGGAGCAATGAACTGTCAGCGCATTTAATTAATCATACCTCACTGAATACCACTGATTTTCATGCGTTTTTTTGTCATACGTGTAGCTATGATAAAGGCCACATGGTTTGGCGTGTTTTATTATTCAATACCAATTATACCAATAGTACGGTAATGTTAAATCTTGCTTGTGAAAAGTAATCCCCCGATTCCTATTGTGGATGGTCCGCTGATTTGAGCTGAACAACAGCCCGGCCTCCTGTTTCTGCTGCTGTTGCTGCTCCCGGTTGACCACTCCAAGATGGCGGCCGTATTTCTCGCGTCCCAGCAGCCAATGGTCCGTCTATCTATAAGATGTCTATGCTCTGCCCTGCTTCCATTCCTACCGGGCGCGTAACCCTACATGCCCACTACATGCGTCCGTTGACTGATGTGGGAAGGCGTGGCTGACTGATGGGGGAGTAGTCTTTGCAGATGCATCCGTCAGCCAATCAAATCGCTTCGCCGGGTTCTTCCCGCTACTTCCTGCTTGTTGCGATGCAAGATGACCCGCTTTCCCGCTTTCCAGTATCGTCAGAGCCCGAGTCGCGTCACAGTGCTTAAATTTGCATACGAGATCTGATTGGATGACGGATCCGTCGCTGCCGAAAAAGTTGAACATTTTTCAACTTTTTGACTGAGCCATGACTGAGCCGACGGCTCCAACGGAACGGACGGATCCACAATGCATTGCGCGTCTGTCCCCATTGAAAGTCAATGGGGATCAGTCGACGGACGCATGTAGTGGGCACGGGGCGTAACGGCAGCGTAGCGCTGCCTTGCGAGCCAGCCGTATTCACGCGAGATCACGAGATCAGGCGATAATCCTAAACCTAATGTACTCACCTTCCACTCCCAAAACTATTGCAATTAAATGCCACGCTTTGTCGTTTCTGACATTTTCCTTAGAAAAAGGATGATTTGGTACATAAATGACTTCATGTTGCTGAACTTCGACAATGAGTCTCTCGTCGTCCATGTTGCCGAACCTCTGAGACCCTTTGATTGATTGACTGCTGACCTGGTGCCAACGGTCATGACGTAATAATGTTGATGTGAAGTTACATGAGCTGAGTATTGTGTTTTATTTTGAAAATTGACCGGATGCTCTACGGCTTTTACTTTTCACTTCCTGCCCGGCTCGACCTGCTCTGTCGAAATTGACGCGGTTTAGCAGCGGCTCGCGGCAAAAATAGAATTGGACGGAAAAGATAGCGCCGCGGCGCGGCACGCCGCTCCTGGGACGCTTCTGAAACGTTCCGCGGCGCGCCCGGTGGAAATGGTCTCATTGATCACGCCCCGTGCCCACTACATGCGTCCGTCGACTGATCCCCATTGACTTTCAATGGGGACGGACGCGCAATGCATTGTGGATCCGTCCGTTCCGTTGGAGCCGTCGGCTCAGTCATGGCTCAGTCAAAAAGTTGAAAAATGTTCAACTTTTTCGGCAGCGACGGATCCGTCATCCAATCAGATCTCGTATGCAAATTTAAGCACTGTGACGCGACTCGGGCTCTGACGATACTGGAAAGCGGGAAAGCGGGTCATCTTGCATCGCAACAAGCAGGAAGTAGCGGGAAGAACCCGGCGAAGCGATTTGATTGGCTGACGGATGCATCTGCAAAGACTACTCCCCCATCAGTCAGCCACGCCTTCCCACATCAGTCGACGGACGCATGTAGTGGGCATGTAGGGTAACCCTACATGCCCACTACTTCCCGCTACTTCCTGCTTGTTGCGATGCAAGATGACCCGCTTTCCCGCTTTCCAGTATCGTCAGAGCCCGAGTGACGTCACAGTGCTTAAATTTGCATACGTGATCTGATTGGATGACGGATCCGTCGCTGCCGAAAAAGTTGAACATTTTTCAACTTTTTGACTGAGCCATGACTGAGCCGACGGCTCCAACGGAACGGACGGATCCACAATGCATTGCGCGTCCGTCCCCATTGAAAGTCAATGGGGATCAGTCGACGGACGCATGTAGTGGGCACGGGGCGTTACCCTACATGCCCACTACATGCGTCCGTCGACTGATGTGGGAAGGCGTGGCTGACTGATGGGGGAGTAGTCTTTGCAGAGGCATCCGTCAGCCAATCAAATCGCTTCGCCGGGTTCTTCCCGCTACTTCCTGCTTGTTGCGATGCAAGATGACCCGCTTTCCCGCTTTCCAGTATCGTCAGAGCCCGAGTCGCGTCACAGTGCTTACATTTGCATACGCGATCTGATTGGATGACGGATCCGTCGCTGCCGAAAAAGTTGAACATTTTTCAACTTTTTGACTGAGCCATGACTGAGCCGACGGCTCCAACGGAACGGACGGATCCACAATGCATTGCGCGTCCGTCCCAATTGAAAGTCAATGGGGATCAGTCGACGGACGCATGTAGTGGGCACGGGGCGTAACCCTACATGCCCACTTCATGCGTCCGTTGACTGATGTGGGAAGGCGTGGCTGACTGATGGGGGAGTAGTCTTTGCAGAGGCATCCGTCAGCCAATCAAATCGCTTCGCCGGGTTCTTCCCGCTACTTCCTGCTTGTTGCGATGCAAGATGACCCGCTTTCCCGCTTTCCAGTATCGTCAGAGCCCGAGTCACGTCACAGGGCTTAAATTTGCATACGGGATCTGATTGGATGACGGATCCGTCGCTGCCGAAAAAGTTGAACATTTTTCAACTTTTTGACTGAGCAATGACTGAGCCGACGGCACCAACGGAACGGACGGATCCACAATGCATTGCGCGTCCGTCCCCATTGAAAGTCAATGGGGATCAGTCGACGGACGCATGTAGTGGGCACGGGGCGTTAGAGTGGAAGCGATCAGCAGCGGTGACCGCGGCGCAGCCGTCCCGCGGCACGTACTCCTCCGGTGGAATCGAGCCTTTATGCTGCTATCCATTGGGACTCTCTAAATCGACGCCACTTCGACCTGGGCGGGACTTTACGTCCTACGTCACTCGCTATGGGTTTGCATGTGTGCGCGTAGCCGTTTGTCTCAGGGATCTGTGCACGAACTCCCTTGCACTACAGATTACGAGCGTCAGTGTCATACGCGATGGAGGGTGGGTGACATTCCTACAGTCTGTGATTATAGGCTATATTTCTACAAAGGACTTACTATTACTAGCGATTAACATGACGAAACAACACGAACTAAGGTAACATTAGACTATAGCCATACCAGATAACCCCATACCAGCTAACCCTAACTATTTCTATTAAACTCTGAACCATTTTGCAACAGGCAACTGTGTGTTGGTGCGTCTTATTGCTTCCCACGTCTGCGTCTGCATCTTTCCCACTCCTGGCTAATAGTTTCAGCTTTTGTACTGTGTTTCAGAAATGATCACCCTGTACCACACTGCTGACTTGTTGATGTTTTGTGAGCACTCACGCATTTCTCTAGGTATCTTAAGTTTCCTACTGGAGTCATCAAAACTTTGGACTTTGTTATTGTAAGAAATATTGTGTTGCAAAAACACTTTGTGTTAGCGTTACCCTAACCTTAACCCCAGTAACATTTCTTCATCATAAACTACAAGTTACGCAAAATGGCATGCAAACATCCAGTCCAATATGAAAGAAAAAAGCTAGCTTCATTAAGGAATCGAACCCCTTATCCCCGCGTTAATGAGTTGTTCTCTGACCACTAACCCATCAGGTCTTAGTACATGCGATTCAAGAGTTAACCACTTGACAATCTTTAAACTTCGGTTGCCTAGAAATTGTAAAGACAGTGATGTGTGTACATTGTGCGAGTATCCGTCACTCGCGATGTGTGTGCAGTCCAAAATGAAAGAAAAAACCTTGCATCACTAGGGAATCGAACCCCCAATCATCAGTTGGTCGTTGGTAACTGTAAACAAAGAGATCGCATTTTGTTTAACTGCTAACTAACAAACGGGTTTATGCGTTCACTGAACAAAGATTATGGAAATAAAAGACCACTTTTCCATCAGAAAAATCATCAGAACCTTTATTACCAACCCATAGACACTAAAGCCAAAACCTTTCTCACATGCACACCCATGGCGAGTGACGGCTATGCGCACACATGCACACCCATAGCGAGTGACGTAGGACATAAAGTCCCGCCCAGGTCGAAGTGGCGTCGATTTAGAGAGTCCCCTATCCATTTGGATGGTACGCTGGTACGAACGACAAGCTTCAGCGAGAACGTGACGTATTTCACTTGCTCCAGCCTTCCAGTTTGCCATTTGTGTTTCTTTCGAGCCATGAGGGGGATTAGTAGCAGGCTAGTCATCATTAGCAACATAGCCTCTTTAGCAAACCAGCTTCAAAACAAAACTTTACATTGAATTGCACGCAAAGCAAGACCTTGCAATGCATACATTGTTGACCGGATTAAAGCAGCAATGAAATCAAGTGTGTAAGAGGTTTTAAAAACTACCTTAAAACCACCAACGTGGTACAAATAGAAAGAAAATACATCTCATCCCCCATTAATGCTGCTATCCATTTGGATGGTACGCTGGTACGAACGACCAGCTTCAGCGAGAACGTGACGTATTTCCCTTGCTCCAGCCTTCCAGTTTGCCATTTGTGTTTCTGTCGAGCCACGAGGGGGAGTAGTAGCAGGCTAGTCATCATTAGCAACATAGCCTCTTTAGCAAACCAGCTTGAAAACAAAACTTTACATTGAATTGCACGCAAAGCAAGACCGTGCAATGCATATATTGGTGACCGGATTAAAGCAGTAATGAAATCAAGTGTGTAAGAGGTTTTAAAAACGACATTAAAACCACCAACGTGGTACAAATACAAAGAAAATACATCCCCCATTAACTATGGGCGCCGCCATCTTCTTTGCGAGTTGTACAGCTCTGCTCGCTCTACTTTGAAAGCGACGGTGCGTTCGAGTATTCTCTGCGAACCGACTCGGATCTCGGATCTGATGCCACGCCCACACTTCAAGCGTTTTATTATTTCGCTCGGTCGTTGGAGGAAAACATGGACGCCACCCGGAAAGCTGTTGTCGCGGTAGCATTGGCAGAGGACCAGGCGATCCAATATAAGTAGGCTATAGGCCATAGTCAAGTCAAGTCAAGTTTATTTATATAGCACATTTAAAACAACAGTAGTTGACCAAAGTGCTGTACACAAATACAATATATTTGTGTACATAGGCAGAGATACGGACGCAGTAAGGTATTGCAGTAATACGAGTGATTGAAATTACCATTTAAACCACCAAAGTGGTCCAAGCACAATGAAAACAGTTCATACTTCAAGTCACAATGGGCGCAGCCATCTTGAATTCTGTCTCGGAATTTCGCTCGGTCACCACTGAGTTCAACCGAGATGGCGAGATCGCCGTCCGAGGAAAAGGGGCGTGTTTGTGCGTGTCGCTAGGCAACGTCCTCGGACCTCCGAGACGGATGGATATTAAAACGCATACGACCAAAAGGGGGCGTGCCTCAGTGAAATGCCGCAAGAAAGCTGGGAGATTTGCGACTTTACCACTTCGTAAATCCAAATGGATAGCAGCAGGGCGCAGCCATCTTCTTTGCGAGTTGTACAGCTCTGCTCGCTCTACTTTGAAAGCGACGAGATACTACGGCCAAAAGCACTCATTGTCGAAGTTCAGCAACATGAAGTCATTTATGTACCAAATCATCCTTTTTATAAGGAAAATGTCTGAAAGGACAAAGCGTGGCATTTAATTGCAATAGTTTTGGGAGTGGAAGGTGATTACATTAGGTTTAGGATTATCGCGTGATCTCGTGATCTCACGTGAATACGGCTGGCTCGCAAGGCAGCGCTACACTGCCGTTACGCGCCCGGTAGGAATGGACGCAGGGCAGAGGACGCAGCCGTCCTCTATGGCAAGCCATCCCCGCCAGAAAACGGCATCATTTAGACGCGTATCACCTTCATCACGCCGTGAAAAACGCTGTAAAATGTAGAAAAACGCCGTATTTTACGCCGTCATGCGCAAAAAAGCGCAGTTTTTTACGCCGCAATTAAGCCTTTCAAGAGCGAGCGTAAAAAGCACAGTTTTGAACATCAAACTGCGCGTAAAATACAGCGCTTTTGTGCACATCACAACGCCGTAAAATACGGCGTTTCTTTAGTATGCTAATAATCTCCGCCCTTCTTTTCTCTCAGCCAATGCATTTGAAGTGTTTGCGCCCAATCGCTGAACAAGAGAAAGCAGACCAAATCAGTTCAGCCAGCACAGATCTGCTTTGAGGAGTTCTCCTCTCATTTGTTGTTAGTTGTAGCGTCATATAGATATATATTAGTAAATCCAGTTACAACAGTGTGGTCACCGTGGCCGTGGCCCAATCGATAGAGACGCTTGCTCTGTAGGCAAGAGGTTGTTTTAAAAAATAAATAAAAATACATTCGCGTCCTCGGCAGCCAGTCAGTTTCGTTCTCAGTGGGTGCTGGTCTCCGCCAGGGCTGCGCCTTGTCACCAATCCTGTTTGTGATATACATGGAAAGGATATCGAGGCGTAGTCGTGGTGGGGAGGGGTTGCAGTTCGGTGGTCTGAGGATCTCGTCACTGCTTTTTGCAGAAGATGTGTTCCTCATTGGATCATCATCGGCCTGTGACCTTCAGCACTCACTGGATCGGCTGGCGGCCGAGTGTGAAGCGGCTGGGATGAGGATCAGCACCGCTAAATCTGAGGCCATGACTCTTAGCAGGAAACCGGTGGATTGCTTACTCCGGGTAGGAAATTAGTCCTTAGCCCAAGTGAAGGAGTTCAAGTACCTCGGGGTCTTGTTCGCGAGTGAGGGTACTATGGAGCGTGAGATATGCTGGAGAATCGGAGCAGCGGGGGCGGTATTGCGTTCGTTTTACTGCACCGTTGTTACGAAAAGAGAGCTGAGCCACAAGGCAAAGCTCTCGATCTACCGGTCGATCTTCGTTCCTATCCTCACCTATGGTCATGAGGGTTGGGTGATGACCGAAAGGACGAGATTGTGGGTACAAGCGGCCGAGATGAGTTTTCTCAGAAGGGTGGCTGGCGTCTCCCTTAGGGATAGGTTGAGAAGCTCAGCCATCCGTGAGGAACTCGGATTAGAGCCGCTGCTCCTTTACTTGGAAAGGAGTCAGCAGAGGTGGTTCGGGTATCTGGTAAGGATGCCCACCGGGCGCCTTCCTTTGGAGGTGTTTCAGGCACGTCCAGTGGGAAGGGGGGGACCTCGGGGAAGACCCAGGACTAGGTGGAGAGATTATATCTCAACACTGGCCTGGGAACACCTTGGGATCCCCCCGTCAGAGCTGGTCAATGATGCCCGGGAAAGGGAAGTCTGGAGCCCCCTGCTTGAGCTGCTCTCCCCCCTCGACACGACCCCGGATAAGCGGACGAAGATGAGATGAGATGAATAAAAATACATATAAAGACGTTTCAAACGTTCCATCGAGTCTCTCGCATTCTACAATGGCCAGCTTTATTGTTTCCCATGGGAGCCGGCGACTAGTCTGCGAGTGGACTATCTGAAACTAAATCGGATACTAGAATTCTTCTTTGAAGGTTGTGCTCCACACAGAACCTCCTCATCGTCATAACGGAGCACTTCGGGGCACTAGATTGCTTTAGAGTGGTATACTGATCGCGTCGTGTGTCTTTCCAGTGTCAAATAGCCTAGTTCACGAATAAAATCACCATGAGGTTCAAGTGCGGCCATAACTAAGGCTAAATATAATTAGACAGTCTATTGCTGGTTAAGGTGGTTGGCTCTTTTTTCTTCGCTGCGTTCTGCCTTCTGGTGTAGCCTATAACTATGCATGTATCTATTTTTGTTTTTCTGTTTCGGGTTTAAAAAACCAACACACAAAACACAGAAACACAAATGCCGTTTATTTGTTTATTCCTTTTGCCCTTTTTCAGTTTCAAAACCAAATCAGAAAAAACTAAAAACAATCCTGTTAATTGTTTTTTCTGATTTTGTTTTAAATCTGAATATTCAAAGAACGAACCATACACGGATTCTCCTACCTCCTATATTCTATCACTTTACTGACACACACAATGTGTGGCAGTAAAGTGACAAGATCATTCCATAGACAAAAATCTTTCCATACAACTAATTTAATTTTGGATAGTCATTGCACAGCTGTAACCGAGTATTCTCATTATAGCCTAGTTATATCCTAGTTTTGCATATTTATACATTGCATCCTATTTTCATATTTCATGTGGCATCTGTATTTTTATGTAGGCTACACATCTGTATTTTAAATGTAGCTTATATCTTCTTTTTACATTTTACCTTTTGCTGAGGTGGGCGCTGTATTAGCCTACTGTATAGGCTGTCTGTATTTGTGTAAGAGTTATTTGTATTGTGTAACCTGCTGGATTATGAAAGTTAGTTTTGGGTAAATAAAGTGTCTGTCTGTCTGTCTGTCTGGGGGAAAATGCCGTGAAAAATAACGCACGGTGCGTTCAGGATTAGGACTGATATTATGTCGGTATAGGCCTAATCAATCGGGTTTTAATATTTGAAGCATTCATATCAGTCTATTCTTTTCGTAGGCTACTCTGCTGTTGGCCTTGATGGGGAGATCTTTTTTTGCTTCCATGCACAAATAGTTGAATCCAACAACATTCCTGCGTCTCCAGAGCCAATTTAAGCACCGTGTCAGACTCAGTAGACTGTTTACAAGCCTCTGAACGTTGTTAGAGAGTATGGCTCCCCAGTTCATCAGTGTCTCTCTCTATGGCTCCCTCTCACTCCTTTCCACTGTGTATTTATATCGATTGAACAAGAGAGGATGTTACGATAACTCCGCGAAAATAAATGCTCCATGGCTGTAATAATTTAAATATAATTAACTTATAAAGCGTGTAACAAGACACCTAGATGATCTGGCTGGCTGACTAAAAAGGCACTGAATTTGGAACTTATAACACAGGAGGTCTGGCTTGCGGACTAAAAAGCATTGCGATCATAAAAGCGTGACCATCTGACAAAAGCACAAATCTGACAATAATTTAGGCTGTAAGCTAGAATTTATTTTATTTGCACTGTTAGGACATTTGGTTACAGAGAAAATCTAAGTGCTAAGGAATATAGTTTGTTGCACTAATTTTGACATGTTGAATGTTACTCAGACTGACAGTTATTTAAGAGTTGTGTTTAATGTCATACTCACCTGTTTGGAAGGGGGATGTAATGATGAGTGCTAACAAAGGAGCTGACACTAGGTGGAGCTCTTACATCAACAGATGCTGGATTGACTGTATGTTGTACGGCAGAGTGAAAGTAGACTGAATGAGTTGAATATTAAAAACACAAGTTATATTAATGATGTTTTATTTATAGAAGAATAATAACATTACATCAACGTCTACAAAGATCGCCACGACTGTGAAAATAAACGGGGGACGTCATGAACACTGGTTCGTCATTTAAAAGAATAAAAAATATTAGCCTCATCTGTTTTTTACATGTAGAAACGCCACTGACGTTATTCTACATTCTACACTGTGGGTTTTACGCCCTCTGTCCGTAGGTAGCGCCCACATTTAGCCCACTCCTCGATCTGCGGAGGCGGAGGCGGAGTCAGACGTTCAGGCGTAACGTTGAGCCTCTGCGTGCTGCAGCCAGGTTAGCAAGGGGCAGTGCTCTGGCCTTCTGTTCCGGGCCAACAGGGGCAGCGTTCTGGTCCTCTGATGAAGAAGAAGACAGCAGACCGTAGCGCCAGTCCGTAGAATTAAGCATTTAATTCAACCACCTTCTTAATATATTTGTTCTTCTTCTTATTGCAACAATACATGCACAGCTGTATTGAAACGTTTCCATTCGCGGGGGAGGATCGTAATAATACCCCTTATATCTCTTATTCCGTCGAGGAGTGACGTGATATTTCCACTCAGCAGCCGATGCATGGAGCGACCGCCAGCGGACCGATGAGAGAGCAGCTGGTCGGGGAGCGAGGATGTGCCCTCGGCCCTCGGCCCGGGTCGGGGTCCTGGCTTTGGATAGGGCTTGGGTCCTGTCTCTGGTTCTAGTCGGGTCTCTGCTAGTCCAGGGAGCCTTCGGCCACCACGTCCCGGCTCCTAGCGAGGTACAGAAGAGTACTACTAGTATACTGGGCAGTGTGCACTACTACTAGTATAATGGGCAGTGAGCACTACTACTAGTATATTGGGCAGTGAGCAGTACTGCTAGTATACTGGGCAGTGAGCAATACTACTAGTATACTGGGCACTTGGGCAGTATACTGCAGGGTCGTTTCTAGGTATCTGAAGCGTCCGGGGCTTAGTCCGACAAATTTTGTATGCTTTAGTAGTACTTGACTTTTTACTTTCTTTCTCTGCATTTGCCTTCCTTCATTCCATGTTGCTATCTGACTGTTTCATGCTCCATTCTTTGGGCTTTTGTCCTTTGAGCATAAGTGGGTAACATGGTCTGACTTGGGCGAACCGGTCAATGACTTCACCATGATCTAAGAATTACGGACAAATAATAGGACATAGTGAAATCTAGAGCTTGTGCTTTCAACTAACCTGTTGTAAACACTGAGGTAAACAAGGGGCGTTCAAGGACAGTCGGAAATAGTTTAATTTTTTTTACAAAAAAGTGAGATTCGGGGCTAATTAAATAAGATTCGGGCTTTAGCCCCGAATGAAACAGCCTAGTAACGGCACTGGTATCTAGTGGGGCTAGGTGCTTGTATTGGCTTGCATTGACTCCTTCTATGAGGTATTACACATCGAGTACCAGCTCAGTGAGGTGTTTACTCTAGTTGAGCACAGGTTGGGAAGGGGAGGGGATGAAGCCGTGATTTGGGCTAACTTTCTATTCCGGTACTGTGAGGATGACTGCAGGCAAGATAAATCGGATCTAAAACGGCGTTTAAACATATACCCTACATGGCATCTCTTCTGTCACCTCGGGTGAATATGTATCTCTATTTTCCTTCACACGGCAACAGGAGGATGTGTGTAACCTAGCAACAGAGCGGTGGTGTGTAGTCTAGCAACAAATTGTGTAAACCCCCCCCACCCCGCCCTCTTCCAGGTGGTCCTCCAGGTGAACCTGAGGTCAGACCGCCTGACAAAGAGGAGCTCTCCTGAAGACCTTCGTCTGAAGATGAAGATCATCTACGACTCCAGTGTCGACCAGTGAGTTTGCACTGTTTCAATCATGTCGACCAAGCCAACTGGCTGCTTGACTTGTAATTTGGCTTTTAATCCATCAACATTCTCTCTCTCTCTCTCTCTCTCTCTCTCTCTCTCTCTCTCTCTCTCTCTCTCTCTCTCTCTCTCTCTCTCTCTCTCTCTCTCTCTCTCTCTCAGACTAACAGCTGATAAACGGAGGCTTGTGAAGGTGAGCTGACTGAAAACAGAGCACCAATCAAGATTTGTTAGCGTGCATGTGTATTCATATTCTTCCTGTTTGCTCCCAGGACAAGCTGTTTCCTCAGGCCATTGAGTACCTTCAGAAGGTCTTCAGTGTCCGACACCGTGTGGGACTGCTGCTGCTAAGCAGGTACCACTCCAAGGTTCTTCCCTTCCCGTTCCTCCCTCCCAATGCCCCACTTCCTGTCTCTCACATTTACATTTAGTGGTACAGCAAACACCTTTACTAAGTCTTACAAGTGAGGCTGACCATCAAAGCAAAGCAGCTAATAATGTAATGGGTCCATAAGTTATATTATGTTAATAAAAATGATACATTTAATTTAGAGGCGCCTTTCAAGACACCCAAGGTCATCTTACAGAGCATATAGTCATCATAAATCGTTTAAAAAAAACAAGACATTGTGGAAAAAAAAATAAAAAATAAAAATAAATAAACATAATAAATAAAAAATAAATAAAACAAAAACAAGACAAAACAAACAAACAAACAAACAATCAAAACAGTGATCAGTTAGACGTTGTGTGCGAGTTTGAACAGGTGAGTTTTGAGTTGTGACTAATGACTGAATGAATGAATGAATTGTGTTAAATGACTACAAGAGTTTTAATTAGTTCCTATGTCTCCAGGCAGTGTGCTAGTGGACGCTACCTGAGGAAGAGGGGCGACCCTCATCGCTACTGCCAGGGGGCGTGTGCAGAGCAGACCCGCTGTGGACCCGTCATCGTCCCACAGCACCACTTGCAGGTCAGCAGCTGGTACTGCATAACGCCTGTCACTACACCTGTGGGTTCAGCAGACCTCACCTGTACCTGCACAGCTATTCACACTAATACCAGTTTTAGGTGTGTAGAGGGTATTAGGGCCCTATGAATTCCGCGATAACGAAAACGCGGATGGAATCACGGAATCGGACAATAAAAATGGAATCTACTGATAATTTTTTTTTTTATTAAGCAGGAAAGTATTAAAAGTAACAAAGTTACAATTTAAAACGGGCCTGTCTTAGTAAAATAACTGATTTCCAGCAGGTTCCTGTTCTTCAGCACATATAACATGCAACAGGGACAAGGCACATCACACGTCACATTTACAATATGCAGCGGAATGCAGCGGAATTCGCCATTATTTTGGTGAAATTCAGTTTCGAGGGAAAAGGGAAACAACACAGGTTACATTAACGTCACTGAATGTTTAGCAGTCACTCCCACAACAATGTTAAAAAATCCCCGGTCCACCACGCAAACAATAGGTCCCGCTCCTAACAAGAAGCCGAAGAAGAAGTCGTTCTGATGATTTTAAGTGTAAAAACGGAATTCATGAAAATTAAAACGGTAAAAACGGAATTTGGAAAAAAATAAAACGGTATTTGGAAAAAAATAAAACGGATTTCATAGGGCCCTAGGGTATTAATACTATAGTATTGTAGTGTTGATACTAGTACTGTGTGTGTAGCATCAGTGTTAAGGGTGTACAGGGTATTAATTTCAAGATTCAAGATGGTTTTATTGTCATATGCACAACAATTACAGAGCAGTCGCTGGCAATGAAATTCTTTAGTCTTGGGCTCCTCCAACAGTGCAATAAAAGAGAAAGTAAAAGTATATGAGAAACACAAGTAGGAAAGCTGAGACTTAAATAATAAAAAATAAATATAATAATGATAATAATAAAAAGTAAGTGTATAATACTATAGTATTGTAGTGTTGATAATAGCACTGTGTTGTAGCAGTGTAAATTGTTTACAGGGTATTAATACTATAGTATTGTAGGGTTGATACTAGTACTGTGTAGCAGCAGTGTAACTTGTGTACAGGGTATTAATACTATAGTATTGTAGTGTTGATACTAGTACCATGTAGCATCAGTGTTAAGTTTGTACAGGGTATTCATTTCAAGATTCAAGATGGTTTTATTGCACAACAATTACAGAGCAGTCGCTGACAGGGTTTTAATACTATAGTATTGTAGTGTTGATACTAGTACTATGTAGCAGCAGTGTTAAGTGTCTACAGAGTATTGATACTATAATATTGTTGTGTTGCAGCATTGTGAGGTGTGTAAAGTTTATTAATACTGAAGTATTGTTTCGTTGCAGCAGTGTAAGGTTTGCAGTGAGTCAGGGACGTCCTGTGGCCCCCAGGGGCCCCCAGACGGCGTAGGTGTGGAGCACTCTGACTTCATCCTCTACGTCAGCGGAGTGATGACAGATCGCTGTGGTCAGGAGAACATCATAGCCTATGCAGCTTACTGCCAGCTGGAGAACACGCTAGACCGGTACTAATACTATACGTTACTATACTATACTAATACTAACACTAATTTACACAGAACACAATCAGCTGGAGGCAATGCTAGACTGGTACTATACTACCGTACTAATACTATACGATACTAACACTACACTATACTAATACTATACTCGTACTACACTATACTAATACTATGCAGAACACAGCCAACTGGAGGCCACGTTAGACCAAAACAATGGTCTAGCGTGATAGCGTAATAATAATGAAATACTACACTGCACTAATACTATGCTATACTAACTAGGGATCGACCGATATATCGGTCGGCCGATATTATCGGCCGATATTCGCGTTTTTTACGTGTATCGGTATCGGCCGATACGCGGCCGATTTCCGCCGATATTTTTTTCGCCAATTTTTATTTTTATTTTTTTTACTTGTTCTACCTCACCTGTTTTTACTATTTGTTAAATATAGTTTTTTATATTGAAGTTCAATAAATGTTCCTTTTTTTTAATTGAGACTTGTAACATTTGTTATCAGTGTAATTTTTATGATTGAGGGCGCAAAAAAAAAAAGTAGTATCGGCTCTAAATATCGGTATCGGCGTATCGGCTAAGGCTGATAAAAAATATCGGTATCGTATCGGCCCTAAAAAATCTGTATCGGTCGATCCCTAATACTAACACTATAGATACTAATAATATACAGAACACAGCCAGCTGGAGAACACGCTAGACTGGTACCAACACTACTCTATTCTATACCAATACGATTATACTAATACTATACTTTATATTTTACTAACACTATACTAATACTATGCAGAGCACAGCCAGCTGGAGGCCAAGCAAGACTGGTACTAATGCTATACCATAATACTATACAAAAATTACACTATACTATTACTACACTATACTATACTAATGCTCCACTTATACTTAACTAACATTATAATAATTCGATACTATAATTATACTATGCAGAACACAGCAAGCTGGAGGCCACGCTAGAACGAAACTAATACCAGACTATCCTATACTACACTAATACTATGCTATGCTATACTAATCCTGAACTATACTAATTCTATACTATACTTATACTATACCAGTGGTTTTCAAACTGTGGGGCGCGCCCCCCCTGGGGGGCGCCAGAGTTCTTCAGGGGGGGCGCGACGTGAGAAAAAAATAAACCCGAAGAAAAACCTGAAAGTCGATGATTCAAATCATCAATCGTACTTCAACTGTAGAAGTAACCTAACTAAATCAATTTTCAACCGTTTATCTTCGTGCAAACCATTTAACAAATCTACACACTTGTATCTTCAATAATATCGAAACAGAATTTCGATATCATTTAAAATTTCTTCAGAACCACCGTTTTAGTTTCATACCGCTTCGTTTTCAGCTGTTTTCATTGAAGACGTCTGCCCATTCTGATACACCTACTTCTAGACATCGTAACTCATTCATTTTCCAACCGTTTACCATCGTTCAAACCATTGAACAAATCTACACACTTGTATCTTCAATACTATCCAAACGGAACTTTGATAGCATTTATACTTTTTTCAGAATCACAGTTTTAGTTTCAAACCGGCATCGTTTTCAGTTGCTTATAATAATTTAGGTCACCATAGCAACGCCGGTAAACAAACCCCGCCGAATAGTCGAATCTCTGGACTGAAAAAGCAGATCTGATTAGACTCTGAAAATTCAGAGTCGGGGACCCTGAATGAATCTGTGTAAACTGGCAGTTTACACAGATTAAGATGTTCAAATGTATTTAAAAAAGGTTAAGATAAAACATGCTTAGATAAAGTTGTTAAATTGTGTTAAGAAATGTGTTTAAAAACGCACAAAGATGTTGTAATGTTTCAGAAATATGTTTAAAATGTTTAAAAAATATGTTTAAAAAATATGTTTAAAATGTTTTAAAATTATGATCAGAGATGTTTAAAATGTGTAAAATAATTAAGATAGCTTTCAAAACACAGGTCTTAAGAAAAAAAAAAATTGGGGGGGGGGCTCAGCTAAAAAAAATTCTCTGAGGGGGGGCTCACTCTCTCACACTTTGAAAACCCCTGTACTATACAGAACACAGCCAGCCGGCGGCCACTAGGGTTGTGCCGATTGACGATGTCATCGTCCCCATGGAGTCACCATCGCAGGGATTGCTCTGTAAATTAAATTGAGAATATAACTAATGCATATGAATGCTATTTTAAATACGGCAGCCTATGCCAGAGACGTGACGTGTTAGTCTCCCGCGGCCTGATCGCATTTCCCGAGCCAGACTACACAGTGCCATGTCGCCAAACTATGCGGCTGGAGAAAATGTACAGCGAAGCAGCAGCCTTCCTCCATGAGATCCTCTCCTTAGCGGAGAAAGTTGCCTTCACCACCAATGCTTGGACAGCGTTGAGTACGTAATCGTACGTGACTGTGACCATTCACTTTTTTCTGACTGGGTTGCGCAGAGTGCGATCCTGCAGACCCGCTCAATACCAGGAAAGCAAACTGCGGAAACACGAATTTTAGTTTCCAAAAACAAAATTAAAAACGTTTTTGAGTGTATGTTAAATTAAATGGTTTTATATCTTAAACAAATTCAGTTGCAAAGAGGAGGCAGGCATCATCAATATCTTAATTTAAAAAATGTTAATGGGCCGACGCCGACACAATTTGCATATTGCAAAATGACCTCAGACATTGTATACGTTCACAAACCTGATTTATGCTCTGTGATATTTTGTTTATCATAATTTCTATTAACTTCTGCGTGGCGCACACGCAAGTGATCATGAAGATTGGTCGCCCATCTTTTGCATGGATCACACACAGGGCTCTACGCTAACTTTTTTTTTCAGGAGCACTTGTGCTCCTAAGTTAAAAAATTTAGGAGCACAGGAAAAAAAATGGGGGCACAATAGGTTTTTGTTTAGAACATTTATTAGCGTGCAGAAATTGCACACACCAACAGAACCCACTTACTAAAGCAAAATTAAGACAAATAAATAGACAAGATTACATTCAGGCTACACAAAACAGCACCAATTTCGGCTTCCTAGGTACCAGGGTTATTGGGCTGGGTTCGATTTATATAGAAATCGGGACAGCGAGAATGCCTAGTGGACTCGATGTGTTTCACCACAGCTTCGCGTTTCAGATGAGGGTTCCCCGTTATAAACAGAGAGGAGATTGCCATTGCCGATGGGGCTCCCTTACAAAATGTACAGAACATTTCATGTTCTTAGCATCATAAACTAGCCACCCGAAATCCTTCAACCAGTCGGGGGTTGAATTTGTAGACTTTATCGACTACAGTAACAGCATTAACTTTCTCCACGCAGTCTATTCATAATATTGTAATGACCACGGAAGAGGCATTGAATGAAGTATTGATTAGACAGCGATTTAGATACCTATTAAACCGTGGAACACACAAGAGTGGTAACCATAGCAACGTAGGTAAACAAACCCCGCTAAACCCTCCCGTAGCGCCTCCCGCGCTACGCCCATCCGGAGGCGCACAGAGCTTTTGGCCGTGAAATTATATATACAATATACAATTATATTATATTATATTATATTCTATACAGAGCTCGGGGAGTCGCAAACGGCAACAATCACTTTCTCCTCCATTCTGCGGTGCACCCCGGACTGCACTGCAGGGAATGGTTGGCCGGTTGAAAACTGATTGGCTGTTACGTTACGCACGTCACTCAGTGGCTGCGCGAATGTCGCGGCAAAGTTAAAATATTTAAATTTGAGCGAAAGCGGCGTGCAGCAAATCCACCTGAAATACACGTGAACGCTCGCCCGTGCCGGGCAAAAGTGTTGCGCTGCAAATGGAATCGCTGCTTTGTATGGAATCGTTTCACCCCTTCGCGTTTGGTGTGAACGCACAGTATAGTGCGCTGTGGAGAATTCACTCGCACGCGTGCTCCTGTTTTGTTTTTCTTGTTCGCACGCCGAAATATTCACTCGCAAATGCGAGTGAAATGGGCGCACTGTAGAGCCCTGATCACACATGAGCTTGCACACAACACCATTGTTTCAAATCTTCTTAAGTGGAAGCTACTTTTTTTTTCTTGCGTGCAAAAGCCTGGATGAGGAATTAGTTAGATTAGTAAAATAACCCAATTATAGTTTTTAAGTAAAAAAAATATTTGTGTAAATAGATAGTAAAAAGTGCTAAACTCCCCCACCTTACGATGAAGACATCATTGTCTTGATGTTTTACTGTAGACATCGTCAACTGCCAATTTAGGGGACATCATCCAACCCTAGAGGCCACTCTAGACCAATGCTATACTATACCATCATATTAACCATACTAATACTATACTAATGCATCTTTTCCACCGACAGTACCAGCTCAACTCGCCACGACTTGGCATGGCACGTCTTAGTTTGGTTTCAGGCATGTCGTGTTTCCATCTAGAATAGTACCTCTTCAACATGGGCGGGTCGCAAACCACGCGTGTAATGCCGAAAATGGAATCCCCATATGAAATCGCACCCCCTCTCGGCGCGAACGCGCTTTCGCTTATTTTGTCTGTGCTTTCTAGGGTCACATCAAGCATAAATGTATGAATTGTTAACGATTACGGATTTTAGTGCCCTCGTAGTATTTTATTATCTTGAATGCGACAGCTTTTATATCGCTTTCTGTGACAAGTTGCTCATTTTGTGATGATATGATATAAACACTGCTATAAACTATCAACCCTCTTTTCGTCAGAAGAAGAAATCGTACATATCTCTTTCTGTGATAAGTTTAACATCTTGTGACGATATGTTATAAACACTACTATAACGCGGAGAGGGGCTGCGGTTTCAGACACGGATTCCATTTTCGGCACAACATCTGGCGTCGGCTTTCAGGCTCGGACATCACGCTCGTCCAGTTGTGTCACTCTCTGGCCAATCAGTGGCCAGCAGCCTGTTTACGTCACACAAAAGTATCGGATCAATTCTCTTGGAACCTCGACGGAGGTGAGACTAAAAAAGTACCAGGTACCAGGTACCACATTTTGGCGAAGGAAACCATAAAAAAAGGCAGGCTGAGTCCAGGCGAGTTGAGCTGGTTCTGTCGGTTGAAAAGGGGCATAATACTATGCAGAGCATAGCCAGCTCGAGACCACGCTTGACTGGTACTATACTATGCTAATAGTATACTATACAATATTTTGTCAGTGTTGTCGGCTGTCGTCTGTGCGTGTGGCTGTGAAGCTCCGGCTGGGCAGTGGTTGATTTTGATGTTCATGCCTGAGAGAAAGTTATGCTTCTTTTATTAGAACTCCACAATGTGTGGTGCATTTCATAAACAACATCCCTCATTATATAGGCTACATGGGCTACCTACTAAACCTTTCAAAGTTGCAGTGGGTCGTAACCATGGGGATAACTCCTTCCTAGACCCCAAAACCCATTCTCTCAAATCTTTCGCATTCAGGCTGGAACAGGGGGATAACATGCACTTTAATTAAAGAGCCAAGAGAAGGGGTTTTCATTGTCGAAAGATATGGCTTGTTGCTTGTTGAGTGGCATAGGTAGGTCATCCCTACTGCCACCCAATACAAATATGCAAAATAGATATACATTTGTTCTGGAAAACATTTGGTGAAGCCGGGAGTGATTCCAAAGTGAGTTTTTGTAGTATCTGTGACCTCATTTGTTGCAGGCCGGTCTTCGTCAATGGGTCCCGGGCCATATTTTTACCTGTGGGATAAATGTTTAAAGAATGTTGTCTCCCTCTAGGCCGGTGGCTGGCTACGCCAACCTGTGTCCCTCTATGATCTCCTCCGAGCCCCAGGAGTTTGAGGGCATGTTGGCCACCGTCAAACATGAGGTCATCCATGCACTGGTCAGTCCCTTCCCTGCTCCTCCCTCTCCTCACCTCCTCCTACTGTACAGCAGTGAGCTGTGGATCTTCCTCCTCCTCCTTTTACATACTGTATAGCATTGAGCAGTGACTCTGTCCTACTACTCCATACTGTACATTAGTGCCAGCCTTTTCTATCCATCTTGTGAGCATTGATTCTGCTGTTGTCCTCTAGGGGTTCTCAGCGGGTCTGTTTGCGTTCTTCCACGATGACAAGGGAACTCCCCTGACGCCGCGCTACGCTAGTGGGCTGCCAGCCTTCAACGAGAGGTCAGAGGTCACCCCCACACACTGCTTCTCTCTCTTATATTTACTTCTATCTGTCTTTTCTATCCATCTTGTAACCAGTACATTGTTAACCTCTCTCCTCAGCCTGGGTTTGTACCAGTGGAGCGAGGCAGTGGTCCGCTCTGTTTCTCGCCTCTGGGACGTCAGAGGAGGTCTCATGATCAGACACCAGGTCCATCTATTGGTCACGCCCCGTGTTGTGGTGAGAGGGAGGGGTTTGTTTGTGCGAATGTTAACATACTCATGAGTGTGTGCGTGTATTAAAACAAATATCTTAATATCAATTTTGTTTATCATAAGGATCCCCATCGATTGACACCTTGATGAACAGTCAAGGTGTCATTCTCGTCCTCCTGGGCTCCAATACTTGTAAGACTGTTATCCAATAACGGTTCATTTAATATATCAAATTGACAGCAATGATCCAATAACAGACAATGATTTAGCATCATCAAAATGTAACTAACACAAACCAAGGACAAAAATACATTCTAGAAAACAAACAATGAATAAAAAAAGGGGAAAGGTAGGATATCTACAATTAGTGTATGTTTTTGAAGCTTTGATTCCAGCTTTTTCTTTCCTTTTGCGTGGTAATATGTCTTCAACACAGTAATCTATGAAATCTTTTCCCTTTTACTGAAATATGATCTTTATTTAAGGGAAGCAGGAGTAAAACTCTTTGCCAGTCCGTCAGCCAGCGTGAGAACGCTCCACGCTGCTCTGAACGTCTGATGTCAAAGGGTTTCCTAGGGGGGAGATGGGTGTGGATGTGGAGCTCTGTTTGGGCAGAGGTTCGAGTGAGGGTTATGGTTCTCTCCTTTCTGTTAATTTTGACGTTTGCCTCCAAAAGAGGGTTAGGTTTCCTGGACACTTATAAAATAACGCCATGGCGTGTGTGAAGCATTTAATATACAACAATACCCCTCATCAGCTGCAACATGGGGTCAATTAAACGTTAAAACATAGCTTTCTTTTTGTAGAACTAATCTGGCCCTGTAGACCATTGCATCACTTTACAGCTGTGTGTGTGTGTGTGTGTGTGTGTGTGTGTGTGTGTGTGTGTGTGCGTGTGCGTGTGCGTGCTTGCGTGCGCGCACAGGAGGAGGCCCGGAGACACTTCAACTGTCCTGTCCTGGAGGGCATGGAGCTAGAGAACCAGGGAGGAGCGGGAACCCAGCTCAACCACTGGGAGAAACGACTCCTGGAGGTCAGTCTGTCTTTTAAGTTAAGTTATCCTTTGGATAACTATCCGTGAGGACGTAGGAGTGTGCTGCACAAAAACTCCCCCTGTCCACATTTTTGCCTACCGGTCAGGATTTGAACTGGCCACCCTCTGGTTGCTGGTCCAACTCCTTAACCAGTAGGCCACGGATGCCCTGCTGGGCCATGGATGCCCTCCTATGGTCTGTGTCTGCTGACCCCTCACTGTTCACGCAACAGGTGTCAGTGGTCAGAACTACAGACAGATGTCTCTTCTGCTTTGGAGGACGTTGGTTCAGGTTATTAGAGATGGTTAAGTTTGCTTAGGTAAGTTAATGAGCACGTTGTTCTAGTTAAGGTAGCAGAACGCTAGGAACAGTGAAACAGTGTAAGTGTGTTTCCTTGGCGACAGAACGAGGCGATGACGGGTTCCCACACTCAGAACCGGGTGTTTTCCCGCTTGACGCTGGCGCTCATGGAGGACACAGGCTGGTACCATGCCGACTACAGCCACGCCCAGCGCCTCGATTGGGGGCGGGGTCTCGGCTGTGACTTCGTCATGAAGAGCTGCAAGTTCTGGATGGACAAACAGAAGCAGAGGTCAGGGGTCACTTCAACACAGTAGGACCTGCTGTTTCCCGTATTGCGGCTCCTTTACCAAGGGATTTTGAATATCTTGATTTGTGAATTATAAACTAGTGGAGATCGTAATGCAAAGCAATGTTGTCCTTGTCAAGACTAGCAAGAGCGGTTGAACTATACAGCCCCCTCCAGAGGGAGGGTACTATAGGCTGTATCTGCCGCATTGCTTGCTGTGTCTACTTTTCTTAATATTCCTGGACCTTTTATTACTATTGTTAAACATTATTTTTGGCAATATCAAAAGCATTGTAAACCGTTCTTGTTTACACAGGGCCTATGATACTACAAACATGTTATGACACATTACAACACTCTATAACATGCTACGGAAACATGCTACAGTACTCTACAACACGCTACAGTACGCTACAACACGCTACTGTCCTCATTAACACTCTACTGTATGCTACAGTCCTCTTTAAATCTCCCGTAGTCTACAATAAGCTACAGTACACTACAGTACTTTACAACACGCTACAGCACTCTACAACATGCTACAGTACTCTGCTACAGTACTCTACAACACGCTACAGTACAACACTCTACAGTACCCTACAGTACTCTGCAACACGCTACAGTACGCTACAACACTCTACAGTACTCTTTAACAATCTACAGTACGCTACAACATGCTACAATACTCTACAACACGCTACAGTTCTCTACAACAAGCTACTATACTCTGCAACATGCTGCAGTATGCTACAACACACCAACAGTCCCCTTTAACACTCTACAGTACGCTACAACACGCTACAGTACCCTACAACACGCTACAGTACTCCTCAACACGCTACAGTACTCCAAAACACGATACAGTACAGTGTGTGTGTGTGTGCAGGCGGGTTCCTGCGACTCCATTCTGTGACACGGTGAGGTCGTCTCCCCTCCGGCTCAGCTGCAGACAGGACCAGCAGGCGGTGGCGGTCTGCAACCTGCAGACACACACACACACACTGCCCTCCGAATATCAGGTACGCACGCACGCACGCACGCACGCACGCACTATCCCAAGAGCACCAGGTACATACTTACTCAGCTCAAGGTGTGCGTCAGTACTTTGATCAGATCGAGGGCGTGGCTGCGGAGGAGCTCCCGTATTACGGGGGAGCTGTGGAGATTGCTGACTACTGCCCCTTCAGCCAGGAGTTCAGCTGGCACCTCAGCGGAGAATACCAGAGAAACTCCTACTGCAGGGTACCAGAGAACCAGCCAGGTACTAGTACTACATACTACCAGGAATACACACTTCTTACTAGTACTACATACTACCAGTGCTCCATACTACTGGGAATAGACGCTATTTACTAGTGCTACTACCCTGGGGTGGGTTGCACCAACTGGGCGTAAGCCTGGTCTTAACTACGCCTGGTCGTAACTTGGCGTTCTAAGTCCAACCTAACTGTTACGCCGGTTGCACCAACTGGGCTTAGCGTTCTTTTCACTAAGACCAGGCGTAAATCCTACGCCTGGTCAGGGGCAGGCGTAGAGTTGAAATTCCAGGCTGTTTCTATAGCAATTACTATAATTACTATATTACTATCCAATCCAATGCAGCACTACCACCATCTGCTCATTGCGCTTCGCTAAACGGGGCATTTCAAAACACAGCCGGCGATATGATCAGTGTTCACAGATCGACCGCCTGTCGGGAAGATATCGCTGGCCGATTAGTCCGTTCTCAACTTATAATCAGTTGTGAATGTTGTTTTAACTATGTTTATATGTTTTATATAGGCCGAAAGATTCAACAAATCTCTCCTACAGTCTCAAAACAACTAAATTTAGCTCCTTGTCATTTGATGATGTTCAATGCATTGCTTCTGTCCAAAATAACCATTCCCGTCTAAATGCCTGCTCGTTGTGAACCAGACAGTGAACCATTACAAATACATATTTTAATTATATTCGTTTGCAGTGTTGTACTGTTTTTACAGGCATTAACACAATGGATGAATGACAATGAATGAACAAATGAATTATTTATTTCGGTGTCCAACAGCATGTCAAGTAAAATAGTAAACAGCTGTATCCTAGCAACGCGTGATATGTGCATTCCATGGAACATTCACATGGCCGCGCATGGCTAAGACCGGGCGTAGTTAAGACCAGGCGTCACCATCCCGTTGGTGCAACCAGCATTAGTTCCATTCTAACGCCAGGTCTTAAATAAGACCTACTTAGCAGTTACGACCAGGCTTAGTTACGCCCAGTTGGTGCAACCGGCCCCTGGTCCCTTTAAGCTGCAGTTCAGTTGCACCACGTCTACGTCTCTGAGCACTCTGCATCCCGAGTCTGACATCAGCGGAAGGCATGCTTAGGGAGGGTTTTATTGGAACTGCTGCAGATTATCTAGCCTTTATGGTGCTGGTTCAGTGGAGCCTGCTAAATTTGTTCGTACCACTACCCACCCAATCAGAGATGCACACGAATGGAGCAGCAACAGGGAGACTAGAGTGGTCATAGATACACACAAACAGAGCCGGAACTGGGAGACTTGACTGGTCAGAGATGCACACAAACAGAGCAGCAACTGGGAGACCAGACCAGAGAGTGGTCAGAGTGAATCAAGCCATTCAGTTAATTAATAGCCTTGTACACGTTCATTCTAGTACACAGACAATTCCAAACCAGTAACTCTCGTAAGTTCTGAGACCTCGGCAGTAGTTAAAAGGCAATATGAGTGGCCACTATGAGTTAAGGACGAAGAAACAACCTTCCAGCACTAGATCAACAGAATCCTCTCATTCACTGACAACCAATGTAACTCTTTAAGGATTGAATAGGGATGGGCGTGAGGAATCGATTACTCGAGTACTCGAGTTTGCATATACCAGGGTGTCCGCGGAGGTCTTAAAAGTCTTAAAAAGTCTTAAATTCATTTTTCTAAATTTAAGGCCTTAAAAAGTCTTAAATTCGTCAAAAATGTCATATGCTGGTCTTAAATTTATAACTCTGAGGTCTTAAATTTGTCGGGGCAGGGTTATTCAAAAAAAAAAAATTCTCGCGGGACTTTTCGGGAAGGAGATGTACGAGGGGCTACTTTCTTGCTAGCTCCATATATAAACGGATGTCTGCGCGCTTGCTAGCTAGTCTGCAACAATGGGTAAATGCAAGTTCAACGTCAGTTGGCTGGAAGACGTCCGTTTCCGAGGTTGGCTAGCGTCCGTTGCCAACCCAGAACAGGCCAGATGCATTCCGTGCAAAAGTAGCCTACATTCAAGCTCGGCACCAAGGGGATTAAGGCTGTCGTCAGCCATATGCAGAGCCAAAAACATAAAACCTCTGCCAGGAGCCACACACAGACCCCAGCCATTTCTACGTTTTGCATCTCTGCCCCGGCGCCACCGCCGCAGACGGTCCGCGCTGCTAGCACTGACCTGAGGGTAGCATTTGGTGCGACACCAACACTGAAAGCGGAGGTGTTGTGGATTCTAAACACAGTGGTCAAGCACCAGTCCTAAAACTCGAATGAGGGGATAGGAGATCTCTTCGGTTTGATGTTCCCTGACTCTCAAATCGCGAGCACCTTTACTGCTGGAAGGGACAAAACGGCGTATATAACTCGCTTCGGACCAGCGCCTTTCATCTGAAACGAGCAAATCTGCAGCGTCAACAAGGCTGATTTTGTTTTGATATTTGAGACGTTGAACCACCCCACTAAAAGCAAGCAACTTGACGTGCACGTCCGATATTGGGTCGGAGATCGAGTGCATTCCCGGTACTTGGGCTCGCAATTCATGGGGCCCCACATATATGGGGGTAAAAGGGATGATGATACATAATATTTTTTAGACAATATGCAGAATCTTTTCACTTACGAATTAACACGGTCGGCTATTTTTGCCAGCACGCCACCCTAGCCATATTATGGGCAACCGTGTTCCCCTTGGCTGTGATTTGAACTTTGAATTCCTCGTAGGAGTTCATAATAATACATTGCTCGCTTTGGATGAAATACACCGCTCTTGCACGATTTATTTTGCATAAGGGTGAGTCAAATGACGCGAGAAACGCCCGTTTTATGTGAACGCGCATTGAACCTAAAGCGAAAAACCTGGTTCAACTAATTGAATCTAAAGTGAGCGTCGTGGTACCATTTAACTGTGATTGCGAGTTGCGGCTCTGTCGAGCCAGGTTTTCCCAAGAAAGCCTGGGTACGTTCAACGAGGTTCGTGGTATACCCCCCAGGTCTTACTGAAGGCATTTATTTAATGGTGAAAATATTATTAATCAGTGGCGTTAATATCGATGGTGCAACCGGTGCAGCTGCCCGGGGGCCCAGACGCTGTCACCCCCCTCTCAACAACTTACAACTTGGGTGCACTATAAATACGTGCTGGTGCACCCAAATTCAAAATTTTGGCGCACCAGTGCACCCAAGGAAAGAGTTAGTCTGGAGCCCTGGAGTATCACTTTATGTTCAATAAACAGACAGAAAGTAAACTTGAATGAGTCTCATTGAGTGACACACATGCTATGCTTGGGTTGTAATACAGCGGGATCCCTCCCACTATCGCGGGTTTAAGGTCTTAAATTTCATTCAAGGTGGTATTAAAAAGGTCTTAAAAAGTCTTAAATTTGACTTGCTGAAACCTGCAGATACCCTGTATACACACACAAACAAAGTTTTCTGAAGCAAATGTATCAATTTTCTGTCGGCGCCAATAACGCATGACGTGGGCACAAAGAAAATTAAATGCATCCATTTCCATGGCGCGTTCTGTGCCGTGTGCAGGCACGCCAGAATTCAAAAAGTTAAGAGATGGTGGTTAAAGCAAACCGCAGCGAAGAATTGAAATACTTTAAAGAAATAGGAGATCCTAAGGTGAAATGTAAAATATGCCAAGCGAAATCGAGCTACCAGAAAGTACTAGGCGGCAACATATGCTCCTGAAACACAACGGTGAGTTCGGGAAAGCAGACCCGCAGCAACGGTGAAAGTGAAAGTGTGTCGGCTATTTTCACCGCCGCAAGACGCAGCTGTAATCCCGGGCGTGTAGAGAAGATCACAACGCTGAGTATTTCCATAGTCCATTTGCTGCCGTTTTATTTGCAGCTTTAAGCATTTATTTGCAATGGTTAGGCTACTTGTTTCGTTTTTTTTAAAACTGTTACAGGCCTTGGTTCGACGTGATTTAAATTGTGAGACGCATATTTATTTTTGTAAGGAAAATGTGTTTTGAACGTTTGCAAAAATAAATAATGAATACTCTGATAACTCTGACTGTTTTGATGGAGAATAAGCATTACATGTTTGGTTGGTAATATTGCCGTTCATCATCAGGCCTATTCCTGCTGCAGATGCGTTGCATTCTAAAAATAGATTTGATTTAACGAGTACTCGATTGATCCTCGGCTGGCGGCCGAGTGTGAAGCGGCTGGGATGAGGATCAGCACGGCTAAATCTGAGGCCATGACTCTTAGCAGGAAACCGATGGATTGCTTACTCCGGGTAGGAAATGAGTCCTTAGCCCAAGTGAAGGAGTTCAAGTACCTCGGGGTCTTATTCGCGAGTGAGGGTACTATGGAGCGTGAGATTGGCCGGAGAATCGGAGCAGCGGGGGCGGTATTGCGTTCGCTTTACCGCACCGTTGTAACGAAAAGAGAGCTGAGCCGCAAGGCAAAGCTCTCTATCTACCGGTCGATCTTCGTTCCTATCCTCACCTATGGTCATGAGGGCTGGGTGATGACCGAAAGGACGAGATCGCGGGTACAAGCGGCCGAGATGAGTTTTCTCAGAAGGGTGGCTGGCGTCTCCCTTAGGGATAGGGTGAGAAGCTCAGCCATCTGTGAGGAACTCGGATTAGAGCCGCTGCTCCTTTACTTGGAAAGGAGTCAGCTGAGGTGGTTCGGGCATCTGGTAAGGATGCCCACTGGGCGCCTTCCTTGGGAGGTGTTTCAGGCACGTCCAGTGGGGAGGAGACCTCGGGGAAGACCCAGGACTAGGTGGAGAGATTATATCTCAACACTGGCCTGGGAACGCCTCGGGATCCCCCCGTCAGAGTTGGTCAATGTGGCCCGGGAAAGGGAAGTCTGGGGCCCCCTGCTTGAGCTGTTCCCCCGCGACCCGACCCCGGATAAGCGGACGAAAATTAGATGAGATGAGATGAGATTGATCCTCGAGGAATTCCTTCGATCACTCGAGTTTGGAATTTACTACTCGTGCCCATCCCTAGGATTGAATGATCTTGGAGGCTGAACTCTATGAGGGATCATGCGTCTATGATATAACTCCATTATTTCAATAATATATTGCGAATGATGCGCATCAGAGAAGATTTAAGGGAAGCGGTTGTTCGCCATGCCGACTGAAAGATAAGTAGGTATACAGGGCCCCAGACTAACTTTTTCCTTGGGTGCACTGGTGCGCCTACATTTTTAATTTGGGTGCACCAGCACGTATTTATGGTGCACCCAAGTTTTGAGTTGTTGAGGGGGGGGGGTTGGACCGTGCCTGCCTTGCGCTGAGTTGTTGAGGGGGGGGGGAGGGGGGGGGGGGTGCGGTTGCACCGTCGATATTTACGCCATTGATTAATAATATCTTGACCATTAAATAAATGCCGAATCTGTATCTCTCATAAAGAATATCGTCAGACAATGCCAAGGGATCGGTTCTGTCCCGAAAAACCCTCTGTCTCCGAAGAGACGCCTGTACGATAAGTGCGTCGAGGTCCATGGGAACACCCACAAATGGTGACGCCATTATCGGAGGAGGGGCTAGAAAGCTGCGCACGCCGATATAAGTAGCCGATCTCCGGGTAGACTCGCTGAAAAGCTGCTCCCGACCAGGTTTGGTTGCGAGCGTAAGTCACCATGGTGATACAGCGACGCTTAAAGAGATCGACTTTCATGGTACAGCTAACCCAGGCTTTCAGCTCAACATACCTCGCTAACCCTCTAATCGAGCTTCGTAGTACAGGCCCCTGGATTGGGCTTTGCGCGTTTGTTTCCCGGCGTTTCTATTGTTACCGGTCTTGCGTGTTCCAACGGTTTATTAGGTGTCTAATAAATCGCTGTCTAATCAATACTTCATTCACTGCCTCTTCCGTGGTTATTACAATATTATGAATAGACTGCTCTGTAAAAAAATAAATGATAATAATTATACCAGATACATTTTCAGTCGCACCGGTGCGCCCAAATCAAATATTTGGTTGCACTACCCCGAATTCTAGGCGCATGTGCGCCCAAATTAGGCGCACTATGGAGCCCTGCGGTATACCTGCGTATACCCTGCACTACACCACTGGGTACCAGCTAGGGCTGGGTATTCCCTACAACCTCACGATACGATACGTATCACGATACGTATACACGATACAGAGGCCACGATACGATGCGTATCGCGATACACGTTGTTTTTTGAATAATGACCATGTCCTACACAGAATTGACTACAACCGCTATTCTTTATTATTCTGTATGGATGGCACAACTTAAAATAATAACAACTCAGGCCCCGGAAAATGGATGAACAGACTGAGCTTTTGAAGAGTTTTCGACAGACGTATCGAAGCTAATACAACGGCTGCCAAAGAAAACAGAGAGGGAATCTGCGTGCTACAAAAAAAGTTTGACATCCTTCTCAGAGAAAATAACCTGTTGAAAGAAGCTCATGCAGAGCAAACCCGCTACAAACGAAGATGGAACCTGCGGATGATTGGTCTCACAGAGAAGGATGGAGAGGACACCAGAGAAGTAATTCTCGGCATACTTACGAGAGTTGTCCCTATGTCCGTGGAGCGGCTGCGAGACACCGTAGACACCATTCACCGGCTGGGAAGAAAAGGCGACGCCGCTACCTCCAACAACACACCGAGAGCGATCATCATCCAGTTCGGAATGAGAGTGGTGCGGGATGAAGTCTGGAAGAAGTGTAAGGATGCCAGAGTGTGCAAAGACATGCACATACGCTTCAAAGAAGACTTCTCAAAAGAAGACCGGGAGGCTCGTACGAAGCTGTGGCCGTTGGTTCAGGAAGCCAGGAAGAGAGGTAAAAGAGCATTCTGGAAGGAAGGATACGCGCTCATCGATAATCGAAGAGTGAACGCAAGTTTTTCTATCATAAACGGCTGGCAGAACTCTAACTTACGTTCACACTTGACTGAAGCACTTTTCTCTAACATTCGGTTGGCATTTATGCTCCAGTTCCGATTTGTAGGTATTACCTACCCGCCCTTTGTTCGTGAATGACTATATTGTAGATTACAGGGCTAATAAACCGATGTTATGATTAGATCATATGGTTAATGTGACGCTGTTACAGCCAATATCCTATTTTTGCAAGCCAGTGTTTGGCTGAGAATGCTTCTTTTTGTTCATAATAAGGGTCATATCTTTATGTTATACTGGTTTCTATAACTGGTCTTTTTTCTGCTTATTGACTTGAAAGTTTTCTATCAGTAAGTTTATAAAAGTTTAAAATCAGAGAACTACGATAGTATGAGTAATAATAGGTAATTGTTATTCACATATTAGACCTTACTACAATAGCTGTTTATATGAAGGTCTTTTTCTTTCCCTTGATGATTGGAGGTTTTTATGCACTAAACATAAAGGTTAAGGACTAAGTTACTCATTCCTGCGCATCGCTACACTATTTTGGTACATTCTTTTAAGGCTATTTACTTAGGCCTGCTACATAAATTTTGTCCTTTATTTCTTTAAATGCTAGGGGGTTAAAAAATAATGTAAAACGTAAGGCTATTTTTCTTTTCTGTAAGGAGCAAAGGGCTAGTTGTGTTTTTTGCAAGAAACCCATTCTGCCGAGACTGACACAAAATTTTGGAAATTGCAATGGGGAGATTCTATTTACTTCAGTCATGGAACCTCACATTCGGCTTGAGTTATGATTTTATTAAACAGATTCCCTGGGAGGATAATTGACCACAAAGGTGACCCTAATGGTTATTGGTTAATGGTTTCAGCAGAAATTAATGGACTAAACCACATTTTATTATGTGTATATGGTTACAACAGGAAATTACAGAACAAAAATCTATTCTCATCTTAAAACAGGTATATAGAGGAGTGGAAAATGCTTTACTCAACAGACAGTAATAATTGGGGGGGATTTCAACCTGGTCCCTGATCTTTGGTTAGACCGCCTACCTTCAACGAGACAGTGCCACACATTACATGAAACAATACTTGAACTGATGACAAAGGCCAATCTATTAGATTACTGGAGAATGAAGAACCCAACTAGAAAACAATTTACATGGTTCAATGCATCTAACAATGGTCAATGCTCAAGGCTGGATTACTGGTTAATCTCAAACAACCTGATTGATGATGTTTCTAATTGTGAAATTTTAGCATCACCTTTAACTGACCATTGTGCAACACTGTCTTTTCAGTTTCATCATGGTGAGTGAAATCTTATTCCCATATGGAAGTTTAATAATAGTCTTCTGGAAAATACTGACTTTGCAAAGAGGTTAAAATTTGGTTTTAGAAATTTGAAAAACTGTCACCTTTGAGCAAATGGGAGTGGTTTAAATTTAAAACTAAAGAGTCTGCCATTAAAACAAGTCAACTTGTTTCTAAAATCAAAAAACAAAAGCAACAGGAAATTATTAGTGAAGTAAACAAACTTTGTCAAATAGTGGATTTATCTATAGCAGAACATGTCAAATTAAATAGCCTTCAAACTGAACTAGATAATTTATATTTGGAGAAAGCAAAAGGAGCTTATATACGCTCAAGAGCTCGCTGGTTATAAGAAAGCGAAAACAATTCTTCCTATTTCTTTAATTTGGAGAAACGACAAACCAAAAAGAAAATTCAGAGTTTAGTTATTAATGGTGTTATCATAGAGGTCAAGATCAAATTAGTGAGGAAATAAGAGTTTTCTATAGCAAAATTTTCAGTGGATGACTGTCTTTCATTTTTTGGGAAACTTAAGGAATGTGTAATAACGATTATAATAATAATAATAATAAATACAATTTATAAAGCGCTTAATATGGTACTCTAAGACGCTTTACATATTGCCCTATCAAAACTATGTAAGACGGACTAGGAATAAAAGAAAAACAGAGGTTAAACATGAAGAATAAGGTGGGAGTTAGGTGGGGAAGGCTAGTGTGAAAAGGTATGTTTTGAGGGCAGATTTGAAAGAAGAGAGGGTTGGAGAGACTTTGATGTGGGAGGGGAGTGAATTCCAAAGGGTGGGGGCAGCAACTGAGAAGGCCCGATCACCCCAAGTCCGTCGCTCAGTCCGTGGAAATTGTAGCAGGTTGGCAGAATTGGACCTGAGGAATCGGGAGGGGGCGTGGTGATGGAGGAGGTCGGCAAGGTAGGGGGGGGCTAGGCTGTTGAGGGCCTTGTAGGTGATGAGTAAGATTTTGTAGTTGATTCTGTGTTTAATTGGAAGCCAATGGAGTTCACGGAGGACAGGTGTGATGTGTTCTCTGGAGCGGGTACCAGTGAGGAGGCGCGCAGCTGAGTTCTGGACATATTGAAGTTTTTTGAGGACTTTGTTGGTGGTGGACTTTGTTGGTGGTTGGTGAGGACTTTGTTGAGGACTTTGTTGGTGGTACCATTGCAGTAGTCAAGCCTGGATGAAATGAAAGCGTGGATGAGTGTCGCAGCAGCGGTAGTTGACAGGTTGGGGCGGAGGCGGGCGATGTTTCGGAGGTGGAAAAAGGCAGTTTTGGTAATATGGTTAACATGGGGGAGGAAGGAGAGAGTGGGGTCCAGGATAACTCCAAGGTTACGGATTTTGGTGGAGGGGGTGATGGTGGAGCCGTCAATGTTAAGGGTGAAGTTCAGAGTGGAGTGAGTGAGGGTGTCAGGACTAATGATGAGGATTTCGGATTTGTTGGAGTTGAGTTTGAGAAAGCTGTTTTGCATCCAGGTCTTGATGTCAGTCAAACAGTTGGAGAGTGTTGAGAGGGTGAAAGGACTGATGGTTTTGGAGGGGAGGTAGAGCTGTGTGTCATCGGCGTAACAATGGAACCGGAGTCCATGGTGACGAAGGATCTGACCAAGAGGAAGCATGTACAGAATGAAGAGGAGTGGACCAAGCACAGAACCCTGGGGGACACCGTGGATGGGAGGAGTAGTGGCTGATTGACAGTTGTTGATGGCGATCAATTGATGTCTGTCGGAGAGATAGGATCCAAGCCAGGAGAGGGCGGTGCCAGTGATGCCAAGGGTGGATTCGAGACGGGAGAGGAGAATGGAGTGATTGATCGTGTCAAAGGCAGCACTGAGGTCAAGGAGGATGAGGATATTTAGGGAGCCAGTGTCAGAGGATAGCAGAAGGTCATTGGTCACTTTGAGGAGGGCAGTTTCTGTACTGTGTTTGGAGCGGAAACTGGATTGGAAGAGTCCAAAGAGGTCGTTGGTGTCAAGGTAGGTGATGAGTTGTTTGGCAACAACACGTTCCAGGATTTTAGACAGAAAAGGTAGATTGGAGATGGGGCGGTAGTTGTAAGGGGAATCAGGATCCAGGCCGGGTTTCTTTAGTACGGGGGTGACTGATGCAAGCTTTAGGGAGGAGGGGACATGGCCGGAGGATAGAGAGGAGTTTACAGTGTTAGTGATGAGGGTGGAGAGAATGGGGAGACAGGCCTTTAGAAGTGTGGTGGAGAGCGGGTCCAGGTTGCAGGTTGTTGATTTCATGGTTGAGACTGGAGGAAAGATCAGAGGAGGTGATGGGAGCAAATGTGGAGAAGGATTGACCGGTGGTTAGGGGGGGATCCGGTTTGGGACGTAGGGCGGGGTCGATGGTCAACTGGCTGTGGATTGTGCTGATTTTATCATTGAAGAAGGATAGGAAGTTATTGCATTTTTCAACTGAGAAGGAGTGAGAGATGGTGTCCAATGGCTTGAGGAGTGTGTTAATGGTGTTGAAGAGGGTCCTTGGATTGCTGCTGCCAGACTGGATGATTCCTGAGTAGTAGGAGGAGCGGGCTGAGTTCAGGGTGTCATTGTATAGCTGGAGGTGTTGTTTGTACATTTCCTGGTGGACGGTAAGACCTGTTTTGTGGGAAAGCCGTTCCAGTTGGCGTCGTTTGGATTTGAGATGGCGGAGTTCGTCAGTGTACCATGGGGCAGAGTGGGAGAATGAGACCAATTTAGACTGAACAGGTGCAAGCTGGTCAAGGCAGGATGAGAGGGATGAGTTATAGCAGTTAACCAGGTAGTCGGGGGAGTTGTTGTGGGGATGGTGAGTTTAGCGATGGACTCAGAAAGACATGTGGAAAGAGAGGATGGGTTAATGGATTTGAGGTTGCGGAAAGTGATGGTGCATTTTTGCTTCTCATGGGGGGAGGGAGTGTGAGTTTGAAAAGTAATGGTCGGAGATGTGGAGGTTGTTACTGGCCAGGTGACTGATTGTGATGCCAGTGGAACAGACCAGATCCAGGGTGTGGCCTTTGTTATGAGTTGGAAAATAGATGTGTTGGGTGATGTTGAAGAATGAAAAGATTTCCAGAAGTTCGATTGCGGGTTTGCAGACAGAGGAGTCCACATGAATGTTGAAATCGCCCAGGAGGAGAACGGATGGAGATATAGCACAGAGCTGGGTAAGGAATGCCGATAGATCAGAGGGAAAGGCAGGGTCGGGCTTAGGGGGACGGTAAATGACTGCAATGACCAGGGGCTTGGGACCAGACAGTTTAAAAGAAAGGGATTCAAATGAAGAAGGGGTTGGGATGGATGTTGCACTGGTTTTAATGTCATGCCGATGGATGATGGCAATTCCACCACCAGAATGACCATCCAGACGAGGTTTGTCAATGTAAGAGTATCCAGGGGGCGTGGCTTGATTGAGTGAAAAATAGTCCATGGGTTTTCGCCAGGTTTCAGTGAGAGAGAAAATCCAGCTGACAGCAGTGGCACGGACAGGTAGCATCCAGCTGGTCACAAGCTGGCTAGCTAGGGACCAGTTTCCAGGGCTCTGTGGCTTATGGTGAAGCCACAGAGCCAGCACAGCGGAGGCAGAGGAGTGGAGCAAGCCGGTTGTAGCTACGCTGGAGACGGGGAAGACAGTTGGACGGCGCCGGGGGTTAGCAGCAGTCTAGCCGGCCAGCAGGTGTCATCCACCAACAGCTGCACGACTCCACGCACAAAAGACAAAACAAAACACGCAGACGTTTAACATTCAGGAACAAATAAATAAATAAAGAAAACCGACGAACTTACTTAACTTAACTTTGTAGTCCGATCCGAGGTCCAGAAGGGTTTCAGACAGAAGGTGTTGAAAGTAAGCAAAAGAAAACTGATGAAAAGTTAAAAGACTAGTAAGAAAAAGAAAAAGAAAATCGCGAAAAAAATAATGTTCAGAATGACGTTCCGGTGAGCAGCAGCAGCAGCAGCGTTCAAAAGGCAACAGCGTCCACCAACTGTATGACTCCACGTATAAAACACGTAAAAATGAAGAAAACTGGCACACTTACAATAGCGAAAAGTGACTATATATAACTAGTAAACTTAGCTAAACTACTAAAGACCAAAAAAAAAAAATAATGTTCAATGCAATCGTGAGAAATATTGAAAATACTGAATAAAAACAAGCCATACAGAGCGGCGTTAGACTCGCCAGCGTCCCCGTTACTAGGTAACGATGGATGAGGATTTCAAGCAGTTGATGGAGGATACTCTCAGAATTGAAGAATTGGATAGTGCAATTATGCGGATGTCTAAGGGGAAGCTACCAGGATTGGACGGATTAACCTTTTGAGTTTTACACATTTTCTGGAAAGAAATCTGATTACTACTGTATAATGCATTAACAAATTGTGTTTCGACAGGACACCTGTCTCCTACTATGAAACAAGGTCTTATTACACTAATTCCGAAGCCCAACAAGGATGAACTTTCACTGGATAATTGGAGGCCAATAACCTTATTATGTAATGATTATAAATTGTTGGCACACGTGTATTCAAACCGATTGGATGACAGTCTGCCAAAATTAATTGATGAATGCCAATCAGCTTTTGTGAAGGGTAGAAGTATCCATAAACATACTAGGTTGATTCTTGATATGTTAGTTTATAATGACTTCATTAATACGGATGGCTTTGTGCTATTTCTAGATTTTTACAAGGCTTTTGATTGTGTTGAATATCCTTTTTTGTTGGAAGCATTCAATTTTTTGGGCTTCGGGGAAAATTTTCGTAATGTTATTAAGATGTTTTTTACTGATATCAGCAGTTCTGTTTCCCTGAATCCTGGATTTACCCCTAGGTTTGAAGTACTGCGAGGCATCCGACAGGGATGCCCTATTTCCCCAAAGCTTTTTATATTGGCAACCCAATTGCTAACGGTTCTTTTCAATCATACCACGGAAATAGAAGGTATTACTTTTTTCAATAAGGAATTTAAAATAAGTCAATTTGCAGATGATACATCCATATTTTTAAAACATAAATCCCTAAATACAATCTTTTTTTTCAAAAGCTTCAGGACTCTCACTTAATATAAAAAAATTTGAACTTCTCCCCATTCATACTAGTGACGACTCAGTCATTGCTTCAATTAGAGTTGAACCTGATGTGAAATACTTAGGAATAACATTATCTAAAAACCTTATTAGAAGAGAAGACGTTAATGTTTCAAAACATGTGAAAAAATCCCTCAGTCACTGGCTGACAAGAGACCTTACAATTTTTGGAAGGATAATTTTATCAAAAGCAGAAGGTATATCTAAATGAATCTATCCTTGTCACTCCTTGTTCGTTTCTAACAACAATATTAGAAAAGCCAATTTAGTTATTTTCCAGTTCATATGGAGAAACAAAACTCATTATATTAAAAGATCTCAGTTGGTGAGAGAATATGAGCAGGGTGGTGTTAAAGCTCTTTACTTTGAAGCATTGGTCGGTACCTTTAGGATAAATTGATTTAAATCTTACTTGTCTCAGGCTACTTCAATGTGGTTTCATGTTCCTGGATCTTTGTTTAACAAATTGGGGGATTTAGACTTTCTTCTAAAATGCGATTTTGAGGTCAGCAAAATTCCCATTAAGCTTTCTAATTTCCACAGGCAAATTCTCTTATTCTGGAAGATGATGTTTACCCATAATTTTTCTCCCCATTGTTCAACTCTGGAATAATAGTCATTCTCATTAATAGGAAATCGATATTTAAAAATGATTGGTTTGAGAGAGGCATTATGTTTGTAACAGATTTATTGGACTGTAATGGTAACATTCTGGATTATCATACTTTTATACTTAAAGAGCCCATGCCATTAAAATCACATTTTTCCTGTTTGTTAAATAACGATAGGTCTGAATAAGTTTGTGAGCTGTGGTAAGTTTGAAATCTATGCAGTTTGTCTGCTGAATGCAATAGGCAATGAAAGGAAAAAGGCAGAAGAAATGAGCCAATCTGGATAAGGTGACACTGTGACGTAGCGTTGTCAAACTATTATTCATGGCCCTGCCCACTTGGTTGGTTCGTAACCACCCACAAGAATTCTGAAGGAGTCGTGATTGAGCTAGTGCTAAATGCTAATACGTGTATTGTGGTTGGTTAGTTCGTAGTAACAGGCTAGTTACAGAATTTTGAATGCAATGGCAGAACGACATCGAAGTACATGAACTGCGACATGCTGCCTGCCGCCGGTTGCCGCGAGGCACCACCGCCGCGAAGCACCACCGCCCTGCAGCGGGCAGCCGGGCGGTGGTGCCTTGCGCCGGCAGCAGGCAGCAGGCAGCAGGCAGTGCGCGGTTCTGTCTACTACAGATTGATGTGGAAGTGGAAGAACGTCGGAGAACCCGACGAAGTCCTTTGGGATTCATTATATCGTCTGGACGTGCACACAGCTTTTGGCCGTGATAATATGTATTATTTGATATAGATATATATGTATTATATGATATTATTTAGATATAGAGCTCCAGGACTGTAACGCAAGTGTTGTACACTTCCTTGTTATTTGGATAACCGTTCTGCTGTTGGTGTGATGCCGCATAACACGTCGGACTCTCGTCTCTGGTATTTCTACAACGAGACTCGTAGTGGGGGTTATCTCAGCCATGGTTGAGAATGAATTGGGGGGGAAAGGAACTTTGGCTTTGACTCCCTGAAGTAGGCATGAACCACAACATGGAGGAGAAAGGGATTGTTGACCGCGGTCGTCTCCCGACGGAGCCTCGCTGCCGATGGACCACCGCTTCAGGAGGCGGTGATTAGCGCTGACCGCTGCCGAGGCGTCGGGAAGCAGGGCTCAAGCGGGATACATTCGCGGCCAACAATCCCCTTCTCCTCCATGTCGTGGTTCATGTACTTCAGGGAGTCAAAGCCAAAGTTCCTTTCCCCCAATTCAATCTCAACCATGGCTGAGATAACCCCCACTACGAGTCATAGAAATAGCAGAGACGAGAGTCCGACGTGTAATCCAAATAACAAGGAAGTGTACAACACTTGCGTTACAGTCCTGGGGCTCTACATCTAAATAGTATCATATAATACGTAGATATCTATATCAAATAATGCACCTCCAGACGATATAATGAATCGCAAAGGACTTCGTCGGGTTCTCCGACGTCTCTGGTTCTTCCACTTCCACATCAATCTGAAGAAGACGCGGTCGTTTGAGATTCATAATAGCCTATCGTCTGGAGGCTCACACAGCTTTTGGCCGTGATAATATATATTATGATATAGATATCTATGTATACAATGGGTTTCTAAGAGCCATTGCGATACATCTACCGTAAACAGAGCGCATGGTACCGTGGCTACAAGCTGCTCAGGGCCAGGTGATAATATATATTATAGATTATATGATATAGATATCTATGTATAATATGGGTTTCTAAGAGCCATTGCGATACATCCACCGTAAACAGCGCATGGTACCGTGGGCTGCTCAGGGCCAGGTGATAATATACATAATATATTATATTATATTATATAGATATCTATGTATAATATGGGTTTCAACGAGCCATTGCGATACATCCACCGTAAACAGAGCGCATGGTACTGTGGCTACAAGCTGCTCAGGGCCACACCCCCACCCCCCTCCTTGACCTGCCTTGACACGCCCACCGTAACCAGAGCGCATTGTACTGTGGCTACAAGCTGCTCAGGGCCACACCCCCACCCCCCTCCTTGACCTGCCTTGACACGCCCACCGAAACAGCGCGTTTGGGGGAAGCTCAATGTGCGACTGGTTCGGAGTGGCTGTAACTCTGCACCACGGCTGAATTTCGGGGACGTCTTTGAATACTGTGTTTGTGGCCCACTAATACCTATATTAAAGCATCCATAAATAGCATGGCATGGGATCAACAAGGTAATTGGCATAGTTTTAAAATCTAGGATATATCATGATTATCACAGAGAGGCACTTATTGAGGTCCCAGATTCAGCAGTCTTATCTATTACACATAAAGCATTTCAGAAATGTATTAAATGGCCCGTCTCCCCTAAAGTTAAAGAAACTCATTTTAAGATTATTAATAATTTTTACCCAACAGCCGCATTTCTTCATAAAAGGTTTAGTTTTGAAATTGACCCCTGTCATTTTTGTGGTGAGTGTGAAGAAACCTTAGAACATGTTTTTTTTATGCCCCTTGTCCCAAGCTTTTTGGTCTGATATAAGAAATTGGCTATCACTAAAAGTACATGACATTCCAAAATTTGATATCTCACATTTTCTTTTTTATGGATAATTTGAATGCATCTGTGTCTGACATGATTAATATTATTTTACTTTTGAGTAAATATCATCTTCATTGCTGCAAGTGTAGAAAAAGCAAACCCTCCTTTAACTGGTTTCTACATGATGTAAGATGTTTTTCTTGTCCTTAAAAACAAAACACTCTAGCAGGATTGCAAGGAAGATAAGTGTCGATTTTTCAAAGTTTTTGTTATTTTGAAGATTAGTCCTTTTGGGACCTTGACGTCCCTGTTCCATGTGTTATAATTTGATTGTCTTGTAATTGTAAATCTGTCTTGCTATGGATCCCCCGGCCTAGGCCTTCATAATTTAGTTTTTCTTTTGTATTGTATCGGGTTGTTTGTCCCCTTACGAGAAGTTGTATTGTTTAATTACTGTTTTTTCTTAAATGTTCAATAAAAAAACAACAAAAAAAAAACGTGTAATCGGCCATTCGAGTCGGTCATTCTTTTACCATTCTGATTGGTGGAGGGCTAGCAGCTTGACTAGCGAATCAGTGAAGCCCGGAAGTGAGGATGGTAAACATACCAGATAAACAGTGTAATCGAAGAAGATGTCGACACACTCTCTCAACGCATTGTTTGGCATAGTTTTGATGATTGACCTTGGATTGAATAAAATGGATCAAAGAGCTAGAGCAAATGTTTTGGTCTAGAGAGGACCTGCTACTTCCGGTTTTCGTGTTATTTGGCTCACAATACAGATTAGCGCCGCTTGTTGTTTTGGAGACATTACATCTCGCACAATTGCGGAACGTGTGGCGTCGGCTGTAATTCCGTAGGTGTGTACCGCCCATGTCGGTGTTCGAGTCGGCCAGATTAAATAGCCCGACTTCATTTACCGACGCAAATCGGGCAGTTGGTCCGGTGTGTGGTTGCCTTTAGAGTTATACAATAATTATAAAAAAATAACTGTTCACACGATCTGGTTGTTATTGTGTCCAACCAAGAGTGACAGCTGGAGATAGGAGACTTGATTGATTTTCTCAAAATCAAGCATTACTTTGTGTTATCCTTCACCCAAAGAGATTTGGGTGAAAGAGCGTCACCCTTGATTCGACACAATAAGAGACTAGGATCAAGCAAAAGGTAAATAAACAAGGTTTGGTTTCTCTGTAGGGATCCTTTCCATAATGTTTGAATATTATTTGAGTCTTTAAGTGGCAAAAACAAGCACTGCTAGAGAACATACATTGAAGTGTTACTCCTTATTCAACTGGATCAATGCTGTCCATATAAAAAAAAATGGTTGACCCAGGGCTCCAGACTAACTTTTTCCTTATATATACTTATATATATACTTATATATATTGGTGCGCCTAAATGTTTAATTTGGGTGCACCAGCACGTATTTATGGTGCACCCAAGTTTTGAGTTGTTGAGGGGGGGGTGGACCGTGCCTGCCTTGCGCTAAGTTGTTGACGGGGGGGGGCAACCCGGGCAGCTGCACCGGTTGCACCGTCGATATTTACGCCATTGATTAATAATATCTTGACCATTAAATAAATGCCTTAAATAAATGCCGAATCTGTATCTCTCATAAAGAATATCGTCAGACAATGCCATGGGATCGGTTCTGTCCCGAAAAACCCTCTGTCTCCGGAGAGACGCCTGTACGAGAAGTGCGCCGAGGTCCATGGGAACACCCACAAATGGTGACGGCATTATCGGAGGAGGGGCTAGGAAGCTGCGCACGCCGATATAAGTAGCCGATCTCCGGGTAGACTCGCTGAAAAGCTGCTCCCGACCAGGTTTGGTTGCGAGCGTAAGTCACCATGGTGATACAGCGACGCTTAAAGAGATTGGCCGTTTCTCAATTCGCGTACTTGTGCGTGCTCGTGTGCTCGTGGACTCGTGAAACGTCATCAGTCGTTGCCCGAGCACTGTTCCAATTCGAAGCACGCATCAAGCGAGTACTGTCGTAAAACCCGGAAGTGTTCTTGAAGCGTGCTCGATCTCGCTGTTTCACCGAGCACGCATCGGAGGTGGCTCGTGTGTGCACTCGCAGCAGTACAATGGCGGACAATATGGAGAAGACGCACAACTGTAGCTTAAGTTACTCTTAACTTATATATATATTTATATATTATAATAATAATATAAGATAATATATAAATATATATAAAATCGTGTGTGTATAGCTTATACACATGACAGGACACGCATATCTTTTCAATTTTTATTCATTCAGAATATTTACATACTATTTGAAAATGAAAGAGGCTGGGATTTTGTTTTATATCATTTGTTTATATTGTTCAGTAGTATATGCCTAAATGAGGCCGTAGCAAAGTTAACGGACGAGCAGAGGTGGTGACGTCATCGAGTCCGCTGCTGTTCCAATCGCAGGTACGTACTCGCGTGCTCGCAAGTATGTGCTTGAAGTACAGACTTGCCAAGTACGTGCTTGCAAGTCATCGAGTCCGTAGTACGCGTGCTAGGAATTGAGAAACGGCCATTGACTTTCATGGTACAGCTAACCCAGGCTTTCAGCTCAACATACCTCGCTAACCCTCTAATCGAGCTTCGTAGTACAGGCCCCTGGATTGGGCTTCGCGGGTTTGTTTACCGGCGTTGCTATTGTTACCGGTCTTGCGTGTTCCAACGGTTTATTAGGTGTCTAATAAATCACTGTCTAATCAATACTTCATTCACTGCCTCTTCCGTGGTTATTACAATATTATGAATGTGGTGTAACTGTTTTAAGTAGAGTTTGGGAGACCTGTAGGATGACGTCAGGGGTGGAACGTGAGGGTAGGAGGAGCGGCGGGAGTTGAGTGAGGAGAGGCTCTCGTTGAAATAAACATTCACGCTTTACAGTTGGACTCCGCGCAAGTTATTGAATAACACGACATGGTGTCAGAAGTCCTGTAGTTAGCGTGAGGGAGAAGCCACGGAAAAGGACCATTTTAAACCTGCGAACTAAAGAAAGAGAAGGTCAGGATGAGCGACGGAGAAGAGGATAGCAGCAGAGGTCGGCATCCAACGGCAGCAACAACGGGACCATGCGCTACATTTAATATCCAGCCACCGGAATCCTTCGACTTTTCAAAGCCGCAAGAGTGGGATAAATGGATCCGGAGATTCGAAAGATTTCGCCTGGCAAGTAACCTACATGCAAGCTCTGAAGAGAACCAAGTCAATACATTGATATACTGCATGGGGGACGAAGCGGATGACATCTTACGTGGGCTAACTTTAACGGCTATTCAGGAAAGCACTTACAAAGTGATGGCTTTCAAAGTTTCTTTGTGGTCAAGAAAAACGTAATTTACGAGCGTGCTAAGTTTAACATGGGCATATAGAGAGAAGGAGAGCTAGTAGACTCGTTTGTCACTGCTTTATACGCGCTAGCAGAACATTGCAGCTACGGTGTGCTACATGACGAGCTTATCCGAGACAGACTCGTTGTTGGACTGTTAGATAACCGGCTGTCCGAACGCATGCAGCTGGACGCAGACCTTACCTTGGACAAAGCTGTTAGAATGGCACGCCAAAGTGAGGAGGTCAAAAAGCAGCAAGTTTCACTGCGGGGTGACACCAGAACACAGGCAAGTGATGCTAAGTCTGTGGATAGGGTCAGAATGCTCAAGACCAGCAAGCCTGCTACAAGCGAACAGCACGTAAATGAGCCACACAATGCCCGAAATAGCATAGGGAAAGCGCAGCGTTACAAATGTGGCAGTACTCCATCTCATCCTGCACGAGATTGTCCTGCAAATGAAAGTAAAAGCCATGCATGTGGCAAAATGGGTCACTACAGTCGCGTGTGCAGAGCACCAAAATCTGTGCATGAAGTTGAAGAAGAGGAGGACGATGCAATCTTCCTTGGCAGCATCACAGCAAATGGTGAACCATGGACAGTCAGCCTAGGCATCCATGACAGCAGTGTGACGTTCAAAATCAATACAGGTGCCGACGTCACAGTCTTGCCACACGCTGTGTTCCTGGAGATATTCAAGAACAATCCACCAATACTCCGAAAAGCAACAAAGCCACTCTTGGGACCAGGTAAGAGTCCACTGGATGTTGTGGGCGTTGTTAGGCTGCTGCTGAGGAGAGTTAAGAAAGCAGAGATGGAGGACGTATATGTTGTGCGTAATCTACACACTGCCTTGCTGGGAAGATCCGTGAGCTGTAAGCTGGGGCTGGTTGCCAGACTGGACAGTGTCACTGTGGAGGCATTAAAGCAAACCTACCCAAGAATATGCAGCGGACTTGGAGAAATGCGTCAGCCATACGCCATAAAGCTGGTGTGCTGGTATCGTGGTGGTGCCAAAAAAAACAGGTGCTGTACGCATATGTCTGTATACATAGTATGTCTGGCACCAGCCAGAGGTTTACTCTGCCCTAAACGAAGCCTGTCCCCCAGGCTACAGTTACTTGGAGGCAGCCCGCAGAACTGGACGCGGTGGTGGCCTAGCTGTCATCCACAAACAGGACCTGGAGTTGTCCCCCATGGTGCTGCCTACAACTTCCTCCTTTGAATGTCTTGCATTCACATGCAAGCCCCCCTATCCCATGACTGTTCTACTCATATACAGGCCCCCTAAACCCAACTCTGCTTTCATCCCGGAAATGTCTGATCTCCTCACAACACTCTGTACTACCTCTGCCAATACCATCATTCTGGGTGATTTAAATATTCATGTTGACACCCCCTCATGCCAGCCCGCTGCTGATTTTCTTCAGCTGCTAGACTCCCTCAACCTACAACAACATGTTGATGCCCCCACACACTCCAGAGGACACATAATTGACCTGGTCATCTCAAACTCCGCCCCCATCAGCAACCTACAGGTCTATGATCTTGGCGTCTCGGATCACAGAGTTGTGTCAATGGAGCTCCCTTTTCCTTCCTCCCACACCAAACCAAAGCGGCAGATCCACTTCAGGAATGTGAAAAATATCAACATGGATGCCCTGGCCCTGGACCTTCAACATCTCTCCTCTGGCTCAACTGACTCCCTCTCTCTTGCTGACTCAGTGGACTTATACAACCAGTCCCTGAGCAGTCTCCTGGATCTCCACGCCCCCTTAACATCGAGGTCAGTCTCCTTCTCGCGCTCCGCACCCTGGTACACCAGTGAACTACGTACAATGAAGGCTGCTGGGCGTGTCCTTGAGCGGCGACTCAAGGCCTCTGGTCTGACCGTTCACAAACAGGCATACAGGGAACACGGGAGGGCTTATGCTGAAGCCCTGAATAATGCACGGTCCAGGTTCTATTCCGCAATAATCAACAATAGCCCTGGTAACTCCAAACAGCTCTTTTCAACTGTTCATCACCTTCTCAAACCCCCTTTACCATCCCAATCTGATGTCACCACGGAGAGGTGCAACATGCACATCAACTTTTTTAAACAAAAAGTGAATAACATCCGCTCACACCTCTCCATCACTACTGCCCTGCCCCTTCAAACTGCTGACCCACCGATTGACTCTGTCCAGACCCTCTGCTCCTTCTCCAGCATCACAAAGGAAGAGGTGGAGGACGTCATCAGGAAAATGAAGCCATCCACCTGTGCACTAGACCCCTTCCCTACAGCTCTGCTGAAGGCCAACATCTCTGCTGTCTCTCCACTCATCACCAATATCATTAACCACTCCCTCCTGGCCGGCCATATCCCATCTGCATTAAAAACTGCTGTCATCAGACCAACATTAAAAAAACCTACCCTTGATCCAGAAGTCCTCTCCAACTACAGGCCCATCTCAAATCTCCCATTTCTGTCAAAAGTTCTGGAAAAAACAGTTGCAGCACAACTCCAGGATCACCTCATACAACATCACTTGTTTGAAAAATTCCAGTCTGGTTTCCGCTATGGCCACAGTACAGAAACAGCCTTGGTCAGGGTCACAAATGACCTCCTGATGGCAGCAGACACCGGCTCCCCATCTCTCCTCATCCTCCTGGATTTAACAGCTGCTTTTGATACGGTTGACCACAATATTCTCCTTCACCGCCTGCAATACACCATTGGACTATCAGGAAATGTAAAGAACTGGTTCACCTCGTACCTCACTGACAGAACTGAGCACGTTGCCCTGGGCAAAGCAAAATCACACACCAACAACGTCACCTGCGGTGTCCCCCAGGGCTCGGTGTTGGGCCCCACACTGTTCTCACTGTACATGCTCCCCCTGGGTAGTGTCATTAGCAGGCATGGCTTGTCTTACCACTGTTATGCTGATGATACACAGCTCTACATCAGGACAACCCCCACTTCTTCTGCCCCTCTGCCAACATCCACACTGACCACCTGCCTGGAGGAGATAGAGGCGTGGATGAAGCTCAACTTCCTACAACTTAACAGCCATAAAACGGAAGCCATCCTTATTGGCACGCCACATCAGCTCCGCTCCCCCACCATCACCAATATCACCTTCTCTGGCAAAAACATCCCCCTTTCCACATCCGTCACCAACCTCGGTGTTAAAATGGACCCACAACTTAATTTTGACACCCACATCAAACACCTCTGTAAGACAGCTTTATACCACCTCAGGAACATCGCCAAACTCCGCCAATCACTCACCCTGGCTGATGCAGAGAAGCTCGTCCATGCCTTTGTCTCCTCCAGGTTGGACTACTGCAATGCACTCCTCATTGGGATCCCTGGCAAGAGCATCCAGAGGCTCCAATACATTCAAAACAGTGCTGCCAGGGTCCTGATGAGGGTGCGCAAGCATGACCACATCACCCCCATCCTGAAATCACTGCACTGGCTCCCTGTCTCACTCAGAATTGAGTACAAGGTCTCCCTCCTCACCCACCAGTGCCTTCACGGACTTGCCCCCCTCTACCTTCAGGAACTCCTCACCCCCCCGACAAACTCACGTACACTCCGTTCAGGATCCACTCACACCCTCCAAACCCGACATACGAAGCTGTGCACCATGGGTGATCGGGCCTTTTCTGCTGCTGCCCCTAGACTATGGAACGCCCTCCCTGACCACCTGAGGGCTCCACAGACAACAGCTCTTTTTAAACGGAACCTCAAAACCCATCTCTTTAAAAGAGCATTTAGCTAAACTTTCTTTGAGGTTCCCCCTTTTTAATAGTTTTTTTGGTATTTTTTTTCTCTGAAGCACTTTGAGATTCTTGAATATAAAGTGCATTATAAATAAAATTTATTATTATTATTATATGTGTTGATCTCACTAAACTGAACGAGTCAGTACGTCGGGAGAAGTTTATCCTGCCATCAGTGGAAGAAACACTGGGAATGCTGGCTGGAGCCAGAATTTTTAGTAAGCTGGATGCGAATATGGGGTTTTGGCAAATTCCCCTAACAGATGATTCAGTGAAATTGACAACCATCATCACACCCTTTGGACGCTTTTTCTTCAAGCGTCTTCCTTTCGGGATAGCATCGGCTCTCGAGCACTTCCAGAACAGAATGGTGACAGAGGTCACAGAAGGGCTCGAGGGTGTGGTGTGCCACATAGATGATGTGCTGGTGTGGGGACGTACACAGGCAGAGCATGACGACCGCCTGCATGCTGTGCTGGAGAAGATCCAAAAGGCAGGCATCACCCTGAACATCGAGAAATGTGACCTGTCAAGGTCAGAGGTGAGCTTTCTAGGCCATGTGGTCTCTGCCAGCGGCATCAGCCCAGACCCAGTCAAGACAGAGGCTGTAAAGAGGATGCAGGAACCGACAACAGTGAGCGAAGTAAGATCCTTTCTCGGCATGGTGAACCAGCTGGGCAAGTTTATCCCGCAGCTGTCGGAGAGGGACAAACCCCTGCGAGATCTCCTGTCGAAAAAGAACTGCTGGATGTGGGACATTGAGCAGGCCAAAGCATTTCAGGATCTGAAGAATGCATTGACGTCGCCACCTGTGCTAGCCATGTACGATCCTAACAGAGAATGCAAGGTTTCAGCAGACGCATCGTCATACGGGCTTGGAGGAGTGCTACTACAAAAGTGGGACGAAGAGTGGAGGCCAATAGCCTACATGTTGCGGTCTCTCACTCCAACCGAGCAGAGATATGCACAAGTGGAAAAGGAGGCATTGGGACTGACCTGGGCCTGCGAGAGGTTTCGCAACTTCCTGATTGGAAAACACTTCCAGCTGGAGACGGATCACAAGCCTCTCTTGAGTCTCCTGGGGTCTCAAGCTCTGGATGCCCTACCTCCTCGGATCCAGTGCTTCAGAATGCGTCTGATGCGCTATTCCTACTCCATATCTCATGTGGCAGGGAAATCTCTGTGGACGGCAGATACACTGTCACGGGCCCCATTCGAGAGAGCAGAGACACCAGCTGAGAAAGAGCTGTTTGAAGACACTAATATCTACGTTGACATGGTAATGGAGAACTTACCTGCGAGCACCAGCTATCTAGCTGAACTGCGAGACGAGCTGCAGAGGGACAGTGGGTGTGCACGGGTGATGCAGCTGTGTTCAGAAGGATGGCCAGCCCATGGCATTAACGAACCTGCACTTAAGCTGTACTGGTCTGAACGTACTCTTCTCACAGTTCAGCATGGTCTACTGTTGAAAGGACAAAGACTCTTTATCCCCTCAACAATGAGAAATGATGTTCTTGTCAAGCTGCACGAAGGTCATCAAGGTGTGGTCAAGTGTAGAGAGAGGGCTCAACAGTCTGTATGGTGGCCAGGGCTGAGCCTGCAGCTGAACGAGGTGGTTCTGAACTGCCGGGCATGCTGCCAGGAGAGACAGAACCACAGGGAGCCGCTGACGCCAACACCGTATCCAGGCCGACCATGGCAAAAGTGCGGAGCAGATTTGTTCGTCCTAGAGAGCAAAACCTACCTGCTAGTAGTGGACTACGCATCAAGGTACGTGGAGATCGCACTGTTAAGCCATACAACATCTAAGGATGTGATCACTCACTTCAAGTCGATTTTTGCACGTCACGGGATCTGTGAGACACTGGTCACTGATAATGGGCCACAGTTCTCAGGAGCTGACTTTGCCAACTTTGCTGAGTCCTATGGGTTTCGTCATGTGACCAGCAGTCCAAAATACCCCCAGGGGAATGCTGAAGCTGAGCGGGCAGTACAGACCGTGAAGGGGCTCCTGAAGAAGTCGGGTGTTGTCTTGCCCTGCTTGCATACAGGTCTACCCCACTGCAAAATGGATACAGCCCGGCTCAACTTCTCATGGGGAGGCGACTTCGCACCACTGTGCCTATTCTGCCTGCACTGTTAGAGCCTGCTCTTCCGGATGGAGACGCGGTACTGCTGAAGGAGGAGGAGAGGAAGAGGAGAGATGCACAACACTACAACCTGCGACACCGTGCACGGAACCTCAACAGCCTCACTTCTGGGCAGGACGTGTGGGTCACAGACCAAAAAGCGGCTGGAGCTGTCATCGGAAGTCACACCACACCTCGCTCATATCTGGTGGAGGGACCCCACGGGATCATCAGGCGAAACCGTCGTCATCTCATAGCCATGCAGCCTTCCCCAGACCAAAGCAACAGTGGTGCAGCTGGGCAGAATCTAGTAGGTGTTCCAGAACGACCTGCAGCAGCACCACCGCAGCAGAATGTTCCAGAACCACCATCTACTCCTACAGTTAGAACCAGGTCTGGGAGAGCTGTGGTAAGACCGACCCGGTTCGACTTGTAATTTTGCTTATCACAGACTTTACAGAGACCTAGAGACAATCCAAAAAAAAAAAAAAAAAGACAAATATGTGTTTGATACTGTTATTGAGCCACTTTATTGTTGCATTGTCTGAATGTAAATGTTCACGTTTCAGGGTTAGAGTGAGCATAGACAGTACAAGGTGTTTTGTATTGTAGTTTGTATTTTCCTGTTCCGAAGCAAGGTTAAATTGCTGTGTGTCTGTTGTGAGTGTGAAGATATATATATAGGAGCAGACCTTCCAGCCACAGGGGCAAAATAATCCCCTAAGGTCCTGCGGAATCAATGGCAGTCTACCCATTGATTCTAGAAAGGGGAGATGTGGTGTAACTGTTTTAAGTAGAGTTTGGGAGACCTGTAGGATGACGTCAGGGGTGGAACGTGTGGGTAGGAGGAGCGGCGGGAGTTGAGTGAGGAGAGGCTCTCGTTGAAATAAACATTCACGCTTTACAGTTGGACTCCGCGCAAGTTATTGAATAACACGACAATGAATAGACTGCTCTGTAAAAAAATAAATAATAATAATTATACCAGATCAATTTTCAGTCGCACCGGTGCGCCCAAATAAAATATTTGGTCGCACTACCCCGAATTCTAGGCGCATGTGCGCCCCAAATTAGGCGCACTCTGGAGCCCTGGGTTGACCCCAATGAATGATGGGAAAATAGGGTTTAGTTTGGAAGTCCAGAGGCCTTCCTTTATTCCTTGATTGATCCCTTGATTTGAATTGCTGTTGAAAGTGCCCAGTTGTGTAAGGTCTGTTGATCAGTGTGATGGTGTCTGCAGAGTGGTGGAGGAACTATGCAGTTGAGCACTACGGTCCAGACTCGGTGTGTGTGTACCAGCGGTCCGCCTTCAGCATGGAGCAGTGTGACAAGAAGATGACCTACCCTGACTGGGGGTCAGGCTGCTACAAGGTACATGCACACCCGCACGCGAGCACACTATTAAACTCAACTACTTAACACACATATTAATTATGAATAAAGAAAAAAGATTGAAGGCTCTGTCGTTTCTGTTTTAATAATCGTATGGCTGATTGGACTAAAAGACGTATAAGCCAGGAGGTCAAAACACCAGATTCCACAACTTTGAACCCGCCCAACTTAAGGATGATAACTTGTCTTTATGCTGAACATTCACTCGGCTACAGTCATTGACACCAGGTCATTAAGTCGTTGGTGTGGCAGCATTTGGTTAAAAAGTGTTTTGGCTTTGTTAGAATGAAAGGCCTACGTTATTCTTCCTGTTGGCTGCTCCGTCTACCTGGGAGTTGAAGGCCCCCTGGGAGTGGAGGATGGATCTGACTCGGCACCTCGGCCTGCATCTCAGCGTCCTACACTTGGACCCGTTTTATTAAATACAACAAAGACAAGAAGTGAATTTCCCGACGTGCTGTCTTTGTACTTCGCTGGCCATCTGGTCTGGTGAGACCTGCTTTACATTGAAGCTGTAACCGAGCTCGACTCGGACCGTGCGGATCTGAACTCCGGACTTCTTCCAAACAGCACTTGCGTGATATTAAAGGGACACTGATATTAAAGGGTTGTATTTTTTAATGGTCTTGCATCATTCCATCATTTCCCCCTGAGACGGGAGAGATCCGTATCTACCTCTAACACTTTCTGCTTTAAATGATGTAAAATTAAGATTTTTGCGTCATTTGTAGCAGGAAGTGAAGGGGGAGGGGGCTCTAAAAAAACTACAAGCACATAACCAGTGGGTGGGACTTAGGGGTGTATGGTATAAACGGTAGAGAGTACACCGGTGTGAATTTGCACTACGGTATGGATTTTGACGTGACCGTGTGACCTGTAGATCACACGAACGCTAAAGAAGCAATGATGTAGTACCAGAGAAGCAGTCGTTTATTCATAATATCATCCGGTGCACACAGCTTTTGGCCGTGTTCTATACGATACTCTAGAACACTCCCGGAGCTCCGGCGGGAGACCTGGAGCTCTATATCTAAATGTTATAATATAAAGAAAAAAGGATATATAATAATAATATCATACAATATTTTATAATATACTATAGATACCTATATAAATATTATATTATTTAGATATAGCGCTCCGGGAGTCCGCAAATGGCAACAATCACTTCTCCATGCTGCAGTTCCCTCTGGACTGCAGGGAGTGAACGCTGATTGGCTACTATATTGGCCGGTGAAATTGTCCTTTAAGAATGTTGCGGCTTCCGTAGCATTTCAATTGGCGTGGTAAAATAAAAAGTATCCCTCCTGCTTCCGCCAGCTCTTTCCCAAAGAAACCCTATCCTGATTACCTGTGTAGGTAGGAAGTGTGGGCAGACCCAATCTGTGCCCGGCCGTGACACAGACAGAATCAGGCCCCAACATAATCATTCCATGCAAGATAAATCACGCAACACGGAACAAAAAGATTGTACATTTCCCCAACTAAGGATAAAATTAAGAGTAGATTGCACTCTAGAGTTCATCTAGTTTACCTAGATTGAACGTGCAGATTTGAAAATCAATGCATATATTGAGGTTTTTTTTAGGTTGACTACAGCACTATTTGAAAGGAACACATCCATGTGCGGAAATCCTTCAGGTGCGCTGCTGAAAAGCGGTTGTTTATCTCAACAAATTGTGTGTGTGTGTGTGTGTGTGTGTGTGTGTGTGTGTGTGTGTGTGTGTGTGTGTGTGTGTGTGTGTGTGTGTGTGTGTGTGTGTGTGTGTGTGTGTGTGTGTGTGTGTGTGTGTAGGTGGTGTGTTCGCACCAGGGTCTGGCTGTGTACGTGGAGGAGCGCTCGTTCCCATGCGTGCGTCCTGGTCAGCTGATCAGTGTGAGTGTGCGTCTGAGCGGCTGGGTCTATAACGGCATGCTGGTCTGTCCCTCCTGCGCCGACCACTGTGACCTCTGCCCTGAGCAGGCGGTGCCCTTCAACGCAACCCGAAGCACTGCTATAGGTCAGTCTGTCCTCCCCACGCCGTCAATCACATTTCAGTCAACCAGGAACAGACATTCTCAGAGCATTCCACTCCCTTAATGCTGGCTGATGGCTATGGCATTTCTAGCTAACTTCACTCAAAAACACCTTTAAATATGTAATCAAAAAGTATTATTTGTTGCAACTACAAAATACTGTATGTAGAGAGATGTTTTCAGAGTGAAAACCTGCTGTGTTCCAGACCCGTGCTCCGCAAGTCCTGGTCTGGCTCTCACTGTCCGGCTGCTGCTGGTCAGCCTGCTTGGCAGCCGGATTTCCCTGTGACGCTCTGCAACACAGCTGATGGAGAGCTCCTCCTCTAGGGTACCGTCTGTCTCTCTCTGTCTCTCTCTATCTCTGTGCTCCCTGCGCTCTCTTTTTATGCACAATTTAAAGTGGAAAAGCCAGATCTCGAAAAGATCCCAAAATAATGAAGTAACGATTTTTTACACTGGATAAAAGGCACCTACATTAGCAATTTTATTTTTTTATAATGTGGTTCAATATGCGAGAACTTTTGATAGAAACTCACCTCTCTCTCTCTTTCCTTCTCAGCTAACCATAGTACCAGGTTGCCATGGTCCCCAGGCAGGGTTTTTCATCCCTCCATCACGAATCCTCAGGGAAAATCCCCACAATCCTTTTCTGCTCAGATCTCAACAGATAAAGGCACTGTTCCAAAACGGACAGTAAATGTTGGAACACACACAGATGCAGCGACCAGTGACCAGCCGAAGCTGTCTTAGCCTTTGGGACAATGCTAACGCTAGGTGCCATCCCAGGACATGAAACAGTAAGCTGATGATGGCGATGCTGACTCACTGTGTCATAAAGTGAGAAGGCAACTCCATCCTGATTCTTAGTGACTACCGCTAGCCATGCTAATGCTAAGTTGGCTAATGCTAACTAAGCTGACTCCTATGGTGCTTTTAACTTTAAAGTTTATTCAATAGTTTAGCTGCGGTTTATCAACATTTTAAGCACTGTTTTCTGAATCGTTTTTTGTACATATGAAAGGGTGTGAATGTGATGTGGGACTGGTGGGCCAGTGTCCAGTGTGCGAAATACCCAGTGTGTATCAGGCTGGGGGGGGGGGGGTATTTAGTTTCCAAATCCTTTTTAGCTCTAATATTTTGTGATCTCACAGCTGGCTATGGGCATAATAGCTTTTTAGAATACAAACTTATTGAATAATGAACTTAGTTTTATTTTTTACATGTTTCCATTTAAGCAATTATCTCCAAACAATATTTGGTTTTGATTAACAGAAATATCTTAATTTTACAACATGTTCATGAAAACCACAGCGATATAGTCTGAGTTGAGTTTATGGACACGATTGTAAATCACCTGTTGAAGTTGCTTTATGTCATGATGCACCTCTATCAGACTAAAGCACACGAGAAGCTTTAACAGGATGGTAAAACCAACGTAACTGTACAGTGAAATGTGAAAAGATAAACCCTAACTTCAGCCATTCCTACTGTATAATTGCTGGTGGGGGTGTGCACGGGTACACGTGTACATGTGTAACCGGTTAGTAAATCATAACCGTTTAGGAAAAATAAGCAAACGAAAACCGTAATGAAAAAATGAAAAAACGCTGCGCCATTGTTTCAATGGGAACCGCGACGGTCCATACTTTCAACATATTTATAATTCGAAATTCGTCCCAGCCTTTATACCACGGATACTCTAGGGTCTATAGCATATAACCGCTTTTTCTGATTACAGTTTAATGTAACTAAGCTGACAACATCCTAATTTGCACTGCAACTGCAAATTAACCCCACGGAGATAACCATGGCAACCGGTCACAATGCTTCATGGGGAATCCCTGCGGTGTAGAACAAACCTATAGAGTGGCGAAGTCACGCCCCTTCCGGTAGAGCTCATGGGACCTATGAGATCGAAAAATATGAATGGGTGTCAATGGAGAGAAAATAATTATTTTCTGGTCCCAGTCTTTATATGCCCTGGATTACACAAATGTTGTTTGTGGATTTAAAGGATAATTTTTCATGCAAAGAGTTTGACCGTTTATTGTGCAATTGTTCAGATAAAGGCTGTAGAGAAAACACAACGAGAAAGACTACACGGCTCGTATGTGACGTCACGCTCCCTGCGACTGGCGTGGAGAAGACCGACAATCTTCCCATCGGCCTAACTGAAACTCTGCACGTGCCCCGACTTATAGTGGTTTTCACCTCTTTCGATGCTTTTATCCTCCCCATGGAAAAAGCTGTGAAGTGGGGCAGAGAGATCGCCATCTCTGTGCCGAGTTCCAAGTGCGGGTGTGGTGACGTATATCATATGCGTCGAGAGCAGCGAAGAGCTGTAGTTCACAAAGCGGCCTCACATAAAACCTAAAATTATCAAACTTCTTCACGAGATTTTTTAGTTTTCTTTGCATGAAAAATTATCATTTAAACCCACAAACAACATATGTGTAATCCAGGGCATATAAAGACTGGGACCAGAAAATAATTATTTTCTCTCCATTGACACCCATTCATATTTTTCGATCTCATAGGTCCCATGAGCTCTACCGGAAGAGGCGTGACTTCGCCACTCTATTCCGTGCGGCCGGATTGAGACCCGAGGGAATTGATTTACAAAACCATGCGCATTCGATTTACACATCAAGGTGTTGTTTCTACAATGTATTTTTTCTTGACTCTTGCTGTTTTTATTTGATGACACTTATGCCAATTTATGACATTTATTATTATTTATTCTTCTTCTGCCCGTCTTTATCGATTTAGCAGTTTAGGCATTCAGGGGTTCTCAAGTTTCAATCGGGGGGTCTCAAGTTTCAATCAGGGGGTCTTCAATTTGGGGCTCGCCCCCCCGTATTCGCACACTGCCAGTGCCCCTGTTTAATTTATTGAAATGTCTGTTATGTAAGCGTGTGTCTCCCCATTTTCTGATAATTTGACTGCACAGGCAATTTATTCCCGTCAGTACAATCCAAAAGCCAATTCAACTATACAGCCAAGTCAAAACAAAGCATACTTAAAATTAAGTTACCTTACCAAATTTTGGAAAATTAATCCCGGACGAGCCCCCATATGTCACATGCTGGCTCTAGCATGCAACATGAAATGGGGGAGACCACGCCGTTTTACAATAATAAAAGAATTTATTATAGTACGAAGATAATTTTACATATAATTAAATAGAATAAAGATAAAGAAGTGTGGTATAAATCAGTTAAATGTAAAGTAACCCAAAGTGTCATGCAAAAGTCAGTCTGTGTGTAACCAAACAAAGGACAAAGAAAACCAACACGCCGGGAGGAGGGAGCGACCATGACTGTTGTGAAAGCAGGCTTTTAACCTGCTGCCAACACAGGCACACCTGAACTGCATCACCTATTAAGAGAGAGAGAGAGAGAACAGGCAAACCAAACAGCCAGGGTGGAGTCAAAGCAAGGGTGGAGTCAAAGACTCACCAGGGTCGTCACAATGTCCTTATGAAATTGTTTTATTTCAGAAACCATTTTTTTTTAATAAAAGAATGCTGTCTCTTGACATTCATGTTGATTTCTTGTTTTAACCTTGACTTTTTAACATGTTAAACAACCAAATAAATAATTTAAATCTACCGCAAGTAAATCTAACTTTCCCTGAAGTAAAATAAGTTTCTGCCCCTTAGCCCTATACAACCACTACCCAGGCCTTAGTGTATGGGTCTGTCCCTTAGCCCTATTTAACACTAAGCCTTAGTGTATGGGTCTACTCCTTAGCCCTATGTAACCACTAAGCCTTAGTGTATGGGTCTGCCCCTTAGCCCTATATTACAACTACCCAAGCCTATTTGTATGGGTCAGTCCCTCAGCCCTATACAACCACTAACAAGGCCTTAGTGTAGGGAGGGACCAACATATTTTCTCTACTCTAAAGATTCTAGTCGGTTGGACTGAATGGCCATTAGGGGTAATTTATGACTCGAAGCGACTTACCGTAAGTCCATTTGTCAGAAGAAAGAGAAACAACAAGATATCGCTGTAGGTACAGTAAGGATGTTCATAGAACCAAGTGCTAAGCACTAACAATCACCAGGTTAATGCATTACAACAAAGGTAGCTAGGGTAAGATAGTAGATAAGTACCATTTTTAAGTGCCAGGACGTACAACATATAATAAGTCTGTAAGAGGGGATGGTTTTAGGGGAGTAAGGGAGGAGGAGGGTCGTTTGGGGGTAAGGGAGGAGGCTATGCAGAGTCCAGGTGAACTTGGCGGTATATATTGAATTAGCCTAATAGTTGTTTCAATGACTGCATGCAGTCAACAGCTTACTGGTCTCAAGAAATTGTATCAACGACTAAAAACATTGTAACAATTGAACATCTTTGATGCCTCCCATCTCTTTTATTCCCTCTCATATCCCACCGCCCGCATCCTCCTGTACTGTGACAGGAGTGTGCTCTAGATTTTCCTGCCAGGATCTTGAATCTGTTCCGGTGTGAGTACCAGATGTGTTCGGCTGCCAGATCGAGTCCTAGATGCGCAATAATGACGCACTTCCTGTAAAAGATGTCATTAAATGCGCATGCGCGCGTCACTCAGTAGCCGGTGTGTCAGCGATATGTAAATGTATTCATTGCTAAGAAGTAAGTAGTTATTTAGCTGTTGATAAACAGCTTTTTCAATGATTTTGCTTAAAAAATGTTAAGTTAGATATGGGCCTATAATTGTTCATGAGTGATGTATCTATATTGTTCTTTTCTTAGAAGTGAATTGATGACTGTTGATGACTGTTTTTTTGAACAAGCATTGATTTCATACATCTACAAGTAAGTAATTTAATTGCTGTATAAAATAAATCCAAGTCATACAAATGCTCAAATTAATACCTTAAATGGTATTGGTATTAAAATGTATTTAATTAGTCCTTCAAATGTTTTATAAATGCCAATACATTGGGATTGGGATTTTGTCAGACATTATTTTCTCATGTTATTTATAAATACCGAAATAATTTAAGCAGAAGCATCTATCAGTCAAAAATGCATCTCAAATGTACACCTTAGTCAGTTAGTTCAGTATGGCATTTAATGTGGTTTTAGAAATTCAAGTCTGAGTCCATGACTACACCAAGATTTCTGTCTTGGTGTGTGCTTTCTAACATAACAGCTGTGCACTGACTTTTAATTGTTCATCCCTTGCACCAAAGACCATTACTTCAGTTTTTTCATTGTTCAATTGAAGACAATTTTGGCACGTCCAGTGATTGAAGTAGTTATTTAGCTGTTGAAAAGCTTTTTCAATGATTTTGCTAAAAAATGGTAAGTTAGATATGGCTTGATGACTGTTGTTTTCAGAGCCTGTGGGAATACACCTGTGTGATATCGCCACTGCAGGCATCATGAAAAAAAAGAAGTAATAATATACATATGTCAGTGTGTGTGCTCGTGTGTGTATCCAAACACATACACTGCAATTCACATACACACATACAGCTCAATGTAAATCCATGAAAACATCATGTTTTGATCCCGCGGCCAATTGAGGATATATTCATGAATGTGATAACACATTATATACATTCTTATAGGCCTACCTTGAAATTTTTATTATTTTACAGATGTTTGTTAAATTATAGAGCAAAGATAACCCTAGTGGAAAAGAGGAAAATGTTACATTTTTTATTGTTATTAGTTGTATAGGCAAGGTTACAATTCATTGAACATCTGGAAAATCATAAAAAAAAAAAATCTATTTTCAAGGAATAGGATGAATATCTAATATGAACACATTCATGAATTCATCCTCAATTCACCATGGGATCTAAACATGCCGTTTTTTATGGATTTACATTGAGCTGTTCCTCAGTTGTATCAATGTATTGTCTTATTTATTCGGTTTTGTATGAGCAAATAAAATCTCATCAATCATATGACTGTCCAAGTTCTTCATTTTCAGTTAATAGAAACTAGAAAATACTGTCTTAATATCTAACTTTAACAATACCAATCCTTACTTTAACATATGTGAAAATAAAAATATGCATTCATCAGTGCTTTTAAACATGTTTCCAATGGCTTTGTGAGAAAACGGGCTCCGTTCAATGAAATCAAAACCAAAACTGATTGAGCACCATTTATAGACAACCCTTCCGGGTTTGTCCGTTGGCTTGTGTCGATACGTCAAGTGTCGATACGTCATCTGTAAGCGCAGGACCCCGAGCCGATCTGGAAGCCGAACACATCTGGTACTCACACCGGGAAGGGTGTGTAGGGGCGCCTCATGGTGAGTCTGCAACACTACTAGTAGTTCATGGTGGAGAACTCTGCCTCCCAGCTGTATGTGGAGCAGACCATGGTCCACAATCACCATCGCAACGGTCTCAGTACATACAACGCCTACTGCTTTAGAGCGGCCCGTGTGAGGAATGAACATGTAAGAGCCTGTCGATACTTGAGTAAAAGCATTTTTTGCTGTCTTTACTGTTTACAGCACTCAATTTTAAATATATTTCAGTATTTCTGACAGTTCTCACCTCTTCCCTGTTTGTTATTGTATCTCAATAACTCGCGTCAAAATGCTTATCGGAATGCAAGGATACAACGCCTGCAAATTGTCTCCCAGAATCCTGGGCTGATAAACCAGTGCCGTAATGGCTAGAAAAGAGGAGGTGGGGGAGGAGGAGGAGTTTGGAGGTCACCAGGCCAGGCCTTAATCCGTCACTTAAAACATATCAGACACCATCTGTCATGGGATTAAGAGAGAGAAACAGAGGAGGGGGGAGCTGGGTAAGAATAAACATTGACACGCACACATATTTGTGCTTTACATATTGTGTTTACATATAATGTCAACCACTGGGCCTCTCATTCAGTATGTTAACATGAACAGCTTAAACCGATTCAAGCCTTAGTTTGACTATGCTCCTCAATCGGACAACTTCAATTGTCAGAGTATACACGGCGGTGAGATAATCGATTCATTGGCTGAAGCATGTCATACCCCGGTACGATAGGTGGCGCTGTACCCATTTCAACTAGGGGTAATAGAGCCACCGGCTGAGCTCTTTATGTCACCAGCAACAACAAACTGTTCGGGTCCATGATATTCTCCGACGCTCCATTGTTGCGACCTCTCAATAACCCGAAAAATTTCCAAAAATAAACCCTCCGCTCCCACATCTCCTTGTTCCGATCATATAGGCTTTTGTGGATCCCCTCCAATAATCTAAGATCTGAATCCACAATAACAAACAAAATTACTTTTCTCTTGTCTATTAACACATTTCAACGTTGTCGGCCATGTGTCTGCCTGGCAGGGAGTCTAGTGGCGGAGCTCCTGCGCCAACTGCAGAGTTCCTACGGCGGCGGAGCAGCTCCTGTGGTGGTGGAGCTCCGGCGGAGTCCGAATACAACAACAACAATCCCTTTCTCCTCCACGTCACAGTTAATTCGGGACTTCTGAGAGTCCAAGCCAAAGTTCCTTTCCCCCAATTCTTCTCAACCATGGCCGAGATAACCCCCACCACGAGTCTTAACTTATTGTTGAAGGTACCAGAGAGTCGGAGAACCAGACACAGTCTTTAAGATACATAATAACTGGGAATATGCCCGTCAGTTTGGTCACGGCGCGATAAATAAAGATCGTAAACTTGTCGGAAGAAAAAACAATTGTTTTGACAGATGTGCCCGAAGTTACTACATTACAACCTTGTTGATGACCAACATTTAGAAAAAAATGTACTTTTAATTTAGCCTTAGGTGAACGGGGTGGAATCGAAGCGTATTGTGTACTTCCATCTGCAATGAATACATGCGCGCTCCTGCGGCCGGGGATACTCTTTTTATAGGGGGTAACTACATTTGCACGACCCGGGCTTCCTTTTTTAGATAAATCGCCGTTTCTCGCCGTTAGTCGACAACAAGACGACTATCGTCTCCTTCTAATTACGGCTCATGGCCCCTGGAAAAAATCTCGAGCATGCGCAGAACGCAAAATCCGATTCCAATCCGATTGAGTGTATACATGCCCGATTAATGCAACTATCAATCGAATAATCTAGGGGTTTGAATCCGACTATGAGAAACACAACTTGATTTTCGTCAGATTTAGGTGTTTACATGCATTTTAATAATCCAATCATAGTCGGACTAACCCAATTATTCAATTTTCTTAACCTAACATGTGAACCCACTGTTTGACCACCAGTATAAGATGCATGCAGTGAAAAACAAACGCATACTGCAGCCTCAAATGACACTGTCATTATTTCTTTGTTCTACTCAAAATAAATTACAAAAACTCTGATGCCATGATTGTGATCATTCATTGCTTTCGTCCGCTGTCTCACTGCTGCAATATTTCAGTCAAAATGCTTAAGGCATTCCTGGAACAGGGCTGACGATGCTGTGGCCCAGCGAGATCTGTCCCAGTAAGCCCAGCGGCCAGTACACCACTGTCTGTGGTCCCAGAGACAGTTGCTTTGTCCCCTGGACATCTATTTTCAACAAAGCTTGAATTCCTGATGCAATTCCGTGTGCATTCTAATTTGTGGTAGAGCAAGAGTATTCAACGGTACTTTAATGACACTTGGTTGGAAGTGCTCTCCGGTTGGGCGGAAAGGTGGCACCACGGGAACCGGACACTCGTGTGGCTATTGTTCGGCCGTATCAGTAGGCCTTAGCTTATGTCCTGATGCTCCTGAATACAATCTAAACCGATGAGTTGGACATGAAATGGACAGGAATTGCTTACTTGAAAATGTGCAACGTTTGTAAATTTCCATCACAGGAATCTTCAATTAAGTTCCAGGGACATTATTTTACCCCTCAAAAGGTCCCTGCTCGGGGGGGGGTAGCACTCTAGGAACTCTGATTGTTTATATATCTGTAATGATCATCCATAGTGGTAAACTCTTCATTAATCGGAAAACCAAATTCCGATAATCTTAATAATAATATAATAATCTACTTTTTTCAGAATCACAGTTTAAGTTCCATATCGGCTTCGTTTTCAGTTGGTCTCAGTGATTTATGCTGAGATTAGAGCGCGGGGGCCATGCAGACAGTCTTGCCAGATTGGGTGTTTTTTACCGCCAAATTTGTCAACTTTTACGACGTTCAGGCAGCGGTGACGCTAGCGTTGACGTTAGCGCTGACGTGGATAGGAGGAGGTTAAGGGAAAGAAGTATAAATGGGGGAGAAATGAAATGAGCGAGCTGATAGTGTGTGTGTGTGTGTGTGTGTGTGTGTGTGTGTGTGTGTGTGTGTGTGTGTGTGTGTGTGTGTGTGTGTGTGTGTGTGTGTGTGTGTGTGTGTGAGGAGTCGGTGTTAGAGTGTTGATGTGTCCCTGAGCAAGACACTTTACACGTGCTGGCTGTCGCCTTGCATGGTTGACTCTGCCGTTGGTGTTTCAATGTGATGTAAGTCGCTTTGGATAAAAGCGTCTGCTAGATGCCCTAAAATGTAAAAAATCTGTAGTAGTGGTAATTTAATTCATAGTGGTAAATTACCATCATAGACCTATAGTTATCAATATCTGTTATATGTATTGATTATCCCGAGTGGTAAACTACCATCATAGACCTATAATTATCTGTTACGTGCGTTTCATTCAATAAAATGAAGATGGGCATTTGTATCGCTACAGTCCTCCGAAAGAGGAATACTCTACTTTTAGTTATTGAGCAGGGAATCAACCTAAAAAAAGATTTGACTCCAAAATTTGGATGAATAACAGAACGCACTAACGCTATTGGTCATAGTCCCCCTTGTCCTGCAAACTGGATTTAAAACTAGCTCTATGATCATCGGCTAAACCCACAGGAGCATGCACTCTACACTCAACACACACTCTGGCTGTATGAGCTTCAGGGTCCGTCCAGTTCAACTCTGGAAAATGCTGCATATTCACGTCGTAACCGATGATGCAATGATTTTTCTCTCATTATTTCTCGCTTTGTAATGTCCTTTATTCGTTATATACCTGATGTAAAGGGAAATAATTGTTCATGTCCTTGTCCTTATATACCTGATGTTAAGTTACTTAATTTGTCATGTCCTTGTCGTTATATATCTGATGTTAAGGAGCTTAATCTTCCTAACTTAAGAGAGTCTTCATTCAAGGGGCCGAAAGAACCTTCCAGTTCCCTGAAAGGCAGTTCCTGGGACCAAAAGTAATGGGTCGTTTTGGTGGAAACATGGCTTGAGTCACAAGTGTCAAATACTGCAGTTTGTGTTTGGTTTCTGAACCATGCATCTGCAGCTTCCAACCTCTGGCGTAACGTTAGCGTAAGCCCCCAGTCTCTATGTACGGCTTCACCTCACTGCATGTGAACTCCTCACTTTAAAAGCAGTTATTGTGCTGTGTGTGTGTGTGTGGAGTTTTTCTTGCATATGTTAGCGAAAAGGTGAACTGACTATCTCTGTCTGAGTTAAAGCTGGTGGCTCACCAGACGAGCCACGGACCACTGCTTCGTAGAAAGGACAAAACACGCCGTTTGGTTTGATTCTAGGGCTTGTTCTGTGTTTCATGGCGCCGCACGGTGCAACAAGCTTTTGAGCAGAGCTGGAATGAGCTTCGGGTCTGAGCGCTCACGTTAAAAATGATGTTTCAGAACTGATATATGGTTGCATGCCAGTGGACGGCTCGCCGGAGTGCGACAGCCATAAGGTATTCCTCCTAGTACACATCGCTGGTGTAGTCCATGGTGTAGGTCAGACCTCCTCTCCGCTCCTCCCGGATCCCCTTGTCCCTCCGCTCCTCCCGTCTGGACTCTTCTGGGACACTCCAGGGAGCAGGGACCCACTGCTCCTCCTCCTGCGCCTCCTGGATGACAGAGAGCAGCTCCGCCGTCGCCTCCTCCAGCCTTCCGTTCTCCACCGTCCGGTCGAATAGCTGGCGGTACTTCATCTCCATCAGCCCTGACGCCTCCTCCAGCTCCTCATAGTCCTCCTCCTGCACCAGGAGAGAGGAGCAGGAGAGGAATGAGAGGAGGAGGAGATGGGAGGATGTAAAGGGAAAGGAGGAGAAATGGGGGAGAAATGAAATGAGCGAGCTGATAGTAAGATAATGTGCGTGTGCGCGTGCGTGTGCGTGTGTGTGTGCGTGTGTGTGTGTGTGTGTGTGTTACGGTATAGGCTCTGCAGCTGCAGCAGGAGGTGAGGATGCGGGCGTGCTGCCGGGTCAGTCTCAGGACGTCACGTTCTGGGGGTCGGATGAAGATCACGTAGGGCTTCAACTTCCTGCTGCGCAGCGCATGGAGACTCTTACACACAGACACACCACACGCATGCAGACACATAGACGAAGGAACACAAACAATGGATTATTCTATATTCAATTGGCAGCATTCAGTTCTCCATATTAATACAGCCTATTGAAGATCGTGCTGTATTATCTATCAGAAGATTCATGGATATAAACAATGTATCCTCATCTCTGCTTCAGGGTGTGGTGTGTCTGGAGTGGCCACTAGTGGCAGGAAAGCGGCTCCCTTGGCCCAGAGGATTGGTCTCACATGAGGCTCAGCGTCGATGATGCAGATCCTGCCTTTCCTCAGCACCTCTCTGATGGCATCGCTGCTGGTCCCGTACAGGTGGCCCCTGCAGAGCCCATACTCCAGGAACCTACACACACACACACACACACACACACACACACACACACACACACACACACACACACACAGACATAGAGCAACGCACACACACACATATACACACACACACACACACACACAAACACACACACACACACACACACACACACACACACACACATAGAAACACGCACATAGAGAAACAAACAGACAGAGAGAAACATACACAGAGAAACACACACACACACACACACACACACACACACAGAGAAACACACACACTCACACACACACACTCATGAATTCTTTATTCCTGTCCACAATTTCAAACCCAATAAATACAGAACACAATGCTACAGATGAAAAACAAACCAAATGGACACAGACATCCAAGTATGGAAACAAAGAAGCAGTCGATGTGACTGTAATTGGGTGCGTACCTGTTGTTGCAGACCATGTACTCAAACAGCTCTCTGGTGACAAAGTGGTACTCTCTCCCTGTCTGTTCCCCTTCTCTCATTGGTCGGGTGGTATCTAACGACACACAGACACAGCAGGTAATACGGAGGGTATAGAGATGGTAAAGGGGTCCATGATACAAGGTGGGAAGCGAGTACAGACGTGGTATGGGACCCTTGAATAAGGAGGGCTTCATCCTGATGAGATTCTTCCTCAGTTCATTCACTCCGACCCCTGAAGTTCCTGCAGAACCACAAACCAGAAGTTGGTCGGGCCAGTACAGTAGAGATCATTAGATACCAGTAGAGAACATCAGAGAGAACTATTAGAGACTATTGGAGCCCAATGTAAAACCAGAAGTAGTAGTACCAATAGAAACCGAAGGGTCAGCTGGACTAGTTTAACCAAGTATAGACTAGTCCAGACCAGGGATAAACAGTAGATACCAGTCCAGAGCAGGAGAAAGTCTCACCCACAAGAACAATGAGGCGGGGGTTCTCCTGGGGGGAGCGCTGGTAGAGGACCACCTCCTCATAAGGGTTGGATAGGGAGGTGCTGTGCGGGGAGCAGGAGTAGCAGGAGGAGCAGGAGAGACGACACCCCCTGTAGGCCATCCTCCGCCACAGACGGAGGCTCCGCCGGAACCCCGCTGACGCACACAGAGGACTCACTGAGTATGCACATACTGCAGAACCTTCTAGAGAACGTCACACTGCAGAACTTTCTAGAAAACATCATACTGCAGAACCATGTAGAGAACATCACACTGCAGAACCTTCTAGAGAACATTCACCTACAGAACCTTCTAGAGAACATTCACCTACAGAACCTTTAGAAAACAACACACTGCAGAACCTTCTAGAGAAAATCACACTACAGAACCTGCTATAGAACATTACACTGCAGAACCTTATAGAGAGCATTATTAGCAGAACATTCTATATCTTAATCTATATCCTCCTTCATACTTTAGAACTTTCAACAGCATACAACGGCAGAACTTGACCAACTACCTTAACAACAATCAGCTTACCCAGGTAGAGTCCATTAATTACATCTGATTCAGCTTCATCTGTGGAAACAATAAATATCACAGGAATCAATGGCAGCAATTAATTAAAACTTCATCGGTTGCGACGTAATAGAGACGTGTAAAGAGCGACGATATCCGATAATGGAGGAACTAGTGGCGGAGGAATGGGTCTTTCACCAAGTAGAGCGTTTACTTATATTTAAAGGTCAACCATCTGAATAAATCTTCTTGTTCTTCCTCCCACAAAAGACCTGAAGAGGATCTACCTTTACTGTTCGTATGATACTGTTCCCTAATTCCAAATACATATGGTTTACAACTTGATGTAAGGGTGGAATATGCTACAAAATAGCAAAGGATTGTTTTATAAATGCTGCAATTGGCACTTTGAATAAGATGATGAATTTCAGTATTGGGTATAATGTGTGAGCTTGGCTAAATTTCTGTTGTATCTGTATAGGTACCGATTATGTGTTTTATTGGACTTTTGTCTAGTACGGTTGTGTTCATTGTAACCTGTATCGACCTATGTATACCTAATGCACTAAATTTATGTTTTAACCATTCAGTCAATGCTTTTAGCCAAAGCGACAAATAATAAGTAGCCTACATTTGTCAACAGAAAGTGAAATAACAGTATATCAGTCAAGAATGTGCTTAAATAGAAGCTTATCAATCGCGTATGTAGGCTATAAGGAAAGCAACTTTACATGTTATTTACATTTACATTTAGGGAATTTAGCAGACGCTTTTATTCAAAGCGACTTACAATAAGTATATTTATCATAAGAAGTGCATCAATATATCGCTGTCGGTATAGAAAGGATGTTCATAGAACCAAGTGCAAGTACAACAATTGCTAGGCTAACCAATTCCCCGTGTTTCAGCAATGATAGCAGCTACTGCAGTTGCTACACAGTTAAGTACTATAATACAATACAATACAATGCAACACAATACAGTGTACAATGGTGGCCAGAAGGGGGTGGGTGGCTATGCAGTGTCGAGGTGGACTCTCGACACTCTCGATTTTGATGTTATTGGTCCGTAGGCTGTAGTATTTGATTTGGTTTATTGGTGAGTAGACCAAAATACTATCATACTATGCAACCCGGTATCACACAATTTCGTGCTCATGCTCAGAAACGTTAATCTATTGAATTGTGTCCCAAAGCACGATTGTCCGACTTTTTGTGCTACACAGAACGGAATGTAAACCAATGCATTCTGAATGGGAGTGTTTCCCCGATGTTTTCGTGCTACACAGAACGAAATGTAAACCAATGGATTTTGAATGGGAGCGTTTTTTAGACGAGAGAGAGAGAGTGTGTGCGCAGACAGTGCACCCTCTAGTTATATTTATGTCAATATTTCCGATTTTTTAAGCAGACCTCCTCAAAAACTCAAACGGACGTGCTCCACAGAACGAAACGCGAGAGAGAGAGAGAGAGAGAGAGAGAGAGAGAGAGAGAGAGAGAGAGAGAGAGAGAGAGAGAGAGAGAGAGAGAGAGAGAGAGGCAGGCTTCAGAAGGGGTGTGCTCAGATAGTACAGTGCACCCTCTAGTTACAGTATATGTATGTCAATATTTCCATTTTTGCAGCAGACCTTCTCATAAAACTGAAAATAAATGATTAAAAATATCTGATGTTTTCGTGCTACACAGAAAGAAATGTAAACCAATGCAATTTGAATCAGAGTGTTTTTCAGACGAGAGAGAGAGTGCACAGACAGTACAGTGCACCCTCTAGTTATTTATAAGTCAATATTCCGATTTTTTATGCAGACCTCCTCAAAAATTGATACGAACGTCCTCCACAGAACGCGCGATTCTCAGACAATTATCGTGCTCAACAGAACGAAACGAGAGTGAGAGAGAAAGAGAGAGAGGGAGGGAGAGAGAGAGAGAGGCTTCAGAAGGGGTGGGCGCAGATAGTACAATGCGCCCTCTACTTATGTTTGTGTCAAAACAATATATGCATCAAAGGGTAAATGTAGTGTACTAGGGATACTCTGATTTCCCCGTTTTTTTTTTACAGCAGACCACCTCGAAAACATTTCGTTCTCATGCTCACGAAAAGTAATCTATTGAATCGTGCCCCAGAGCACGATTGTCAGACTTATTTCGTTCTACACAGAATGAAATTCAAACCAGCCTTTCTATTGGGATATTTACTTTGACCACAGAAGGTGTGTGCGGAGATAGTACAGTCCACCCTCTACTAATGTATGTATCAAACAACAAAGACATTAAAGGGTAAATGTAGTGTATTAGGGATACTCTGATTTCCCCATTTTTTAAAGTAGACCTCCTCAAAAACCTTTCGTTCTCACGCCCACGGAAAGTAATCTATTGAATCGTGTCCGAGAGCACGATTGTCCGACATTATTCGTACTGCACAGAGCGAATTGTAAACCCATGTATTTTGGATTGGAGTGTTTCTCAGAATATACACACAGAATATACACAGGTATATATATATATATAACGCCGTTTAAAAGAACAGCGTTATTTTTTCAGTAACGGAGTAATCTAACTAATTACTATTTCCGTCGTTACAATGCCGTTACCGTTACTGTACGATAAATGCAGTGCGTTACTATGAATTGATTGAATGAACTGAGTAATCCAAACGCACCCCTGGCTCCAAACACAAACTGCTAGTGAGGAGACCGGGTGGGTTGACAACGAGATAAGCGATTATGATTGGCTAAGGCAGAGTCATGTTTCATTCAATTCAATTCAATTCAAAGTGTTTATTGTCATATGCACAAAAGAGATGTTCTCAGTTGTACAATGAAATTCTTCCTGTTTCCACAGAATGAATGCCAAGATGTTTTTACAAGATAGATAGATAAAAGAATAATACATTTAAGTTAAAATAAATAAATAAATAAATAAATAAATAAATAAATAAATAAATAAATAAATAAATAAATAAATAAATAAATAAATAAATAAATAAATAAATAAATAAATAAATAAATAAATAAATAAAACGGAATGGTGCAAATCCAAGAAAGCCAAAGTGCGAGAGCAAAATGTAAACAGCTGCGGCAGTCCTGAGGTAGAATACTCCTTAACAACAGACTCCTATCTGTTGTTAAGGAGTCTGAGGGCAGTGGGGAAGAAAGAGTTCTTCAGTCTTGATGTTTTGGTCTTCATACTTCTGTACCTCCGTCCTGAGGGTAGAAATGTAAACAGTCCATGCTGGGGGTGGGTGGGGTCCTTGAGTATGGAGGCAGCTCTCCTGTGGACTCTGCGGTGGTAGATGCTCTGCAGAGAGGGCAGTGGGGTTCTGATGATCTTCTCTGCAGTCTTTACCGCTCTCTGCAGTCGTCTGCGGTCCAAAGCGGAAGTGCTGCCATACCAGACGGTGATACAGCCGGTCAAGATGCTCTCAACAATGCAGCTGTAGAAGTTTCTGAGGATCTCAAGCGACATGCCAAACTTCCTCAGCCTCCTCAGGAAGTACAGTCGCTGTTGGGATTTCTTAACCAGCTGTGTGGTGTTGAGTGTCCAAGTGAGGTCGTCGCTGATGTGGACGCCGAGGTACATGAAGCTGCTCACCCTCTCTACTTCAAGCTCCCCGATGAACAGTGGCCGATGAGGACTCCTTTTCTTCCTGAAGTCCACTATCATCTCCTTGGTCTTGTCCTTGTTGAGGGTGAGGTTATTGTCCTCACACCATGACACCAGACTGGCCACCTCCTTCCTGTAGGCCGCTTCGTCCCCGCCCGTGATCCGTCCTATCACTGCGGTGTCTTCCGCAAACTTCAGGATGGTGCTGTCTATGTGTGAGGCGACACAGTCATGTGTGAACAGGGTGTAGAGGATGGGGCTGAACACGCAGCCCTGTGGCGTGCCAATGTTTGTGATGATGCTGGCTGAAGTCCTATTTCCAATCCTGACAGATTGGGGCCTGCCAGTCAGAAAGTCCTGGAGCCAGTCACAGATGGTGGGGTGCAGACCTAGTATAGACAGTTTGTCTGTGAGTTTGTGGGGGATGACTGTATTGAAGGCAGAGCTGTAACGCAAACGCACACAGCAAACAGATTCGATGAAGCAGCAGAAATGGCGAGCCCGGAGCAATCAGATGAAAAGTTGGCATTTTCTGTAGTATTCAGCAGATGTTCCACAGCCTTTGCAACCAAGCACATTTATATTCAGGCCCCATCCACACTAACCCAGGTAGCAGTAAAAACGCACATCCGCAATGAAAATGATCTCCGTCCACACTATCGTTTTCATATCGTTTTCGGAAAGTTTTGCATCCACGTTCCACACTGAAATTATTTTGATAAACAGTTGTTGTCATTGTTACGTAACTCTGCCACGCCTCTGTTTAGATTACAGGCGTGCGATCAGCTGATATTTACTGTTGATCAGCTGGTTAATCATTTTCGACCCGGTTTTGTCCAGAAACGCCGCTCCAAGTACGGTTTGAACTGTCGTCTTTCGGGTTTTTTACCTCCGGCGTTTGAGCAACGAATATGTTTGAGCCAATATGTCGAGTTGTTTCTGGAGATAAGTTAGTACATTGTACAGAGAGATCATCGTTTGCACTTCCCCTGCCATTTTTTTATGTGCGTCTCGGTCTCGAGCGCAAGCTTGTGGCAGTGTCATGGCAGTGTCTTGGCAACCGAACGTCATCGTTTCTGAAAGCCTCCATCTACCCTGTCCACACTACAATGCAAACCCAGCTTTTTCACATTTATCCACCTCAGCGATTTTTTTCGAAAAGCATCGTTTTCAGTTTCGGAATTCTACGTTTTAGTGTGGACGGAAGGGCTAAACGGATAAATATTTATGCGTTTGTAGATTTACCCGGGTTAGTGTGGACGGGGCCTCAGTTGGAAGCATATCAGGGCCTTGAATGGGCAGTTCAACCATTTAACACATTAAGGCCAAGTGAAAACTGCTCAGAAAAATCCAAATTCTTTGACATATAGCAACTTTCTTTAAAATAGTTACTTTCCCTGGTAACTAGTTACTTTTATCATAGTGTAATTCAGTTACTAACTCAGTTACTTTTTGGAACAAGTAGTGAGTAACTATAACTAATTACTTTTTTAAAGGCACCCAGTGCAACTTTCGAGGCTTAAAAATAAACATTCAATTTCTAGTCTTTTTTACACGTAGTAAGTTTCAATAACTCCATACCATTACATACCGACATTCAAGCAGCAAAGATGAGACGTCGTTGTGTGGTGAGAACTGATAGAAAATCGATAACAACAACAATGCCGCCATTTTCTTTATTTTTTGTAACCTACAATAAATAAAGCAGGCTTCCAGTCAATGGAAAAATGGCTTCTCCCCACCGGCGATTGTTGTTGTTTATGATTTTCTATCAGTTCTCACCACACAGCGACGTCTCATCTTTGCTCCTTGAATGTCGATATGTAATGGTATGGAGTTATTGAAACTTACTACGTGTAAAAAAGACTAGAAATTGAATGTTTATTTTTCATTGAATGTTTACATAAAGTTGCACTGGGTGCCTTTAAAGTACAGTAACACTGTTCATTATATACGAAGAGTTAGTTACTTAGCTCCGCAGTGCATCAGTGTCCCTCTCTATGGCTCCCTCTCTCGCTTTTCCACTGTGTTTCCAGAATTTATATCGATATAACGAGAAAGGATGCATTGATAACGGCAAGAAAATAAAGGCTCCATGGTCATAATAATTTAAACATAATTAAATTGAAGCGTGTAACGAGGAAATGAGACGATCTAGTTGCGGGCCAGCAGAGGCTGAATTTTAACTGAATTCGGCCCATAACCTTATTTTTTACATCGTTTTTATATTATGAATTTTTTAATATTGTCTGGTATACCTGAACAACACTTACACATTGGTGGAAGTGGATTTTCAACGGTCAGATAGGCTACAGATCTTGTTAAAACGGTAATTGAGTAATTACCACTGGTAATAAGGTAAATACAGAGGAATTACAGCTGAAGTACTAAGTTAAACCTCCACTATTACCCATCAACTCAACTGAGAACCGTGTAGTTGTAACTGTTTTAGGTTGGTACTAACCAGGGCTCCGAACCGGTTCAAGGAACGAAAACGAAAACCGAAAACGAACGGTATTTTACGAGGAACGGAAACGGAAACGAAAACCAGATGGTCTTCAACTGTTCCGGAACAGAAACGTTATTCTGAAATCCCTAAAACCGGTTAATAACGGTTTTTTTCGTTCTCTATATAGACTATAAAATGTCACAAAAGCATAGCCTATTTCATGAAAAAATATATATATTTCCGGTTGCCGCGTTCACTTCGCCGTCCGCTAAGCTCAGTTGTCACAAATTCCCACCACCACCCTGGCGAGAGGCGATTTGGAAGCAACAGTTGCTGAATGAGTCCACTCGATTAATGCTTTTTAGTGTCCTCTCTGTGTGGCCTCCCCGCAGTCTCCACACATGGGATTTGTAGGCTGACCAAGCCCTGACCAGGTACCCCCAAATCTCCCCTTCCATACTGTAATAAAGTTTCAGAAGACAAGAAAGTAAACATTAGCACTGTCAATTAATGAAAATTTCTACATGTAAAACTCAAAGATTATTTTGTTTGCCAGTTAAGAAAGGATGATGGTCCTCTGGCCATTTTGTTAGGTCATATTAAAAAGAAAAAAAAGACATAGCCATAAATACAGTTAAAAGGACGGGAGGGGAGAGGCTGTTAGCTCCGGTTAGCGTTTTAGCACCGAGCTAGCGGAGCTGCTGTCATTCAAACAACTCGGACATGATGTTTAAAACCTATAACACCCAACTTATTAAAATATCCAGATTTAATAAGGCTCTGTCCTATAAATACAATTAATAGGAAGGGACGTGGTCTGTTAGCCCCGGGGAGCATGCTGCCTCAGCAGGTACAAGTTAGCATCAAGTTTGATATTTGCCAGATATTCGGTTTCGGTTTACCAAGCAATCGGAATCATCAACAATTGCACTTCATTACGGGTGTAGTATGTTGAGGACAGTTTAGAAAAATCCTAAAGACATGTTGTCGATATCGATGTCTGTGCAACAACGTCATCTACGTTCTGGCTGCTACCTGTTTTAGGGACCGTCTCCAAATGACACTCACAGTCTGGTGGCAGAGACGTTACCATAGAATTGTTTCAGGAAATAGAAAAAACAAATCATTAAAAATACATTTTGTCATTCTGATTGTTGTAGTAGTTGCCAATGGTGGGACTTTGCTAATATATTGCATAATTGTTAAACAGGATGCAATTAATAGTTTCAAATATAGTTTAGTAGATTTTTGCTGAATATTAAACTATTAACTGCATTCTGATTAACTATAATGCAATATATCTGTGTGATTTATTTCCTGAAACAATTCCATGGTTACGTCTCTGCCACCAGTCTGTGAGTATAATTTGTAGACGGTCCCTTAAAGGCCCACTATGCAACTTCGGGAATTTCTTCGTTGTTTTCTTGGTTTTGGCACGCACATTTCTCTACACAGCGCCCCCTACAGCTTCGTAGTAGATATTTCACAACACTGTCGTAACAACTCGTTGACGACCCTTCCCCATGCACTTCTACGCGAGCCATGTGCATTTGTTTTCAAAGAAGCCGGCGAATGCGTGGAGCCATGTCCGAAGTAGATGTTCATAAAGTGTAGGCAAGGTTATACATTTTTAAAATGATGTATTTGTATTGCAATAAACATAAATCCATCATTTTTTATAGTTGATGGGGAGAATTTATATCCTAGATTATAATTGTTATATCTTAGGTTGAACAGAACAATCAGTGTAAGAGGTTTGGCCAACATAATAATCTAAATAAACAAGAACCTGGATTCGGGGATTCAGTCTGTATCTGGGGGACGAGACGGACGAACAGCAAAACACCCATGGAAACTTGGTTGCAACCAAGCAAGCTAGAAACATACAGGGTTCACAACAAAACGGTCGAGAAAACAATTTTTACAGGGCTCACAACAAAATGGTTGAGCAAACACATTTGTACAGAGACTATCAACATCAAGAATACCACGAAGACAAAGTTCACCCAAGGGTACTTTCAATTTCAAAAGCAACACGGCCGAGTCGGCGTCTGATTTGCAGTCTTCTTTTTCTTTCAGTTCACGCTATTCGTGAAAAGCTTGCCCAACGTTTACTCGTGTCTGGCCTCTGTCGGTCAGTCTCCCTTTTCTCTTCTTCTGTTCCTCCGACATTGGGTTTCTCTGTCTCTTTTTAGTCGGCTGATCTATGATGAATATAACAATCCCTTAGTTACTTGTGTTTATATTGAGCCGGTTCCGTGTTTGGGGGTCTGTGCCGTAAAGCACCAACGCCCGGAGTTGAACTTTCAACGCTCCAACGTGTGACGCTTAGCCACGATAGCCAATCAGCGTGGAGCTTGACCCGACGTCACTGGCAGAGAGTAGTGACCCTTGCACAGAAGCATACGGCCGACATCTTTCTTTATTCTGGGTGGAAATAGTAACATAGTTACGCCATTAAATGCGTTTATGGAAACATTTTTAGCGAGAAATGTGCATTTTACTTTCATAATGTTCGCTCGGTGAATGTGAAGGATGTTTGGTTTGATAGTTATGACGAAGAGTGAACGCTCCGTTCACTTGCATGGACAGAGTCTCTGGTTGCTAAGCAACCTCAACGTCTTTGCGGACTATTTCTCTGCTGATCAACACTACGAATGCTGGAAACACACCAGACACACCATGTGAAGTTATTTAACCCGATTATCGTTATTTATGAGTCCTTAGCCCAAGTGAAGGAGTTCAAGTACCTCGGGGTCTTGTTCGCGAGTGAGGGTACTATGGAGCGTGAGATTGGCCGGAGAATCGAAGCAGCGGGGGCGGTATTGCGTTCGCTTTACCGCACTGTTGTCACGAAAAGAGAGCTGAGCCGCAAGGCAAAGCTCTCGATCTACCGGTCGATCTTCGTTCCTATCCTCACCTATGGTCATGAGGGTTGGGTGATGGCCGAAAGGACGAGATCGCGGGTACAAGCGGCCGAGATGAGTTTTCTCAGAAGGGTGGCTGGCGTCTCGCAATAGGGTGAGAAGCTCAGTCATCCGTGAGGAACTCGGATTAGAGCCGCTGCTCCTTTACTTAGAAAGGAGTCAGCTGAGGTGGTTCGGGCATCTGGCAAGGATGCCCACTGGGCGCCTCCATTGGGAGGTGTTTCAGGCACGTCCAGTGGGGAGGAGACCTCGGGGAAGACCCAGGACTAGGTGGAGAGATTATATGTCAACACTGGCCTGGGAATGCCTCGGGATACCCCCGTCAGAGCTGGTCAATGTGGCCCGGGAAAGGGAAGTCTGGAGCCCCCTGCTTGAGCTGCTCCCCCCGCGACCCGACCCCGGAAAAACGGATGACGATGAGATGAGATCGTTATTTATATCCGAGATTATTTAATCTAACCCGATCTAAACTCTATCATGCACCCAAACACGGCGGCGTTTGGGTTTCCTACCTCGGACTCTAGCGCAGCCACAGGCGCGTTGGGCGCGTTGAACCATTTTTGTGACACACAATGATCAAGCGTCAGGTTAGGCGCGTTACTCGCGTTATCCAACGAGAGTAACGCGGTTGGTGTGGCCGTACCATTAGTCGATTGATCCATGATGAATGCAACAATTGCCTCGCAACTGGCTGTTTATATCTAGCCGGTGCCATGTTTGGGTGTGTGTCTGTGCCGTAAAGCATTTTCGAAACTACAATCTGACTACATTTTCGAGGATACTTCCGCCGCGTCACATCCGGGTGCGCTCGGTCCGAACACATCAAGTTGCATCTGCGCTTTTTCACTGTAGAGGCGACATGGGAAAATGACACACCCACCAATCGACCCAGAAATGGATGCAGAACCATCAGCATAACTCTCAACCTGCATACTTAATGTAATTTTGGCTAAAAAATTGCATAGTGGGCCTTTAAACAGGTAGCAGCCAGAACGTAGATGACGTTGTTGCAAAGACATCGATAGCAACAACATCATGTCTTTGTGATTTTGCGATACGATGTCCTAAACTGTCCTCAAGACTAAACCCGTAATGTAGTGCAATTGTGTTGATGAATCCGATTGCGTGGTAAACCAAAACCGAATACAGGGCTCTCAAGTTTTGAATTGAGTTCAGAGTGAGATTTTGTCAGCGGGGGTATATTAACATGTGACTGAATACAAATGTGTCCGCAGACATGGTGACTAATGTATGAAAGTAAGCATTAATGGCCCTAAACACTAATATTCAGAAACAACACTGCCTCAAAAGGCTATTGGTCTGAGCAACACCAGTAGAGGCATAGGCTATACTTTTCCCTGAACTTTTAAACGTTGCAAACGTGCAAAAACCTAATTATATATATATGTGGCATTCAGTCTAATGCTTAAAATATATCTGTGGCATTCAGTAGGCCAATGCTGTGGTAACGTGTGTAAAGTATGACCAAGTGTTTCTTTATGTTCAATAGATAGAACTGTATCAATCCCCTGTAGGAGCAATTTGTTAATGTTTGTCCCTATAATACAATAATGGTAAAAAAAAAAATAGGCTGCAAAACATGACGTAACTAAGTAAGTCAAACCGTCCAATCGTAAGGCTCTACATAACCACTCCCCCTATCACTTCCACCAATGCAAAGCGAACAGAACTGATGCTGCCTTTGAGTATTCTAGGGGAGGGCGTAGCCTAACTAGTTTGTGAATGACCCAGAGAAACGAACGCAAATTCAATGTGAACATGTAGGCCTATATGGCTTTAATAAAATCCCGGACGATTTTGAAATTCCGCCACACATTTTTTTTTAAGTGTCTCAAAAAGAGGGTATGTCCTGGCAAAAGAGGACGTCTGGTTACCCTACGTACGGGAAACCCAGTGGCGCAAAAAGTGGTTATGCACTATATGCGGCGCATAGGGGCGCCGCACCAGAGGGGGCGCCAAAGCGATGGAATATCGCGATGATCAATAACAGAGGAACGTCACTGAAAAGGCGCCCCCCCGCTCCTTCGCCTCCCTCCCCCCCCTCCTCCCCACACGGCACTCCAGTGGGCGCCCCCTCGACCACGCCCTGGAGGCGAGCGCCAGAGTGTCTTCATTTGAACCGTATTGTCATCTCATGACACGTAGGCTACCTCAATATGGAGAGGCAGAGAAGAAAGCCCTCGGGGTCACAACATAGAAAAAGAAAGATTGGGAAGGAGAAAGGGGGCGCAGGGATGAAAGAAAGCTTTTCAAAGTGGTTGAAAGACAGTCGTTTTTATGTCATTGTATCTAGAGGAGGCTTGTAAATATTCAGGTTAGCTAAATCTACTACTAGTAAAACAACAGGTTACTGTTGCCTTGCAACTGTGTACTGATCAGAATGGAGCCTACAATATAACGGATCATAAGAAGAAAAATAAAGGAACTTGTTTGTGGTTATTTTGTTTTACTTCAATCTCTATGCAAGTCTTTGTTTTATGTCAATAGGACCAGTTAAAACAGAGTTATAAAGTTGATACTTTATAACTCCGTTAATAGGCCTAATCCAAAAATTAATAAATTAATAATCCAAAAAATTAAAAGATTATTATCGTATCTGAATCGAGACTGAATCGTTCTACACAGTATTGCGATGCATCAAAGAATCGATTATTTTTCCCACCCCTATTGGTTACTGTACTCCAACAGTTCGAACAGAGTCTATTGTTTTGCATGTAAGCTTTTTGGTGAAGCTAGAGTTGTGGTGGGGTATAATAACTGGCAGTGTCTTTCAAAGATACTGAAGCACCATGAAACTAGGGTTAGGAAATCCTAGAAGTGGTAATTTTCTGGGTATCCTTGATCTCTTATAGCACGGTATGATGTTACACTGGCACACAGTGGCGCAACTGCCTACTTTCTGGGGGGTATGCAGACACATAGCAGGCGCCCCCCCCCAAAAAAAATTCATTTTGAGTGCACCAGGACAGATATCCGGTGTTTTTTAGAGGCAGCCTTTCGAAGATGCTCTGCCAGTGTAACATCATACCGTGCTATAAGAGATCAAGGATACCCAGAAAATGTCCATTTCTAGGATGTCCTAACTGTGCATTTTGTCCCCCTCAGTGGCAGGTTTCTTTCTGCAAGGAAGAGTATGCAGTCGATCACTCTAGTCAACAGGCTCTCTGCAATTTGCTATTTTACCTAGGCATAAGCGGGATGCCAATTCTTTCCACATCAGATAAGCATTTATGTGGTAACCACTTGTTTCATGGTGCTTCAGTATCTTTGAAAGACACTGCCAGTTATTATAACCCACCACAAGGCGTGTGTCAGCAACTCTAGCTTCACCAAAAAGTTTACATGCAAAACCCCTCTGTTAGAACTGTTGGAGTACAGTAACCAATAGGGGTGGGAAAAATAATCGATTCTTTGATGCATCGCAATACTGTGTAGAACGTTTCAGTCTCGATTCAGATACGATAATAATCTTTATTTATTTTTTTGGATTATTAATTTATTAACTTTTGGATTATTAACGGAGTTATAAAGTATCAACTTTATAACTCAGTTTTTACTGGTTATATTGACATAAAACAAAGACTTGCATAGAGATTGAAGTAAAACTAAATAACCACAAACAAGTTCCTATCTTTTTCTTCCCCACACGGCGCCCACTGGAGCGCCGTGTGGGGAGGAGGGGGGGAGGGAGGCGAAGGAGTGGGGGGGGGCGCCTTATCAGTGACGTCCCTCTGTTATTGATCATCGCGATATTCCATCGCTTTGGCGCCCCCTCTGGTGCGGCGCCCCTATGCGCCGCATATAATAATAATAATAATAATACATTGGTTTTATATAGCGCTTTTCTCGGTTCCCAAAGACGCTTTACAAAAAACACAAAACAAAAAGGATACAAATGAACAGTACGGTACGGTACATACATGCATACATACAAATACTCCCAAAACAACAATACAGAGAAAGATAGGACAATGAGAAAGAGAGAGAGTGAAAAAATTTTTGTCAGGTGTTGTAAGTGATGTTGAAGAGATGTGTTTTGAGTTGACTTTTGAAAGACTGCAGTGAATCAGAGTTACGGATGGCCAGGGGGATGGAGTTCCAGAGGGTAGGGGCGGCGATGGCAAAGGCTCTGTCCCCTATGGTGCGGTATTTGGTCCTGGTGATGGGGATGAGGGTGTTGGCAACAGTGGAGCGTGTTCGGTGTGGGTCAATGGGGCGTTGGAGGAGATCTGTCAGGTATGAGGGGGCAAGGTTGTTTAGGGCTTTGTAGGTGGTGAGGAGGATCTTGAAATGTATGCGTTGTTTTACTGGAAGCCAATGAAGTTGACGTAGGACGGGCGTGATGTGTTCTCTGGAGGGAGTGTGGGTGAGCAGTCTAGCAGCGGAGTTTTGAACATATTGCAGTTTTTGAAGAACAGTGGAGGGGAGACCATACAGGATGCTTTTGCAGTAGTCGAGTCTGGAGGTGATGAAGGCATGAATTAGTGTTTCAGCAGCTGAGAAGGAGACATATATAGTGCATACCCACTTTTTGCGCCACTGCTGGCACAGCATCTTAGAAAGGCTGCCTATAAAAAAACACCGGATATCTGTCTGAATTTTTTGATTCGATATCAGAGTGTGTTTTAGGTCAAATTTGTGCCCAGATCAAAGGGGGGGGGGGCGCCTGCTATGTGTCTGCATACCCCCCAGAAAGTAGGCAGTTGCGCCCCTGGGGAAACCCATTTGATTCTTACCTGTTCCACTGTTAAATAGCGGCACAAATTGATGGGCGCTATCCTGGTAATTTCTCTGTGTGAGAAATACGAAGTGTGGCGTGTGAGCGTGTGCATGGGTTGAATTGCGTGTGTCTCACGCCGAATGCGTGAGACTTGAGAGCCCTGCGAACAGTGGCGGTTTTAGGCACGGGCGAACCAGGCTGCCGCCCGGGGCGGCATATTTGTGGGGGGCGCCAAGTCACATGGGGGGCGCCACGAGCAGTAAAAAAGATATCGCGCTGCGTAGTGGTTATCAATGAAGTACTACATAACATTGTGTTGGGAATAGGTATTTTGGCGCCCCCTCTGGCTGCAGGCGCACACCTGCTCGTTGAGAAGGTGCCGTGCGCAGACGGAATGAAACCCCCACTGAAGCCCGTAGGTTCCCCCCCGCATGGCATTCGCCACTTATTCAAAATGTAGAGGTTGAGGCAACCTGCATTTTGGTCACTTGCCATAACTCTGTCATGTGTTTTATGACAAAACACCATCAGTAACATTTAAATTAAGTTGATGTGTTTAAATTAGAGACACATTTAAATTATGTCTCTTTTTTTTTGTCCGATTTTTTCGTGTTCAGTGCCTGTTTGTGAGCTATGCATTGTTTGAAAGATAAGCCTTTGATTTTTTTTAATTTTAATATGCCTTTCATCAGCAGGGGTTTGGGGTTTTATAACTAAAATTGAAGTGCTTAACTACTGGTGAACGACGTTGCAAAACATATATGGTACAAGTTTGTGTTGATTGCATGGAAAAGGGAATAACCAGTTACAACTTATATGGTAAGAGCCTGGTAATACCATGGAAACAAACAAGGCTTCCTTTTACAGTACTGTTTCAGCTTACTTACTGGGTAAATTGTCATGTTTTACTTAGTAACGTTGCAGAACATACATGGTACAAGTATGTGTTGATTGCATGGTAAAGGGAATAACCAGTTACAACTTATATGGTAAGAGCCTGGTAATACCATGGAAACAAACAAGGTTTCCTTTTACAATACTGTTTCAGCTTCCTTAGAGGGTAAATTTTCATGTTTTACTTAGTAAAGTTGCAGAACATATATAGTACAAGTTTGTGTTGATTGCATGGAGAAGGGAATAACCGACAACATGTTAAGAGCCTGGTGATACCATGGAAACAAACGAGGATTCCTTTTACAGTGCAGTTGCAGCTTCCTTACTGGGTAAATTGTCATGTTTTACTGAATAACGTTGCAGAACGTACATGGTACAAGTTCCAGTTTACTGCATGGACAATGGAATATATCTATTAAAAGTTATATGGTAAGAACCTGGTAATACCATGGAAACTAACAAGGCTTCCTTTTACAGTATAGTTTTAGCTCACTTACTGGGTAAATTGTCATGTTTTACTTAGTAACGTTGCAGAACTTACAAGGTACAAGTTCCAGTTTACTGCATGGACAATGCAATGTATCTATTACAAATGATATGGTAATAACGTGGTAACACCATGGAAACAAACAGCTTCGTACCTAGTATTTAAGATGTACCATGACACTAGAGGAAAACTGTTCCTGCGGAGGTTGTTACCAGGTAAGTAATTCCATAGTTTCTAAAGTAAATCAAATAAGCCCTTTCTAATTTGGTGTAGCTATGAATAATAACTGTGTAAGAAAAAGTAATTGATTGGAAAGTACTATGCCAATTTCTAGATGGTACATCATTAAACTTGGGCTGTTACCAACATAAACCTTGGATAACTACAATTGTAACTTGAAGTAATAGGTGTTTCTAAGAATTGGTTGCCTAATATCCTAGGAAGTACACAATAATATCTGAGTTATTACCAACCTAAAACAGTTTCAACTAAACAGTACTTAGTTAAGTTGATGGGTGATAGTGGAGGTTTTACTTAGTACTTCAGCTGTAATTCCTCTGTTTTTACCTTATTACCAGTGGTAATTACCCAGTAATACACTATGATTTACCATATATTTACCGGGTTATTCCTCTGTATTTACCTTCTTATTACCCATGGTAATAACCCAGTAATTCACTATGATTTATATATTCACCGGGTAAATACCTAATAATAAGGGGGACTGTAAAAGGAAGGGTTACCAAACTGTCTTTCCACCACATTCCGAACCACTATGTCTTGCAGGCAACACTTCTGAGAGGCTTTGTCCAAATAACATTCTATATGGGAAAATTTCTCTAAGGGCTAGAACTCCATGTGCGTATACATTTTGGCATCATTCTCTAGCTATCTCGAAAAGGCAGGAAAAGGGGCGTGACCTCCAACAGTAGAGTAAATGTACATAAAATAGAGGTTAGTTTCCAGTCCCCGTTTTTTGTGGGATTGAGGTGTACATTTGTGGCTTAAGGTTTGTAGACATAACTGGCCTGTGGCAATGTTTTTGAAGTCTGGGGTCAAAAGGAGCCGGCACCACGCCACTTATGAGATATCAAAAAGTGAATGTGCATTTCTCTCATAACTTTTTGTCATTATTAAAGAGAGGCTAGGATGTAGGTCTGGGAAGAACTTCAGGCCACAATCTTGCAAGCGAGTCACTGGGTGAGGTGCAACAAGATGGGGCACTTGCTGAGTCATTTCCTGTAGGGCTGGAGCCACAAGTTGATAATCGTATGCGTCCTTTGAGACCCCCTTTGGTATAAAAGAGATCCCAGGTCTATAGCTTACTTGTTAATGTCCTTGACTCAGTCACCTATTGCATCACTTCCTTTAGGGCTTCGGCCTCCTAATTGATCATTGTAGTATATTTGAATGCCCTTATTCATATATATGACACCACCAACAATTCTCCATATCCGTATGGGGAGGGGGGTGCTTGTGGACAGTAGGGGTGTACACTAGACATAGGCCTAAATAAGAAGCACAATCAGGAGGAGGAATGACCTCTCACACATATTTAATTAATTGTTTAAAATAACCCTGCTTCGTTAAATCAATGAGCTTGGTGTTTTGCTTTCAAGAATAGGTTATAGACTGTGTCACTATAAAATCTGTCCATGCGCATCTCTCAGAGTGACGTAACAAGCCAACAGACAAAAAAACTAGTCAAGTCAATTAAAAAAGTTACTTATTAATTGCAAGTCTAAACTGCGGAAAATAGAAACATCGCAGCCTTTTAAAGGAAACCTTGGAATATCTGTCTATTTCCTAACCAGCGGACCCTAGTTTACGACAAAAACAACACAATTGACAGCAGCTCCGTATCCGCCCTTGACCAATGTTGTTTTTGGAGCCTTGTAAGGAGCAGAGGGAGCGATCGATGACAACCACCATAGCAACCATGAGAGTCACTTGACGTTGACGCAGGGCCATTGAAAGAAAAAAGGCCAAAAAACGTAGGCATGTCACATGTTTAAAGCCGTTATTGTATTTAATTAATTAAATTTTTAACTATATATTATATATAAATATACAATTATTGAGTTATAATATTATAAGTAGACCATAGTTTTTATTTAATTATCGTTATAATAAGATCTGTAGGCTATCTGACCATTGACCAGCCTGAATGAAATTCATATTGACGGTAGCATATGGCACTATATCCCTATTCTCGCACACCCATCTTGAATTTATTAGACCATTCTCATTGCTTCGAGGAAGTCTGGTGCTGTCAGTTTAACGCGCTCTTTTGGCTTGGCAAACATTGTAATTTTTACACCTGCTGTCTAGCAACAACTAGTCATGTTAGAAAAACTACAACACTATCCGGATCTAGCTACACCGGAAACAAAACAACAAGCACGCCGCACAAACTTGGTGGGACAAGCAAGGATATGGAGCGGATGAAAAACTCCTTAAAAGTGGATGTGTGTTCAAGGCCCAGCTGGGCTGTATCACTTCGGGAGGGGCCGCTCAGTTACTCCCCTCTAGACAAAATCGTCTTGGTTACGACGTTGCCAGTTGTTGCAGCTGTTTTGTTGATGAGTGAGAGGTTGCGGGCGCACAGCTCAGGCTGCCGGACGGTGCTACAAGGAACTTTTATCAACGCAATATTGTTATCCCGCAGTAATCAGCCCGACAGCTCCGAAACGTTAACGGCCCACCGGGAACTCTCCCGACTCTCCCCCGTGTGTGTGTGTGTGTGTGTGTGTGTGTGTGTGTGTGTGTGTGTGTGTGTGTGTGTGTGTGTGTGTGTGTGTGTGTGAGTGTGTGTGTGTGTGTATGCGCTAGGCGATAGCCTGGTAATGTATATAAGCCTACGTACGGTAGGAATATTCATACTGGTTTAAATAATAAATGTTATAGTATTTCCCATCTTTGCTGAGCAAGAGTTTTGTTCGAAATTCATTGATTTAAACAAATAAAAGCCTGGGCTATTGAAGTTTTATGGTAGGCCTACCATTGTCATGCACCTGATGTCAAGTGGACCGGGTTGAATTCATTGCGGGTCTCTCTTATATCTATCTTACCAAATATATTTTATTACTGTCCTTCTCAACACTCCCTGATCTCACTAAAAGGCTCGCAGCACGATATCAAGGGATATTTAGAATAGAAAATAAATTGCGATTAATCGTGAGTTAACTATGACATTAATGCAATTAATAGCGATTCAATATTTTAATCGCTTGACAGCACTAAAATAAATAATAAATATCCTATAGGCTATCCAATAGGAAAGATACTTACAGCGTCTATTAGAGCTATAGTCGGGTTACTACAGGAGTGAATGGGCTGCTGGAGCACCCGCTCTGAACGTCAAACATCGCCGGGGATGACGATTCAATTAATATTGAATTAATTTAATATAAAAATTTGTATTATGTATATATAAATATACAATTATTTAGTTATATTATTTAGACCATGTAGCTTTTATTTAATTATCATTATAACAAGATCTGTAGCCTATCTGACCGTTGAAAATCCACTTCCACCAATGTTTAAGTCTGGTTCAGGTATACCAGACATTATTAAAATATTCATAATATAAAAACGATGTAAAAAAATAAGGTTATGGGCAGAATTCGGTTAAAATTCAGCCTCTGCTTGCCCACAACTACATGGTCTAATTTCCTCGTTACACGCTTTAAATTAATTATATTTAAATTATTATGACCATGGAGCCTGTATTTTCTTGCCGTTATCATTACTGCCTTTCTCGATATAAATTCTCGAAACACAGTGGAAAAGAGAGAGGGAGCCATAGAGAGGGACAGTGATGCACTGCGGAGCCAAGTAACTGATGGGCTTAACAGGGCCTCTCCTATATGATGAATATATATATATATATATATTAGAGCTGTCAAGCGATTAAAATATTTAATTTTGATTAATCGCATTAATGTCATAGTTAACTCACGATTAATCGCAAATAATTTTTCTATGCTAAATATCCCTTGATTTTTTTGTCCCATAATTCTTCTCATTTTTAATTCTCTTATCAACATGGTGAAGTGCATCAGCTTGCCTTGTGCAAATGATTTTTTATTGATAACAACATTGGCATATACTGATCAAAACAGGACGATACAGAAAAAGAGCCTATAGTGCAATTAAACGACTGCTATGAACAAATGTAATTTGAACATAGCAGTCAGGCTACTGCTTCTTTGTTTTGAGCCAAAGAAAAAAAAAGAAAAGTTTTTATTCATATATATTTTTTAATAAAATAATTGCGTTAATCGCGCGATAAATTTGTTAACGCCGTTAAATTTGGTTTGCGTTAACGCCGTTAATAACGCGTTTAACTGACAGCTCTAATATATATATATATATATATATATATATATATATATATATATATCTGTGTATATTCTGTGAAACGCTCCAATCTAAAATGCATGGGTTTATATCTCATACTGTGCTGGACGAATAATGTTGGACAATCGTGCTCTTGGACACAATTCAATAGATACTTTCCGTGAGTGAGAACGAAAGGTTTTTGAGGAGGTCCGCTGTAAAAAAAATGGGAAATCCGAGTATCCCTAATACACTACATTTACCCTTTGATGCATTTGTTGTTTTGACACATACATAAGTAGAGGGTGCACTGTACTATCTGTGCACACCCCTTCTGTGGCAGAGAAAAGATCCCAATTGAAAGGCAATGATTTGAATTTCGTTCTGTGTAGCACGAAATAAGTCTGACAATCGTGCTCAGGGGCACGATTCAATAGATAACTTTTCATAAGCATGAGAACAAAATGTTTTTGAGTTGGTCTGCTGTAAAAAACAGGGAAATCAGAGTATCCCTAGTATGCTACATTTACCCTTTGATGTATTTATTGTTTTGACACAAAGTAGGGGGTGCATTGTACTATCTGCACACACCCTTCTGAAGACTCTCTCTCTCTCTCCCACCCTCTCACTCTGTCTCTCTCTCGTTTTGTTCTGTTGAATGTTGGACAATCGTGCTCTTGGACACGATTCAATAGATTACTTTCCGTGAGCGTGAGAACGAAAGGTTTTTGAGGAGGTCCGCTGTAAAAAACAGGGAAATCAGATTATCCCTGGTGTAACAGAGTTAGAAAGAGTTTTGTTTATGTGTAAGTTTCGCCAGAGTTAAGCTGCCTAAGATTGTATTATTTATAATGGAGCCTCTTGTGGAGTTGTGGTGTGCTACAGGTCTGGTGTGTTTTGTCTGTTGCGTGTTGCCGTACCTCTTTAGAGCGGTGTTGCCACGAGACAGGTATGTGCATGCATAGTAACAGTCCTCCCCGTATTGTATTTTGTTTAAGGAGAAAGACATAATTTAGGTGGTATATTTTAATGCAGTGTGTTTATCAGTTGTTTAGCATGCATTGTGATGATTTTGGAATAGTTTTATTAACTAATAAAACGTTTATTATTATTTTCATCAGACCATGTGCATGCTCACTAGCTTAAAAGTCCGTTATGCTATCACAGTAATGTTACTGCATTAGAAGGTAAATGTATTTCATTTTGTTTTCATACATGCAGAGCCTGTAGGGACCAACAACACAACATTATGAAGACAAATGGTTTGTTTGTCTTCTGTTCTCAGGTATGCTCCAAAGTGTGGTATATGAATGGCAATCTTGTATTTCGGTTTGGGTTAATGTTGTTGTTCATTGTTTTATATGATTACTGTGTGTGTTTGTTTTGTAATGTTTGAGAAGTGGTTGTGTTTTTAGGTATTATTTTGATATCATAGTTTAGTGAGATTGGTGTTGCCACGAGACAGAGCCTGTAGGGACCAACACCACAACATTATGAAGACAAATTGTTTGTTTGTCTTCTGTTCTCAGAAATAAAGAGGATAAAAAGTACATCGTTGTTCATCAATTCCTCAACGAATGACCACCGTTACACTAATACACTACATTTACCATTTGATGCATTTGTTGTTTTGACACAAAGTAGGGGGTGCATTGTACTATCTGCGCACACCCTTCTGAAGACTCTCTCTCTCTCCCCCACCCTCTCTCTCTGTCTCTCTCTCTCTCTCGTTTCGTTCTGTTGAGCACGATAATTGTCTGAGATACGCGCGGTCTGTGGAGAACGTTTGTTTCAGTTTTTGAGGAGGCATGCTTAAAGGAACACTCCACCCATTAAGCTTACGCATTAAGCTTTGCATTGTTAAAAACCCAGTCATACTTTTGAATGGTCATGCAACATTATCTCGTTTACTTACACTTCCTTCTGGCAATGACGCAAAAATTGTCATTTTGCGTCATTGCCAGAAGGAAATACAAGAGGGGGGATTTCTATTGAGACTACAAGCACTAGTCCCACCCTTTCAAACCCGCCCATAGGGGGTGGGACCCAATGCGCTAACAGACCTATCACAGCTCAGTGCCAGTGCGTTAGACTTCACCTGCAGAAAACATGGCCGAAGGTACTGAATACGCAGATGGACACAATATGGAGGATTAGTCATTTGAAGAAGTTATGGTAGATACGAATGTTCGTGGCTACCTTTATGAGCCACAATACAGCGACGAGCAGCTGAGGGCTATGGAGGAACAGGAGGCGGCAGAAGCTGCCGCCGCTACAGCCGAGGCAGACGACCTGCCTGCCGCAGACGAGGAGCCCACAATGGCTCGAGCTGGGGCGGATTGGTGGTGCCTGTGCTCTCACTGTGCGCCAATGGACACAGAGCAAGAGTCTGTCTGCTGCCGAGAATTCCAGCGGTTCCAATTTCTTCTGGACGAAATCACGGAATCGGAGGATGACACGGATGTGTGTGTTGTCAATCACCCGAGTTTCGCACCCCAGGCTTTACGCCTCATCTGAACAGTTGGGTATTGGATACATATTTCCGGACCCAGAAATTGTACTGGAAACGCCAGCCAAAGCCCGCCGGGAGAAACAGACATCTGAGCATAGAGTAAGTGTTTGTTTTTTATTAAAACATTGGCTACAATAATTTTGAGTCCCAGGGATCGTGACAATGTAGCTATCCGAAAGTAGCCAATCTTTTGGCAGATCATAGGATACGTTACGTTATCTTGAAGTCTGTGTAATGCTGTATAGGCTACTCAAGGCATAATTTATCTTGCTTTGCTAATGTTGTTCTCTTTCTTTCTTAGACAGTATCGGCTTCCTGTGTTGTCCAGGCCATCACAGCTAATTACCCAACACAAGATGGGCAGTGCCATGGCTACAAGGAGACAGTAGATGCTCAAGATGAGCTGTGAATATTTTGACTCTAACAAACGCACACTACAGGTTTTATTTTTGTGAATAGTTTTCATGAAGAAAACTTCAAATTCATGTTGGTTGTTGTGATTTGTTTACTAACCCAAGTGCTGTTATGCTAAAGTAGGCCTACTGTATAAGACAAACACTTATTTCAACTGGGGAGAAAAGGTTGAGTTGATATGCTGAGCTACTGTAATTAGCAAATGTTTTTATGCTGTACAGTAATATACAAATGATGCGTTTGAAAAAACGAGGGCAGAAGTCTAAACTAGGCAACGTATCACGGGGATATGTTTACACAAAGTTTGCTCGCGCTAAGACTCTCGCTAGGACCATGGGTCCTTCCCCCTCCAAACGGATACAGGCAGGCAGTGCAGCGAGCGCAATGCACTGTGGTAGTTGGAGGATTGCTTACTTTTCAGCCAGTGTGACACTTTCTGCCTTTTCTCAGGCTAATATGAAACGATTTCAATTTTGTTTTCGCACACTCTCTCTCTCTCGTCTGAAAAACGCTCCTATTCAAAATGCATTGGTTTACATTTCGTTCTGTGTAGCACGAAAACATTGGAGAAACGCTGCCGTTCAGAATGCATTGCTTTACATTTCGTTCTATGGAGCACGGTTATTTTAGGAGGTCTGCTTCAAACATGCAAAAATGGAAATATTGACATATATATAACTAGAGGGTGCGCTGTACTATCTGCACACGCCCCTTCTGAAGCCTCTCTCTCTCCCTCTCTTTCTCTCTCTCTCGCTTCGTTTTGTGGAGCACGTTAATTGTCGGAGAAACGCGCGTTCTGAGGAGCACGTTCGTAACAGCTTTTGAGGAGGTCTGCCTAAATCTTTTTAAGTATTGACTTATATTTAACTAGAGGGTGCACTGTACTGTCTGCGCACACTCTCTCTCTCGTCTGAAAAATGCTCCCATTCAAAATGCCTTGGTTTACATTTCGTTCTGTGTAGCACGAAAACATCGGAGAAACGCTCTCATTCAGAATGCATTGGTTTACATTTCGTTCTGTGTAGCACGAAAAAAGTAATCTTGAAAAGACAGTCTTGCTCTGGGACACGATTCAATAGATTAACGTGGGTGCGCATGAGCACGAAATCGCGTGATGCCGGGTTCCATGTGGACGTTAGAATACACAATTCGGGGTCAAACAATCTTAAGTGGCGTCACATCCTATGCCACACCACCATCGTGGAGAGATGCCACCATCATTATTGACTGCTTGAATGAAAAAATGGTGAGCTTTCAACAAATAATCAAACCGATTTCGAATGAAACTAAACTACAGTTTTGGTTTGGTTTACCATGTGTCAAATCTTGACAGAAAGCAAATTGGAGTAGTTTAATTTAAGGCATTCCGCCAGAAAGTCTTTAGGAAGTCAGGTGAGGCAGTATAAAGAGCAAAAATGTACATGAATGGAGGAACTAGTGGTGGATGAATGGGTCAAACAGGACTTTCCCCATTCCACCATTTGAGGTTCATGTCACGTATTATTTTCAGTACTACTTGGCTAGGTTCAGGTGACACAATTTGAGGGCTAGGCTATTGCCACAAGCCCTGAAGACAAATTTATCACATGTGCTGTCAGCACCAAAATGGGTAACCATTTGAGTAAATAATTTGGTTAGTAAGTGGGTTTAGTTTGAAGCATATATCGGCTATAGGTAATCTAAGTTGACAATTTCACATTGAAACTAGTTAGATCATATACCTGACCTTTTTTGACGAAATGTCCAAATGTATCGTTTCTTTACATTAATCGGCTGCGGAATAACCTTTTGGCTGAGAAAGCTATCTTGGTCGGAACAATGAATAAATAGCACAGAGAAATGTCCAAGCACACACTGAAACAACGATGCATGTCAACCACTGACTGCAACACAATTGACGAAATAAAAACATCTCCCTAGTCCGTACAGTCCACCAAAAAGTAGCGATGGATGACAGTAGGCTACTAAGCAAAATCTGGAGGAAACAATTCCCTACTATGGATTCTTTCATGTCATGTGCAGTATTGTGGGATGCATCGAGACGATAGAATTCTTCACATTTCATTTGGATGTTTCTAACATCCAAAACACAGACCCTTGCCTCACAAAAAGTCCATGTGTGCGTGGCTTGCTCTTGAGTTCTCTGCAGACGGTGAGGCTGTACTGCTCTCCTTTGCAACCAACATAAGGCTTGCTGTTTGCATCCACTGAGACAGATTATCTTCACGTGAGAGTTTCAAAATGCAAATAAAAGTTCTTACAGAAACGAGGAAGAAGCAATCAAAGTCACTTGCTTCCCAATATTACCAATGAGATTTTATGTTTAAATTATTTTAAATTATCAAGACACATTTTAGGGTCAGGGACTCAATTAGTTCCCTACACTATTCACTATTACATCACTGTCAAAATGAAACTTAAATACTGTCACAATTCCTTTTGATTATTTTCTAACAAATTCAAGTAAAATATTTTTTTACATATTATCTTCAATCATTATTATCTTCAGTCAATTGGTCAGTCATTAATGTTATTTTTGATCAATAAACTGTACTTAGACCCATACATTACCATTATTAAGTGGCTCTTCGTCTGTGAAGAAAGAGTAAATTGTTACTATGTTGCTGGTCAGCCAACCAGGGAACAACATAATCAGATGAACTCTTATTTACCTGCTTTTTCATCCACAGGCCTGGAAACCCCTGGAAACCGATTCAAAGTGATGTCACACCAAACCTCCTCAAACATATCCAGATGCACATCAAATGATAATTAACTAGCATGTTAAATACAGTATATATTCTGAATATTTGTACTGTATATATACCGTCTATACAAGGGCCATCAGTCAGCACTGTGGTCCAACATGGGAAGAGAATTACATAGAGTATACTTTTCAACATCAGTGGTTCCCCACCAGTGTGCTGGAGAATATGGTGTGCCTTGAGGCAAGACAAGGATTGGTGTAAAATTCGGTGAGATTGGACACCCATGCTGTCATGGGTTGGTAATCGAATAGATACTTAAGATTTGCTTTAATGTTGATTCATTGTTCCATGAAGAGCAAGTTATTGTGCCATTTCAAGAAATTACAAAAATGTCTTCTTTAATTATGAACCTTTATCAATCTAACACTTAATCTACACATTTATTTGTCATACTTATTTGTGTGTGGCAAACCAACCTGTTAAATATCCTGCAAATTATGTCTGACATTTTTCATTATGACGTCCTACAACTTGGTTAGTGTCTTGAAGTTCTTCTTGGTATTGTGGTGTTGCTGTGTTGTGCCTCCAAAAGGGTTTGGTACCACTGGTCTATATTCATAGCGATAGTTTGATAATGTCTAATAGTGATTCATTGTGCTTGATAGTATCTATTAGTGCTTGATATTGATCGATAGTGTCTAGTAGTGATTCATTGTGTCTGGTAGGTATTGATGTCCCATAGATTGCTAGTGATTGGTTATAGTGGTGATTGGTAGTGATTGATAGTGGCAGTGATTGATGATACTCATTCACCTTGGCGGATGCAGGTGTCTATGGGAAGAGGTTGGCTCCACCACTGCTCCCTCTGTTTGCTAGAGAATATGAGAGAATATAGACCACCACATGTCTAGAGAATATAGACCACCACATGTCTAGAGAACATAGACCACCACATGTCTAGAGAACATAGACCTCCACATGTCGAGAGAACATAGACCTCCACATAGACCACCACATATACGAAAACATAGACTTCTACATAGACCACCACATAGACCACAACATAGACCTCTACACAGACCTCCACATAGACCACCACATAGTCCTCCACATGTCTAGAGAACATAGACCTCCACATAGACCTCCACATGTCTAGAGAACATAGACCTCCACATATACCTCCACATGTCTAGAGAACTTAGACCTCTACATAGCCCTCCACATATCTAGAGAACGTAGACCACCACATAGACCTCCACATGTCGAGAGAACATAGACCTCCACATAGACCTCTACATGTCTAGAGAACATAGACCACCACATAGACCTCCACATAGACCACCACATAGACCTCCACATAGACCACAACATAGACCTCTACATAGACCTCCACATAGACCACCACATAGACCACCACATAGACCTCCACATAGACCACAACATAGACCTCTACATAGACCTCCACATAGACCACCACATAGACCTCCACATAGACCTCCACATGTCTAGAGAACTTAGACCTCTACATAGACCTCCACATGTCTAAAGAAAATAGACCTCCACATAGACCTCCAAATGCCTTGAGAACATAGACCTCCATATAGACCTCCACATGCCTAGAGAATGTAGACCTCCACATAGACCTCCAAATGTCTAGAGAACAAAGACCTCCACATATACCACATAGACCTCCATATGTCTAGAGAACATAGACCTCCATATAGACCTCCACATTGACCTCCACATATCTAGAGAACGTAGACCTACACTTGACCTCCACATGTCCGGAGTTTCTTGAGCATAGAAGCCAGCCCTGCAGTATACCTCTTGAGCATGCTAGTCGACGGGATGAGGCCGGCGCAGGAAGAGGTGGTGGGCAGCCGTCTTGCCTGCCACCAGTGTCCGTCCGTCTGGTCCACCACCTCCAGCAGCTGGCCCTTCCTGAAGGACATGCCAACGTCAGGGCAGGGGAGGGACCAGTCCTGCTGGGGACTGTAGTCCACCATGGCCCGCATGAAGACCTAGAGAGAGACAGGGACAGACATCAGACTGGAGGGAAGGTGAGAGTAGCATGATGGAGAGATGCCATTTTTCCACTATACTGTACTGTGTGAGAGAGAGAGAGAGAGAGAGAGAGAGAGAGAGAGAGAGAGAGAGAGAGAGAGAGAGAGAGAGAGAGAGAGAGAGAGAGAGAGTACTTTATAGGTTGGTTGCTAATTACATTTAAAAAAATACATACAACCAAATGTAATTAGTATCACTGATAGTAAATAAATACTCATCGAGGATGAATGGATGTTAATGGTAGTCGATTAAGATCTTTTTGCTCCTTAAATATGTTGCTAATTTATGAGCCTGCTTACAAGGGACCAGAGGAGGCTAAATAAATGTCGGGCTGCGGTTGGCTACACTGGAGGGAGACGGAGAGAGACAAACAGAGAGAGATCTTTACAAAGGTGATGGCAACACTGGAGGGAGACAGAGAGAAACAAACAGAGAGACAGGTCTTTACAGAGGTGTTGGCAACACTGGAGGGAGACAGTGAGAGACAAAAATAGTCTTTACAGAGGAGTTGGTGGCAGTGGTCTGCGGTTTGTTTGGGATGACTTTGAACAGAATGGTTCCCTGAGAATGAATCTGTCACAAACACAAACACACACACACACACACACACACACACACACACACACACACACACACACACACACACACACACACACACACACACACACACACACACAAATGAATTAATCAGATTCATTTTTGAAATTATTTAAGTCTGTTATATGGATTGCTTCAGATCCCATGACATTAGGAAGGCTGTTAGGGAAGCTAATTAGGAGAGCTTGTTAGGGAAGGCTGTTAGGGAAGGCTGTTAGGGATGGCTGCTAGGGAAGACCCTTAGGGAAGGCTTTAAGAGAAACGGTTATTGAAGCTTTCAGGAAGGCTCTTAGGAAGGCTGTTAGGAAGACTGTTAGGGAAGCTGTTAGGGAATCTGTAAGAAGGCTGTTAGGTAGGCTGTTCGGAAGGCAGGGGCGTACCAGTATCTGGATGACCTGCTCCGGCTCCAGACCCTCCACTGGGTTACCATTTACCTCTAGGAGGAGGTCACCAGTGTGGAGAAGACCTACACAACGCACAAAGTACACTCACTTAAAGACACTCAATAAATACCATATAAAACAAATACACACACTTTAGACCAAGGGTTCTCAAAGTTTTGACAGCTGAGGGTCAATTTAGGAACTCAAAATTTGACTGAGGGCTTCCAAAGGAAAAAAAAACAGAAAAAAAATCCCATTTGTAATCATTTTAATGGTTAGGTTGCATCTCTACAGTTACATGTATCAGTCTGCATCCAGTATAAACACATTTTAAATAACAAATTAGGCAAAACCTGGCACAAACCTTAAGAAACATTGTAATTAACACACAATCCATGGAGTTCTCTGCCCCCTACAGTCAAATTTGGGATATAACAGTCCTGTGTGCATTTCAGAAACTTATTTAGAACAGTCAGTCTCATTGTGCCTTGCTTGAAAACAGAAAAAAATCCCACCTGTAATCATCTTAATGACCAGGTTGCATCTTACAGTTACATGCATTGGTCTGCATCCAGTATATATAATAAATACATTTTAAATAACAAATTAGGCAAAACCTGGCACAACTTTAGAAAACCTTGAGAAACATTTGAACTAACACACAATCCCTGGGGTTCTCTGCCCTATACAGTCGAATTTGGGATACAACAGTCCTGTGTGTATTTCAGAATAAAAACTTATTTAGAACAGTCAGTCTCAGTGTGCTTTCCTTTCCTATCAGCATGGACCTTATTAGGGGCAATTCCGGCTACCAAATCACCACAGGAAAACCTGCACAGACACACACACACACACACACACACACACACACACACACACACACACACACACACACACACACACACACACACACACACACACACACACACACACACACACACACACACACACACACAGGGAGGGGGAGAAAGAGAGACTTTTAAAATAGAAGCTTACCAAACAAGTCATCATCACTAATATCTCATTGCCTGTCATCAATAAGCTTTTCATTAAATCACACAATATTTGTTACTAGGTGAATATACCTTTTTGCATTGGCATGGGATTTGTGGTGCTGTTTTCAGTTGACCACGATTCCTCTGATGTCCTGCTCCATCTCTGTCGTTGCAATACGAAGGACATCATGTAGATGGCCATCTGTAAGCCTGGATCTCAGCTTAGATTTGTTGATGGCCATGGTGGAGAAGGTCTTCTCACAAATATATGTGCTCCCGAATACGGAGACCATTCTGTTGGCATGCTGGCGCAGTGCAGGTAATGTCGCTGGGGAAAGTCCTTTGTAGAACTCGATGAGATTCCTGTCACGATATGCTGCTCTGGCCTCGGAGCTCTCCTGTAGGTTGATGAGCTCAAACTGCATTTGTGCAGGCTTTTCCGCAGGGACACACGAGAAAGGATTTTGGAAGAGGTTGATTGACTTCTCGTGGTTCCTGAAATCAGAGAAGCGGTGCTCGAATTCCTCTCTTAGCTTTTTTATGAGGCTTTGGTTGTGGTCTGAACGCAGGTGATGCAGAACATGGCGCCCATCTGTGTCTACGAGCGCCTTGCAGGCGGGAAAATGGGTTAGATCTCCCTGTTTGAGCTGTCCCTGCAGCAGTTACATTTTTCTCTGTAAAGCTTTGACGTCAAATAGTGTGGAAATAAGCTTCCCATGGCCCTGCAGCTTCAAATTGAGATCGCTGAAAGTGTTTACATCAACAAGGAGCACTAGGTCACAGAGCCATTTAGTGTCACTTAGCTGTGTCAAACCCTGTCCTTTTGACTCCATGAACTCTCTTATTTCCTTCCTCAAGTTAATAAAACGCTTCAATGTGGCACCTCTGCTCAGCCCCCTGACAGCAGAGAAGTATATCACGTCACCAAAATCGGTCTCAGATTGCTCCAAAAAAGTCTTGAATTGGCGGTGATTCAGACCTCTGTATTTCAGGAAGTCTTCACAACAATATCCATGACATGTTTTATTTCAAGCGTTTGAGCAGCGAGGACTTCTTGGTGTATTATGCAGTGATATTTGATTAGTTTCTTACCTCTGCTGTTGGCCACTTTCTCAGAGAGCAGCGACACGGCCCCTGCCTTTCTTCCGACCATTGCCGGTGCTCCATCTGTTGTGACACCGACCATAGACGGCAGCCTCACATTGTATACTTCGAGACTGCGACACACAGCATCACAAATGTTGACTCCCCTTGTTCTGTCTTTGATACTCTCCAAATTAAGCAGCCTATTTCAAAGTTCTCCCTGACCGTTCGGATTAAAATCAGCAATTGCACTGTATCGGAAATGTCCGTGCTTTCATCCAGTGCGATGGAAAAGGCTCCCTTTCCTAGTCCCTCCATACGTTGTCCCAGTTGCTCTTTTAGATTGTTTGCCAGATCTTCGATTCGTTGTGTCACTGTGTCATTCGACAAACTTATGTTACAGAGCTTTGCTTTTTGCTCGGACATACAACATCAGCCAGTTTCAAAATGCATTCTCACACAAATTCTCAGTCACTGAAGAGCTTGCTCTGGCGGGCTATTTCTTGAGCGAAAAATAGCTAGCCTGTGTTATAGCTGCACTGGGTTTGGTTAGATTTGTGAAAACTGTGCAGCGTAGCCTCTTTTAGGTTGTTCAAGCTTAGCGGTGCGCTCCTCGCCGGTAAATTTGTCATAGGTTTTATGATTGGTATCATAACGGCGTTTTATGTTGAAGTCCTTCAGAATTGCATTAACCTGCTTGCAGATCAGGCACATGACTTTATCCGACCCGTGAGGTACGGCAAAGTAAGCGTATATACAGTTATCTTGAAACCGCCTCTTCTCATCGCCAAAATTACGTTTTATTCTCGAGGGGCCCGGCTCCCGCTCCGACTCCATCATCACAGCTGCAGTCATGGTCTCTTCCCTGAGGCTGTGGCAGAGTGACTGAGGCGGGAAACGCCGTCATAATCCCAGTGGCCTTTCAAAGTAATGTACAGTTGGAATAAAACTAATGTAACAGGAGTTAATTGAAAGCTTTGTCTTTTCTTTTTTTGTGTCATTGCGGGCCGCCAGGAATGTTTCTGCGGGCTGCCATTGGCCCGCGGGCCGCACTTTGAGAACCAATGCTTTAGACACTCTTCATACACACTTTATACACACCGCTGCGGTCTGCCAGGCCTCCGTGGATGACCCTCGCGATGTAGATCTCCCCTGTCTCCTCATCCCTCTTTATAGTGGCACCCTGGGGGGATGATAGACAGGCAGAGAGACCGTCAGGTAGACAGACAGACAGACAGTGAGACCATCAGGTAGGCAGACAGACAGGCAGAGAGACCATAAGGGTAGACAGACAGAGAGACCATCAGGTAGACAGACATACAGACCATCAGGTAGACAGAAAGACAGACAGAGGGACCATCAGGTCGATAGACAAGCAGACAGAGATACCATCAAGTAGACACCATCGAATACATCTGCTTGATGTTACCGTTGGAACAGCCAGACCAGATCTAGTGCTGTGGTCATCGAGGAAGGGATCCATACAGAACTGTGAACAGCATCGCTCTTCAACCTTCTGATCTGGGGACCCTGGAGACAGCAGTGTGTCTGTGAGACACATCCACCACGTGGAATCAGTCATCCTTTGTTTCACACCACAGGACCACCAATCCTGGTGTTGCAGTTTTCTTTGTGTTGTCAGGAGCTGGAGGAGAGGGTGCGGGACTCCTGGGAGAGGGAGGAGACTCGGCACGGGGGTGGGGGGTTGTGGTGTCTGCTGGGAGGTGGCCGGGTGAGTTTGGGGAGGGCCTGGCCATCCCCGTCCCCTGCAGCTTCTCAAGCAAATGGGCCAGCAGGATGAGAGCATCCCCATCCTGCACCTCTTTGTCCTCCTCGTCCTCCTCATTCTCTTCCTGCTGGGACAGGGGCTGTTTGGTCAGATTTGAGTCTGGGCTAGTGATGGTGCTGACAACCTGCATTCTGGGGAGGAGATGGGAGGCGGGGCTAGATGAAGGGGCGTAGCCAGAGGGGTTCTTCCCAGGGGTAGGGATGTTCCTAGCTCGCTGCAAGAACGGGGAGGTGGGCAGGCTGATGCTGTAGGGGTCCAGGTGATGCTGTGATGCTGTAGGGGTCCAGGTGTAGCCATGGTTACTGCTTCTCAGGGGGCAGTGCTCCAAGGGAAAGCCTCCAGAGGATGGAGAGATCCAGAAGAGGTGAGACCCGAGGAGAGGTGAGACCCGGGAGGGGTGAGAGACCCACGGAGGGGTGAGAGACCCGAGGAGGGGTGAGATCCAGGAGGGGTGAGAGACCCGAGGAGGGGTGAGACCCGAGGAGAGGTGAGGGACAGGATCAAGAGATGGATGAAGGCAGGTAAATGTTGTTTCAAGAATGAATGAAATGAAGCCAAAGAGTGCGGAAGAGCATAAGAACAAAGAAAATCAGTATAAAATCATTTGCAGATAAAATACGACATGGATCAAAAATATTAAATTGGTTGTTGCTTTGAATCTCATTTGGAGGATGGAAAGATGGATGTAGATATATGCATGGATAATACCCCACCAGGCAAGGCATGGAGATATTAGAGATGACAATCATGGATCAAGAATGAACTGATGTCTGACCGACCAATCAAATCGCTCTTTACCAGTGCGGGGGGCAGTGTTATAGACCGGGAGAGCAGACGGGTTCAGAACTTGCTCCCAGAATGCATTGGTTTGTTGACATGAGTGACAGCTTCCTGGCGAGGAGTAATAAGGAAGGAAGGGCTGGAGTTCTTTTGGGTGGGGCCTATGGACGGGCCTACCCTCTTCTGTTTCCAGCTCCTCCCCACACCACACCCAGCGACCAAGAACCAAGCGCTCCACAGGCGAGTGGAGGAGCCGTCCATCCCCCAGACTGCTCCTCTGCTCTCCGTTCTTCAGGAACTAGACACAACAGGTATGACATCATGAGTAGTGAACAACAGCACTGATGAGGAAAGACCTGCTCCTCAAGACTGAGCTGTGGTTCAGACTACAAGAGGGGAGAACAGGCAAAAAACCAAAGCCTAAATTAAGTGAGCTAGTCCCAAGTTAGAGCTACACAGAGCATGAAGGGTTTCATTTGGACTCTTGGCAGTGAGAGGACATCTGCTTGGTTCACCGTCAGGGACTGCCATGTCCCAGGCCTACAGTACATGTGAGTTCATTTAACAGGCAAATGTTTTCATTGGCGAACTCCGAACCAAGTTGACCTGAAGCACCAATGACAGCAGCACTTCTGAATTGTTCTTGTATAAACATTGTCTGGGGTCGTACACCTCGCTGTGTTTCTGTACCTCCACTACCAACCACACCATGTCCAGGTTCGCAAAATGAAACTAGTGAGAAGATGTGAAGTAAAAAACATGCTGGGGGCCCTATATAACTATAGTTATTTCCTTGTAATAAATAGCTGTAGTTGTATAGAGGGGAATCTATTATATATATAGATCACATATATCTCTATTTATATGTTGATCACATATTTGAGATATATATAGATGTATGTGGGTCCTCTTGCTCCGTACGATGGACCATGGTGCACCCCGTCGACAGTGTACCGCGACTACAATGCAATTGTATTCAGGAATGCATAATATGACTACTAGTAAAGATATTAAGATATTTGATAAGAGGGCATTTATCCCCTGCAATATGCGACTACAGCTACTAATCTATAAATCATTTAATTTATTGACCTGCACACATCAGTAACCTGTGAATCCAGACTTCATCTATTTTCTAATTTTTGTCTGGTCCGCTGCTGGTTCGTCTGTTGTGGGTCAGACGGCTCAGTGGAGCAACTCTCACTGACTACACTGGAGCGTTGCCTTAAGGCATCCATTACCTCCGGATCCGGACGAAACGGTCCGTATCCTTATTTACCGTAGGGTGTGAATGGGCCTTTAAGGCTCGACGCAAGCTACAGGACGCTCTCCTGCCCAGTCTAGCAGGGGGGTTGGGGATACCAGGAACTAACTAATCGCTCAACTATTTATGAAGCCGCCTATGCTATGGTAGATGGAGGCTAGCTCAAGGCTAACTTTAAGCTAACCTCATGCAATTATATGTTCATCCATAAATTATCTGAAGGCCAATTGAAGGCTAGGCTGGAATTAGACTAAGGGGAGCCGGTGGCTAGCCACCGGCCGTCTCACCAGCGGCTGGTTGTTCTTCACCAGGCAGACGATCCTCATGGCGTCCTGGTCTCCTGGAAGCTCTTCTGGTAGAGGAGGTAAGACCGGCTCGTAGTCCAACCGGGCGATGCTGTCATGGGATGACAGGAGGGCCTGCAGCACACACAGACAGCTAGACAGGTAGAGAGAGCCAGACAGGTAGACAGACAGGTAGAGAGAAAGACTGGATGTAACCTACCTGTATGTGTGGTGATTGGAGGATCTTGTAGAGTTCCCTGCCTTCATCAGAACACTGAACCGTTTTCAAGTCATCCATAATCTGTAATAAACACCAGATGATATACTGTTATACATGCCACATTATAATCTGTTACATAATAGAAACAATAATCAAAAACACTCTCTAATTAACTGACTTGGTAGGCGAGGCCGGAGGCATCGGGGAAGGTGGGCCTGTGGTCCATTATCTTAAAGTCCAGCAGACAGTCGTACACCTGGAGACACACCATAGGAAGTTAAATCTGACAAATGACTGCCCCTAGACACACCGCAGAAAGATAAATCTGACCAATGACTACACCTCAAAAACCACAGGAGGTAACATTTGACCAATGATGTCACTGTATAAAAATCATGTAAATTCCCCAGGTGCAAGATAGAGCGCTTCAAGTTCTCCTTCATGCCGGCAGCCATTAGGCTGTACAAAATTGCCTGCTGTGTATGTGTATGTGCATTCATATGCATGATTGTGTGTTTATGTATGCGTGTATATGTGTATATGTTTGAAAATATTTATGCATGTGCAGATAGGTATATGTGTATGTGTGTGTGTATATATATATATATATGAATTATCAAATATATATATATATATATATATATATATACCCCAATAGTGATGGGCCGTTATCGGCGTTAACGGCTGCGTTAACGCAAAACTTTTATCGCGCGATAAAAATAATATCGCCGTTAATCTATTTTCAAACACTTCCTTGTTCGGACCCATCACGTGACTGAACTAACCAATCAGAAGCTAGAATTTAGACTGAGGTAAACGTGAGTGAATCAAAGAGGCAGATTCAACAGAATATCCTGACTGTTTTAAATATGTAAACATGTAAACATGTAAGTAATAATTGTGTAACATAAATATGTAAATGATTAACTGACTAAACATTATAAGTAAATTTCTAGCAAATTAACTCCAATAAAAATTATATTAATTAATTCTACAACTTTCAAATATTTAACTTCTAAACCTTACATTATTATGGATTATTACACGCAGTAATCTCACGCGGTGAATTATCAAATATAATTCACCGCGTGCGTGCTTGGGTGCTCGTGGATTCGTGAAACGTCATCAGTCGTTGCCCGAGCACTGTTCCAATTCGAAGTACGCATCAAGCGAGCACTGTCGTAAAACCCGGAAGTGTTCTTGATGCGTGCTCGATCTCGCCGTTTCATATGGCAAGCCATCCCCACCAGAAAACGGCATCATTTAGACGCGTATCACCTTCATTACGCCGTAAAAAACGCCGTATGAAAGTATAGAAAAACGCTGTATTTTACGCCGTCATGCGCAAAAAAGCGCCGCTTTTTACGCCGCAATTAAGCCTTTCAAGAGCGCGCGTAAAAAGCGCCGTTTTGAACATCAAACCGTGCGTAAAATACAGCGCTTTTGTGCACATCACAACGCCGTAAAATACGGCGTCTCTCTGGTATGCTAATAATCTCTGCCCTTCTTTTCTCTCAGCCAATGCATTTGAAGTGTTTGCGCCCAATCGCTGAACAAGACAAGCAGACCGAAGCTCGCTTAGAGGGTTAGCGAGGTATGTTGAGCTCCAAGCCTGGGTTAGTTGTACCACGAAAGTCGATCTCTTTTAGCGTCGCTGTATCACCATGGTGACTTATGCTCGCAACCAAACCTGGTCGGGAGCAGTTTTTCAGCTTAATCTAGCCGGAGATCGGCTACTTAAATCGGCGTGCGCAGCTTCCTAGCCCCTCCTCTGACAATGGCGTCACCATTTGTGGGTGTTCCCGTGGACCCCGGCGCACTTTTCGTACAGGCGTCTCTCCGGAGACAGAGGGTTTTACGGGACAGAATCGATCCCTTGGCATTGTCTGACGATATTCAGATTTCAGACTTTATTGTCATTGTGCTAACAACGAAATTGGGGTTCTTCATGAGAGATACAGATTCTCATCAGAGGGTGTTCGTTATTTGATCGTCCTTTTGGACCTTATGTAGACAATGATTACTGTTGCGCATTGTGTCTCCGTGACAGTGTGCTAGAGTGGAGGTAGCGCGTCAGTCTTGAATTTCTGCGCGGGGGGTTCGACTCCCAAGTGATGCAAATTGATGTGAAGCTTAAAAAGTCCTAATTCACTAAAGCTTATGGAATTATATTTTTGTGCTTATTTCGAACTTGAACCCATATTTTCAAGGCCGTGCTGGCACCAAATCTATGGGGGTAAAATGCATGATGATAGACCGGCGAAATTGAACCCCGGTCGCTGGCGTTCGGGTCTATACCAATCCATCACGCTAGTGCCGCTACCTCTCAGCGGTCGAAAACATGCCATACATTTCTTAAATAGGGTGTATTTAAAGTGAATTCCCTAAATGATAGAATAAGGCAGGATGGACGTTGCTTATGCATTTTTAAATCATCATCATTCTATTTGGATTAATGGCGAACAATTCTGCATTTGGCATAGTTATTTTACAGACAATATGCAGAATATTTTCACTTATACGCATATAGACTGCTTGATCTATCGTAAAGGTGAGAAAAATGACGCAAAAAACGCCCCTTTCACGTGAACGCGCACTGAACCTAAAGCGGAAAACCTGGTTCAACTAATTTAATCTAAAGTGAGCTTCGTGGTACCATTTAACTCTGATTGCGAGTTGCGGCTCTGTCGAGCCAGGTTTTCCCAAGAAAGCCTGGGTATGTTCAGCGAGCTTCGTGGTATAGGGCACTGCTTTGAGGAGTTCTCCTCTCATTTGTTGTTAGTTGTAGCGTCATATAGATATATATTAGTAAATCCAGTTCCTACAGTGTGGTCACCGTGGCCGTGGCCCAATCGATAGAGACGCTTGCTCTGTAGGCAAGAGGTTGTTTAAAAATAAATAATAATAATACATATAAAGACGTTTCAAACGTTCCATCTAGTCTCTCGCATTCTACAATGGCCAGCTTTATTGTTTCCCATGGGAGCCGGCGACTTAGTCTGCGAGTGGACGATCTGAAACTAAATCGGAAACTAGATTTCTTCTTCGAAGGTTGTGCTCCACACGGAACCTCCTCACCTTCATAACGGAGTACTTCGGGGCACCAGATTGCTTTAGAGCGGTACTGATCGCGTCGTGTCTTTCCAGTGTCAAATAGTTCACGAATAAAATCACCATAAGGTTCAAGTGCGGCCATAACTCAGGCTAAATTTAATTAGACAGTCTATTGCTGGTTGAGGTGGTTGGCTCTTTTTTCTTCGCTGCGTTCTGCCTTCTGGTGTAGCCTATAACTATAAATGTATCTATTTTTTGTAGGCCCTATTTGTTTTTCTGTTTCGGGTTTTAAAAACCAACACACAAAACACACAAACACAAAATCAAATGCCGTTTATTTGTTTATTCCTTTTGCCCTTTTTCAGTTTCAAAACCAAATCAGAAAAACCAAACAACAATCCTGTTAATAGTTTTTTCTGATTTTGTTATAAATCGGAATATTCAAAGAACGAACCATACACAGATTCTCCTACCTCATCACTTTACTGACACAAACAATGTGTGGCAGTAAAGGATCATTCCAGGATCATTCCATAGACACAATTCTTTCCATCTAACTAATTTAATTTAGGAGGATAGTCATTTCACAGATGTAAGTTAACCAAGTATTCTCATTATAGCCTAGTTATATCCTATTTTTGCATATTTATACATTGTATCCTATTTTCATATTTCATGTGGCATCTGTATTTTTAGCATCTGTATTTTAAATGTAGCTTATATCTTCTTTTTACATTTTACCTTTTGGGCGCTGTATTAGGCTTTGTCTGTATTTGTGTAAGAGTTATTTGTATTGTGTAACCTGCTGGATTATGAAAGTTAGTTTGGGGTAGCTAAATAAAGTGTCTGTCTGTCTGTCTGGGGAAAAATGCCGTGAAAAATGTACGCACGGTGCGTTCAGGATTAGGACTGATATTATGTCGGCCTATAGGCCTAATCAATCGGGTTTTAATATTTGAAGCATTCATATCAGTCTATTCTTTTCGTAGGCTACTCTGCTGTTGGCCTTGATGGGGAGATTTTTTTTTGCTTCCATGCACAAATAGTTGAATCCAACAACATTCCTGCGTCTCCCCCTCCTACAGAGCCCATTTAAAAGCACCGTGTCAGACTCAGTAGACTGTTACAAGCCACTGAACGTTGTTAGAGCATGGCTCCCAAGTTCATCAGTGTCTCTCTCTATGGCTCCCTCTCACTCCTTTCCACTGTGTATTTATATCGATTGAACAAAAGAGGATGTTACGATAACTCCGCGAAAATAAAGGCTCCATGGTTGTAATAATTTAAATATAATTAACTTATAAAGCGTGTAACAAGACACCTAGATGATCTGGCTGGCTGACTAAAAAGGCACTGAATTTGGAACTTATAACACAGGAGGTCTGGCTTGCGGACTAAAAAGCATTGCGATCATAAAAGCGTGACCATCTGACAAAAGCACAAATCTGACAATAAATGGATTAGATCCGACAACCTCTTGCCTCCATAGCAAGCGTCTCTATCGATTGGACCACGGTCATCACAACGTTCAAACTGCATTTACTAATATCACGCTACAATTAACGCCATGTGAGAGATCTGTGCTGAACTGATTTGGTCTGCTTGTCTTGTTCAGCGATTGGGCGCAAACACTTCAAATGCATTGGCTGAGAGAAAAGAAGGGCGGAGATTATTAGCATACTAGAGAAACGCCGTATTTTACGGCGTTGTGATGTGCACAAAAGCGCCGTATTTTACGTGCGGTTTGATGTTCAAAACGGCGCTTTTTACGCGCGCTCTTGAAAGGCTTAATTGCGGCGTAAAAAGCGGCGCTTTTTTGCGCATGACGGTGTAAAATATGGCGTTTTTCTATGGCAAGCCATCCCCGCCAGAAAACGGCATAATTTAGACGTGTATCACCTTCATTACGCCGTAAAGAACGCCGTAAAATGTAGAAAAACGCTGTACTTTACGCAAAAAAGCGCCGTTTTGAACATCAAACCACGCGTAAAATACGGCGCTTTTGTGCACATCACAACGCCGTAAAATACGGCGTTTCTTTAGTATGCTAATAATCTCCGCCCTTCTTTTCTCTCAGCCAATGCATTTGAAGTGTTTGAGCCCAATCGCTGAACAAGGGAAAGCAGACCAAATCAGTTCAGCCAGCACAGATCTGCTTTGAGGAGTTCTCCTCTCATTTGTTGTTAGTTGTAGCGTCATATAGATATATATTAGTAAATCCAGTTACAACAGTGTGGTCACCGTGGCCGTGGCCCAATCGATAGAGACGCTTGCTCTGTAGGCAAGAGGTTGTTTTAAAAAATAAATAAAAATACATTTGCGTCCTCGGCAGCCAGTCAGTTTCGTTCTCAGTGGGTGCTGGTCTCCGCCAGGGCTGCGCCTTGTCACCAATCCTGTTTGTGATATACATGGACAGGATATCGAGGCGTAGTCGTGGTGGGGAGGGGTTGCAGTTCGGTGGTCTCAGGATCTCGTCGCTTTTTGCAGAAGATGTGGTCCTCATTGGATCATCATCGGCCTGTGACCTTCAGCACTCACTGGATCGGCTGGCGGCCGAGTGTGAAGCGGCTGGGATGAGGATCAGCACCGCTAAATCTGAGGCCATGACTCTTAGCAGGAAACCGGTGGATTGCTTACTCCGGGAAGGAAATTAGTCATTAGCCCAAGTGAAGGAGTTCAAGTACCTCGGGGTCTTGTTCGCGAGTGAGGGTACTATGGAGCGTGAGATTGGCTGGAGAATCGGAGCAGCGGGGGCGGTATTGCGTTCGCTTTACCGCACCGTTGTTACGAAAAGAGAGCTGAGCCGCAAGGCAAAGCTCTCGATCTACCGGTCGATCTTCGTTCCTATCCTCACCTATGGTCATGAGGGTTGGGTGATGACCGAAAGGACGAGATTGTGGGTACAAGCGGCCGAGATGAGTTTTCTCAGAAGGGTGGCTGGCGTCTCCGATAGGTTGAGAAGCTCAGCCATCCGTGAGGAACTCGGATTAGAGCCGCTGCTCCTTTACTTGGAAAGGAGTCAGCTGAGGTGGTTCGGGTATCTGGTAAGGATGCCCACTGGGCGCCTTCCTTGGGAGGTGTTTCAGGCACGTCCAGTGGGAAGGGGGGGGGCCTCGGGGAAGACCCAGGGCTAGGTGGAGAGATTATATCTCAACACTGGCCTGGGAACGCCTCGGGATCCCCCCGTCAGAGCTGGTCAATGTGGCCCGGGAAAGGAAAGTCTGGAGCCCCCTGCTTGAGCTGCTCCCCCCCCGCGACCCGACCCCGGATAAGCGGACGAAGATGAGATGAGATGAGATGAAAAAAAATACATATAAAGACGTTTCAAACGTTCCATCGAGTCTCCCGCATTCTACAATGGCCAGCTTTATTGTTTCCCATGGGAGCCGGCGACTAGTCTGCGAGTGGACTATCTGAAACTAAATCGGATACTAGAATTCTTCTTTGAAGGTTGTGCTCCACACAGAACCTCCTCACCGTCATAAGGGAGTACTTCGGGGCACTAGATTGCTTTAGAGCGGTATACTGATCGTGTCGTGTGTCTTTCCAGTGTCAAATAGCCTAGTTCACAAATAAAATCACCATGAGGTTCAAGTGCGGCCATAACTAAGGCTAAATATTGCTGGTTAAGGTGGTTGGCTCTTTTTTCTTCGCTGCGTTCTGCCTTCTGGTGTAGCTTATAACTATGCATGTATCTATTTTTGTTTTTCTGTTTCGGGTTTAAAAAACCAACACACAAAACACAGAAACACAAATGCCGTTTATTTGTTTATTCCTTTTGCCCTTTTCAGTTTCAAAACCAAATCAGAAAAAACTAAAAACAATCCTGTTAATTGTTTTTTCTGATTTTGTTTTAAATCGGAATATTCAAAGAACGAACCATACACGGATTCTCCTACCTCCTATATTCTATCACTTTACTGACACACACAATGTGTGGCAGTAAAGTGACAAGATCATTCCATAGACAAAAATCTTTCCATACAACTAATTTAATATTGGATAGTCATTACACAGCTGTAACCGAGTATTCTCATTATATCCTAGTTTTGCATATTTATACATTGCATTCTATTTTCATATTTCATGTGGCATCTGTATTTTTATGTAGGCTACAGCATCTGTATTTTAAATGTAGCTTATATCTTCTTTTTACATTTTACCTTTTGCTGAGGTGGGCGCTGTATTAGCCTACTGTATAGGCTGTCTGTATTTGTCTAAGAGTTATTTGTATTGTGTAACCTGCTGGATTATGAAAGTTAGTTTGGGGTAAATAAAGTGTCTCTCTGTCTGTCTGTCTGTCTGTCTGTCTGTCTGCCTGTCTGTCTGTCTGTCTGTCTGTCTGTCTGTCTGTCTGTCTGTCTGTCTGTCTGTCTGTCTGTCTGTCTGTCTGTCTGTCTGTCTGTCTGTCTGTCTGTCTGTCTGCCTGTCAGACTCAGTAGACTGTTTACAAGCCTCTGAACGTTGTTAGAGCATGGCTCCCCAGTCCATCAGTGTCTCTCTCTATGGCTCCCTCTGACTCCTTTCCACTGTGTATTTATATCGATTGAACAAGAGAGGATGTTACGATAACTCCGGGAAAATAAAGGCTCCATGGCTGTAATGTCACGATCCTACTGTTGGGTAAGGTTAAGCTGGTTGGTAACTGGTGGTCATGGTAACGGTGGGAGTGGCTCCCTTGATTGGTTGATTGTGGTCACCTGGGGATCCAAGATGGTGGATATACACACAGCATGGTGGCCAGTGGTTACAGCCCCGGGAGGATAAGACTTTGTAAAGCCATTCACCCAGATGCCAGTACACACCAGAGCTAAGGAGTCCAACGGGGGAACGTGACCGCCCCTTCACCGTCTTTGTTTGTCTAGTGTTTGTCTAAACATGTAAACCATAACTGAACGAGACAGCTACCGTTCACCACAACGCTTGGGCTATCCCCATAACAAGAGAGAGAAGGACCAGCACTCACCAGGAACCCAGGTGAGTCACTACACACGTGCCCCGGAAGCTAGTTGCCTACCAGCTGTGGTTATACTACGTATGTGCCTCGACTCCTGCCTAGACAGAGAGCTGGTTTTCCCTAGATACCAGTGGGGTCGTGACATAATTGGGTTGCTCGTCCGAGGATTTTGACTAGCGAGTATTACAGGCAGGCAATCTGTTGGCGAGAGAAGCGATACGGGAGTTGTATTCAGCTCATTAAAAGTTATGTGCTGTTAGCATTTGAGGAGCACATGGCTAAGGGTGGATTAGCCACTCTGTATCAGGTTCTCATGTAAACTGATCCTTGAGTATGTAAAGAACGGTAGTTAGCCAGCTTGGATAGCCAGCTTGGAAAGCTAGGGCTGTGGTGATTTGTGATGATTTGCAAACTAGCTTAAGGATTGTGGTTGTTAGCTACATGTAGCTAGGTTTAGCATTGAAGAGATCACTTGTGGGTATTGTTTGTAGTGGGTTGCTACAGAGGAAACTATTGTTTGGTTGTGTCAGGGTAGTCAGTATGGCGTCCGCACAAGTGGATCTCTCTGAAGGGTGCGTGGGTCTGACGCGTGACCAGTTCAGGAGGCTAACGAAAGAGCAGCTCATCTCCTTGGCTGGAGTTGAGGATATTGAGTTAGCTAAAGTTATCAGGAAACCAGCAATAGTGGCCTACTTGACTAGGGAGTTAAACCTGGAAGAGCTGTGGTTGGAACAACAAGGGCAAGCTACACTCCAGACTGAGAAAGAGGAGCGGTTAGCTACTCTTCAGAGTGAGAGAGTGGAAAGAGAAGCAGCTTATGCACACTCAGAGAGGTTGGTTAGGTTGGAGGTGGAAAAGTTGGCCTTCACTACCGGTAGGCATGCTGAAAACAGGGGCTCAGGTTTTGATTTAGGTAGGGACCGTAGATTCATGCCTGTCTTTAAGGAAGACGCAGTGGATATCTTTTTCGAAATGTTTGAGAAAGTGGCCAAAGGAAAAGTGGCCTCTGCTTGTACAGAGTGTAATGACTGGTAAAGCACAGAGGGCGGTAGCTGCTCTAGACTGTCGGTTGGGTCTGGAGTATGATTCACTCAGGAAGGCTGTGTTAGAGGCCTATGGAAGTGTGCCTGAAGCCTATAGACTTAGGTTTAGGGAGCTAAGGCGGTAGCCTGGCGAAACCTATCTAGACTTCTGGCAGAACCAGGAAATAGCTATTGATCGCTGGCTTAACTCCTGGGAAGCCTTTGATTATTCAGCGCTAAGGGCCTTAGTCTTGTTGGAACAGTTTAAAGCTAGTGTTTCCAGGGAAGTAGAAATTTATCTTAAAGGGGACTTATTATACCACCAGGTGTGAGTGTGATTAGCCTTACAAGCCGTTTCGAAAATCTGCCTAATATGACATCACTAGTGGGTGTGTCCACCTAGATCTGTGCTGGATAGATCTATCTACCAGCCTACCCAGTGGACTGAAGTAAACATTGCTCATCTATCCAGCACAGATCTAGGTGGACACACCCACTAGTGATGTCATATTAGGCAGATTTTCGAAACGGCTTGTAAGGCTAATCACACTCAAACCTGGTGGTATAATAAGTCCCCTTTAATGAACGGGCAGTGAAATCTCCACGAGAAGCGGCTGAGCTTGCAGATAACTATGAAGTGATTCATGGCAAGAGGTTCACAAGTGAAGTAGGCAGGAGAAGGCCAGTTGACTCATTTAGTGGTGAACAGCAGTCAAGGAGTGCCCAATCTTTTGGTCGAGGCTATACATCCCCTTTGGAAATGCTGTGTTTCCGGTGCAATAAGAAGGGGCATAAGAAGAATCAATGTCCTGGTCTGAGGTCCCGGTTTGAGAGCTCAGGTAGGCCGGTGGCACTGGTGTCTTCTGGCAGCGGTATTACCAGTGACCTGGAGGGTTATGAAGGGTTCACTTCGGAAGGGACAGTGGCAGTGTCTCAGGAGGGTCTTCAGGTGCCAGTAACAATTCTGCGTGACACGGGGGCAGTTCAAACCCTGTTGTGTAAAGGAGTGGTGGATCTTCCACCTGCCTCATTCACAGGCAGATATGTATTGGTGCATGGTGTAGGTGGTGGCTACGTGCATGCACCTATCTACCATATACATCTCAAATCAGTTAGTTTCAGCATGTGTTGAGGTTGCTGAGGTGAACAGTCTCCCAGTGAGGGGTATTGATTTGCTGCTGGGAAACGACATAGCAGGGACTAGGGTCAACCCAGAGGTTGTAGACTGCCCAGTCTACCCGGTTGAAATGAAGGAGATGGAGGTAGAGTTTCCAGAGGTTTTTACCTCATGTGTGGTCACTCGAGCTCAGGCTAGGGAAAAGCTAGCTGTTGGTGCACCAGCTCCCGGTGCCCTGTCATCACCCTTGGTTGTTGAGGAGCCAATGGTGGATCTGTGTGACACTGTCTTCCCTCAGTGGTTGACCTCTGGCGTTCTAAAGGGGGTCAGAGAGCCTATCAGTGATATAGCTGCCGAAATAGGGACGTCCCAGAGTTTACGGAGTGCTGAGGTGACAGAGGTGGTGTTGCCATCTGAGGTCGGTGGTGATGATGTTGCAGAGTCAGATGCCAGAGGGGTTGTTAGCCGTTCTGAGATGTCTAGGGCTCTAGAGGTAAGCCAACCCACGTTCGTTCAGGAGCTTCCCTTGAGTATGCAGTTAAAGTGGCAACGTCTGCTAGAGAGAGTGACGACGTGGCAACAGGTTACTTTGTGAGAAAGGGGATTCTGTTTAGGAAATGGAGGCCAGCCAGTAGACCTGCTAGTAAGGACTGGGCCAGTTATGAACAGATTGTGCTACCACATTCTTACCGTGGAGAAGTGCTCCACATGGCACATGGCCCTTTATTCGGGGGCCATTTGGGTTTTAAAAGACCCTAGCCAAGGTAAGCAGGCAATTTTATTGGCCAGGGTTACGCAAGGACGTAAAGGAGTTTTGTCGTCGGTGCCACACCTGTCAGGTGGTGGGAAAACAGGGCAGTAAGCCGCCAGTTTCTCCTTTCCCTGTGGTACGGGAGCCCTTTGCTGAGATAATGATTGACTGTGTTGGGCCCTTACCGAAAACCAAGAAGGGAAATGAATACCTGTTGACTATATTGGATACCGCCACAAGGTATCCGGAAGCTATTCCACTACGTAACATTAAGACAAAAGTAATCGTGGAACATTTGCTTAAGTTCTTTGCATGGGTTGGTTTGCCCCGCTCTATTCAATCTGATAGGGGCTCCAACTTTACAGCCAAACTTTTTCATCAGGTTTTGTCCGAGTTGAATGTGGTGGTCAAGCATTCTTCACCTTCTCACCCACAGTCTCAGGGGGCCATTGAACGGTTTCATGGAACCTTAAAGACCATGATACGGGCCTTCGTTGAGAGTCAACCTAAAGAGTGGGATGAGGCCATCCCGTTTCTGTTGTTCGTAGTTAGGGACGCCCCCACTGAATCCTTGGGTTTTAGCCCATTTGAATTAGTTTTTGGACATGAAGTTCGTGGGCCATTACAGCTCTTGCGGGAAAAAATTATTCGGCCAGCACCTCCCGGTGATGTGCTAGATTATGTTTCATTAATGCGGGGTCGACTACAGTTGGCGTGTGATGTTGCCTCCAAGAATTTAGCTGGGGCTAAAGCTTGCATGAAGGCCAGGTATGACCGCAAGGCGGTGTGCCGTGTTTTTGATCCAGGTGATTTGGTCTTAGTTTTAGGAGCAGGACCACGGGGACCGTTAGGTCCAATGTTTGCTGGTCCTTACAGGGTCTTGAGGAAGGTCGGGGACCTCAACTACGTTGTTGGTACCCCAGAGAGGCGGTCTAAGACCCGACTGTGTCACATTAATGCCATAGATAGATAGATAGATATATACTTTATTAATCCCGGGGGAAATTCAAGTATCCAGTAGCAGCCGAAAACACACATAAAAACAGTGCAGATGGATGTGCAAAAATACAGATATAAATAAATATAAATAAATAAAATGTCCATTGTTGTTATCTATTGTCCTCCCTGCCTTTACTGGGAGCTGTTGTACAGTCTGATGGCCAGGGGGACAAAATAGTTTTTTAGTGGAGCTGGACTGGGACAGCAGTCGGCCACTGAAAACACTCCTCTGCCTGGTGAAGGTGTCATGCAGAGGGTGGTGGGTGTTGTCCAGGATGGACAGCAGTTTGTCAAGGGTCCTTCTCTCTGCCACTGTCACCAGAGAGTCCAGCTCTGTTCCCACTACTGAGCCAGCACTCCTCACCAGTCTGTCCATTCGACCAGCGTCTCTCCTCCTGCTGCTTCCCCCCCAGCAAACCACAGCATAAAAGAGCACGCTGGCCACCACAGACTGGTAAAACATCTGCAGTAGTTTTTTGCAGATGTTGAAAGACCCCAGCCTTCTCAGGAAGTACAGACGGCTCTGCCCTTTCCTGTATAAAGCTTCCATATTTGCTGTCCAGTCCAGCTTGTCGTCCAGCTGCAGTCCCAGATATTTATAGGTCCTGACCACCTCCACATCGACCCCCTCGATGGACACGGGTAGGAGATGTGGTTTCTTCCTTCTGAAGTCCACCACCATCTCCTTGGTCTTGGAGGAGTTCAGCTGCAGATGGTTGGACCTGCACCATCTCACAAAGTCCTCAACCAGGCTCCTGTACTCCCCCTCCCTTCCATCCTTGATGCAGCCAACTATCGCAGTGTCGTCTGAGTATTTCTGCACATGGCAGAGCCCAGAGTTATGCTGGAAGTCGGATGTATACAAGGTGAAGAGGACGGGAGAGAGCACGGTGCCTTGTGGTGCTCCGGTGCTGCTGACCACAGTGTCTGACGTGCAGCCCTTCAGTCTAACGTATTGTTGTCTCTCTGTGAGTTAGTACGTAATCCATGTAACCAGGAGTGGGTCCACTCTCATCTCTGTCAGCTTGTCTCTCTGCAGGAGGGGCCGGATGGTGTTGAAGGCGCTGGAGAAATCAAAAAACGCGATCCTCACAGCGCCGCTCTCCCTGTCCAGATGAGAGTGGGCCCTATGGAGCAGATAGAGGATGGCATCCTCCACGCCCACCTTCTCCTGGTATCCAAACTGCAGTGGATCTAGTGCGTGGTGGACCTGGGGTCTAAGGACATGGAGCAACAGCCGTTCAAATGTCTTCATAATATGTGATGTCAGTGCTACTGGTCTGAAGTCACCCGGCTCCCTGGGGTGTTTTTTCTTAGGAACCGGGATGAGACATGAAGTCTTCCAGAGCATTGGGACCCTCCACAGCTGCAGGCTCAGGTTGAAGACATGCTGGAGTGGCTCCCCCAGTTCAGCAGAACAGGCTTTAAGCATCCTTGGACAGACTCTGTCCGGGCCTGCTGCTTTCCTTGGATGAAGCCTCCTCAGCTCTCTGCTCACCTGATCCTTGGTGATGGTGGTGTGGAGGGGGGTTGAACTGTCCATTGGATTGGAGGGTGGGGGTGGTCTGCAGTCTGAGGTGGTGGAATTGGGGGAGGTGATGGACATGGTGTGGGTGTGAAGTGGACCATCGCTGGTTGTGGGAGCTGGAGTGTCAAACCTGTTAAAAAACAGGTTTAGCTGGTTTGCTCTTCCAGCATCCCCCTCTCCTGTGATGCTGCCCTTCTTCTTGCAGCCTGTGATGGTTTTCATGCCATACCAGACCTCCCTCATGTTGTTATGCTGCAGCTTCTGTTCTACCTTCCTTCTGTATTCCTCCTTCGCCTCTCTCAGTTGGACCTTGAGTTCCACCTGTATGCGCTTCAGCTCGTCTCTGTCACCTTCCTTGAATGCCCTCTTCTTCCTGTTCAGGATGTCCTTGACATTACTGGTGATCCAGGGCTTGTTGTTGGGGAAGCAGCGTACTGTTTTGATAGGGACCACAACGTCCATACAGAAGTTCAGGTAGTCAGTAGTGCAGTGTGTGACCCCCTCTATGTCCTCACCATGTGCTCCCTGCAGCACGCTCCAGTCAGTACATTCAAAGCAGTCCCTCAGAGCCTCTGCTGCTTCAGGAGACCATTTCCTGAAGGAGCGTTTGGTCGTAGACTGTCTCTGGATCTGTGCTTTGTACTGTGGCAAGAGCAGGACCAGGTTATGGTCAGACTTTCCCAGTGGGGGCAGAGGAGTGGCAGTGTAAGCTTCCCTCACGTTGGCATACAGGAGGTCTAATGTCCTGTTCTTCCTGGTGGGGCAGCTTACAAACTGGTGAAAGTCTGGCAATGTGGAGTCCAGTATCACATGGTTGAAATCCCCGGAGACAGCGATGAATGCGTCTGGGTGTTGTGTTTGCAGTCTCGCGATTGTTGAATGTATGACGTCACACACGGTCTCTGCGTGCGCCCGCGGAGAGATGTAAACAACAACAGCGATGGCGTGGGAGAACTCTCTTGGTATGTAGTACGGTCTGAGACCTACCGCAAGCAGCTCGATGTCTTGGTCGCACACGATTTCCTTCACCGTAACATGCCCCTGGTTGCACCATCTGTTGTTGATAAACAGCGCGAGTCGGCTCTCACTGTGGTGAATCCAGGTAGATCCACATTAGCGTCCGGGATGTTCTGGGTTAGCCAGGTTTCAGAGAGGCAAAGTAAGCTGCACTCCCTGAACGTCTTGTCCGTCCTCACAAGGGCAGCCAGCTCGTCCGTCTTGTTGGTCAAACAGTTCACATTCCCCATCACTATCGACGGAACCGAGGGCTTGTACTTCCACCGCTTAGCCGCTAGCCTAGCCTTCACCTTCGCTCCGGCTCTGCAGCCTCGGCGCCTCCTCCTCAGCTCCGCAGGTATGGGGTGGAAAAAGCCGTTACGTCCCATTGTTTGGAGCGAAAGCAGTTTCTCCCTTGAATAAACAAGATGTCCATCGCTTTGCTGTCCATGACAAGTCAGTGTATCCATATAATATCTATAGATCTACACATATAAATAGTTTATAAAGTTAAAAGTCTATAAAAACACACTTAAATTACTAAAAACAACGCAACACGCACAGAGCTACTGGATAAGCGTCCTACTCGCGTCGGCGCCATGGCAACATGACAGCTTATAAGGGAGAGGTAACTGAGGCAGTAGTGACTTGTGTTCAGAGAGACCTCCCAGAAAGTACAGGAGAGGATGGTTATGAACGGCCGGTGGCGTACTTCTCAAAGAAACTCAACTCGCATCAAAGAGTGTACTCTACCATAGAGAAGGAAGCTTTGGCTCTAGTCTTAGCAGTTAGGCATTTTGAGGTCTATATTGCGGGAGGTGAGCAGGCGGTGGTGGTTTATTCCGACCATAATCCCCTAGCTTTCTTAGCCAGGTTCCCTAGTGCTAACGCCAGGGTATTTCGCTGGGGTCTCGTATTACAGCCTTACACCATGCTTCACCTGGTGGTGAAGCATATAGCTGGCAAGGACAACGTTATTGCTGATGCTCTCTCTAGGGTGTGAGACCTTGTTTACGACTGATATTGTCTACCGGATTTGTAGTGGGTTCTCTTGTTATTTACAAGATCCTCATGTTTTCAACATAATGGTTGAGTTATATTTTAGGTTAGAAGTTAAGTTTGGGGAAATGTAAAAATGAAAGGTAAGATTAGAAAAAAAAAACACACAAAAGGGTAGGAGAAAAATAAATAAAGGTGGCAGTGTTTTTGTTTTGTTTATGGGGGGAGGAATGTCACGATCCTACTGTTGGGTAAGGTTAAGCTGGTTGGTAACTGGTGGTCATGGTAACGGTGGGAGTGGCTCCCTTGATTGGTCGATTGTGGTCACCTGGGGATCCAAGATGGTGGATATACACACAGCATGGTGGCCAGTGGTTACAGCCCCGGCAGGATAAGACTTTGTAAAGCCATTCACCCAGATGCCAGTACACACCAGAGCTAAGGAGTCCAACGGGGGAACGTGACCGCCCCTTCACCGTCTTTGTTTGTCAAGTGTTTGTCTAAACATGTAAACCATAACTGAACGAGACAGCTACCGTTCACCACAACGCTTGGGCTATCCCCATAACAAGAGAGAGAAGGACCAGCGCTCACCAGGAACCCAGGTGAGTCACCACACACGTGCCCCGGAAGCTAGTTGCCTACCAGCTGTGGTTATACTACGTTTGTGTCTCGACTCCTGCCTAGACAGAGAGCCGGTTTTCCCTAGATACCAGTGGGGTCGTGACAGTAATAATTTAAATATAATTAACTTATAAAGCGTGTAACAAGACACCTAGATGATCTGGCAGGCTGACTAAAAAGGCACTGAATTTGGAACTTATAACACAGGAGGTCTGGCTTACGGACTAAAAAGCATTGCGATCATAAAAGCGTGACCATCTGACAAAAGCACAAATCTGACAATTAATGGATTCGATCCGACAACCTCTTCCCTACATAGCAAGCGTCTCTATCGATTGGACCACGGTTATCACAACGTTGAAACTGCATTTACTAATATATATATCTATATGAATATGACGCTACAACTAACGCCAAATGAGAGGAGATCTGTGTTGAACTGATTTGGTCTGCTTGTCTTGTTCAGCGATTGGGCGCAAACACTTCAAATGCATTGGCTGAGAGAAAAGATGGGCGGAGATTATTAGCATACTAGAGAAACGCCGTATTTTACGGCGTTGTGATGTGCACAAAAGCGCCGTATTTTACGCGCGCTCTTGAAAGGCTCAATTGCGGCGTAAAAGGCAGCGCTTTTTTGCGCATGACGGCGTATTTTACGGCGTTTTTCTACATTTTACGGCCTCATTTAGGCATATACTACTGAACAATATAAACAAATGATATAAAACAAAATCCCAGCCCCTTTCATTTTCAAATAGTATGTAAATATTCTGAATGAGTAAAAATGTAAAAGATATGCGTGTCCTAGTGTCCTTTATATATATTTATATATTATCTTATATTATTATTATTATATTATATAAATATATATATAAGTTAAGAGTAACTTAAGCTACAGTTGTGCGTCTTCTCCATATTGTCCGCCATCGTACTGCTGCGAGTGCGAAATGCATCCTGGGATTCATAGCGATTGCAAGCACACACGAGCCACCTCCGATGCATGCTTGGTGAAACCATGGCCGTTTCTCAATTTGCGTACTTGTGCGTGCTCGTATGCTCGTGGACTCGTGAAATGTCATCAGTCGTTGCCCGAGCACTGTTCCAATTCAAAGCACGCATCAAGCGAGTACTGTCGTAAAACCCGGAAGTGTTCTTGATGCGTGCTCGATCTCCATGGTTTCACCAAGCATGCATCGGAGGTGGCTCGTGTGTGCTTGCAATCGCTATAAATCCCAGGATGCATTTCGCACTCGCAGCAGTACGATGGCGGACAATATGGAGAAGACGCAAAACCAGGGGCGGACTGGCCATCGGGAGGTTCGGGAGATTTCCCAAACGGCCGGACGATTTCAGGCCGAGCCGGCCGGCCGTAATTCTTTTAGATTTATTTTTATTTTTATTATATTTATCTATATATTTTCTTTTGTTGTAAAAGATGTAAAAATGAAAAAGTTAAGTAAGCCGTGATTTGGGGTGGCCTGCTGCCGGATATTTACTTACAGCGCGAAACGGAGCTCTTGCCTGACGGTGAAACCGGGCCTATGTATTACTGTCAATTTAGAGGGGGGAGCACCCCCACAGTGTATGGGGGCAAAGCGAGCGGCCAAAGCGAGTGGTCGAACGGCCCCTCCCAACTTGGACTGCTCCGCGGTCTGTCATTTCTGATTGGCTCAGCCTGACACACGGCCGGGTCACTTACCCGGTACTTCTCGTTGATCTCACTGAAGTTACACAGAAATACGAAAATGTCAAAAAGGTGGTGGAGAGGCAAGAGAATTGGGTGGCGCTCAGAAGTTGAGGTTGAAAAGGAAAAAAATTTTAGAGCAAGATGCAGCCAAATGTGCTAAATTAACCAACCTTTTCCGTGGAAAAGCCAAGGTTGACGGCGACGCCCCTGTCAGCGAGACCAATGGTTAGGCGGGAACAGGACACAGCAGCATAGCTATGACAGGTGCACTAGCGAGCATGTTTGGCAATATAATAATGACTTAAACTAATTATGGAAGTACCAGAGACGTCGGAGAACAATTCATAATATTGTAATGCCCACGGAAGAAGCAGTGAATGAAGTAATGATTAGAGAGCGATTTATTAGATACCACCGCTAATAAACCATTGGAACACTTCAACACCGGTAACCACAGCAACGCACAACAAACCCCGACCCGCCCCCATCTCCCAAACCCTGTGTATGACAATTTTTTTTCCACTAAAATAATTGTATCTTGCACTATTTAGATCATTTTCAGCCTTGATTTACCTTTCTAGGCACATGCAATTTCTAATATTTTAACATGGACAAGATTGCTGATAAAATATTTCCCAGTGATCTTCACAATATTCTAAACACATGCACATCCCAACATTGACATGCCGTTGCAATGCACATATCCACGGATAAGGATTCGTTTTTATTATTTTACACCGTGGCAAAATTCTACGCGCGCTATTCCCGCAGTCTCATAAAAGGCCTCTCCATCCCAAAGTCCCGGGCCAAATTTTTGGGCCATTTCATCCCTGCGCACAACTGTAGCTTAAGTTACTCTTAACTTATATATATATATTATTTATATAATATAATAATAATAATAATAATAATAATAATAATAATAATAATAATAAAAGTTAATATATTAATATATATAAAGTCGTGTGTGTATAGCTTATACACATGGCAGGACACGCATATCTTTTCAATTTTTATTCATTCAGAATATTTACATACTATTTGAAAATGAAAGAGTCTGGGATTTTGTTTTATATCATTTGTTTATATTGTTCAGTAGTATATGCCTAAATGAGGCCGTAGCACAGTTAACGGACGAGCAGAGGTGGTGACGTCATCGAGTCCGCTGCTGTTCCAATCGCAGGTACGTACTCGCGTGCTCGCAAGTATGTGCTTGAAGTACAGACTTGCCAAGTACGTGCTTGCAAGTCATCGAGTCCGTAGTACGCGTGCTAGGAATTGAGAAACGGCCCATGGACAGGGTGAAACGGCGAGATCGAGCACGCATCAAGAACACTTCCGGGTTTTACGACAGTACTCGCTTGATGCGTGCTTCGAATTGGAACAGTGCTCGGGCAACGACTGATGACGTTTCACGAGTCCACGAGCACACGAGCACGCACAAGTACGCAAATTGAGAAACGGCCATCTTATAGATAGACGGAGCATTGGCTGCTGGGACGCGAGAAATACGGCCGCAAAGTATTTCCCACGAGCACACGAGCACGCACAAGTACGCAAATTGAGAAACGGCCATCTTATAGATAGACGGAGCATCCGGCCTACCACAAAGGGTACTGTCGGCAGTGGAAACGCGACCTCGGAACTGAGCTGGGCTATACCACCCCCTCCCTACCGCACCTTTGCGATCCGATCCGTTCCGCACCCTGCAGTGGAAACGCGCATTAGTGCTAGGTCGTGGATGATCAGCTGGCGAGGAAGTGACATAGCTCCCGCCCAGACGCTATTGGCTGATACGTTTTGCAAAAGATTTGCGCAATCTGCGCATGTGCCAAGCAGCCTGCAGCACACACACACACCACGCACAAATGCACACACACACACTGCACACACATGCACAGCACACACGCACGCACACACACATGCATGCACATACACACAAGCGCCTGTGGATGCAGACGTTGAAAGACAACGGCAAGATCGACCCGCATCCCGCAATGTCTTGCAATATTGATATCCCCCCTCCCCCCTTTTGTCTGTTTTAACGGCCCCGCAAGAGAGAAGGGTCTGTCTGCGTCCTGCAAGACGGAGGCGTAACTTGTAGTGGGCGTAACTTGTAGTAGGAGGCGTAACTTGTACTTTTCTAAATTGCGGTCCACGCGAGATCTTCTCTTTTCGCAGTAAAAAAAAAAAGCCTTGTAAATCACGGTTAACAGGAGATCTTCCTTGAAGTCGGGTCTTCAGATATTCATGTCGGTAAGTAAAAAGGAGTGGATTAACAAGAATGTTTTTTTGGTTTTTTACAAGCTTAATGAACTCTAGAACTAGGGCAGACAACTTGTGGTTGTGATACTGTTTAATATTCTTTACGAAATGTTCGAACGCTTAGGCCTACTGTTTTAACGTTGGAAGAAACCCCAGCTTTCGCCACCTCGGTGAAGTTAGTTCGATGCACACGTTTGAGATGCACACTGAACAGTCACAAAATACTCTATCTATACAGGCTAGTAGATGTTGCTTGCTTCTTTCTGCCCCGAGTTTGCACAGTGCAACAGTGATGACGTACCTGAGAAATCCATATATTGAAGACCGGCAAATATATATAAAATGAGGGCTTGTAATGTGAACGCTTTAATATAAAGGCTAATATAAAGGCTCATAAGTATCCTCATGTTAGTGACATTGTTCTTGTCTTGTTTCTATCAGTTATATTTATTTTAATTCATTGTTTTCTATCTCATGCAGGACCATGAAAACATGCAGCATGCGATCAATAACAATATATATTCAATACAATTATTTGAATTATTATTCTGCTGTCTTTAATTCTTTGAATTATTAATCTGCAGTCTTTTTGTTAAAGGTATAAAGGGATTAAGTAGGCTAAACTTAAGCAGGTTCCCCACGTTAAACTGCTATATGCATTACATGTCATTGTAAAAGGCTTCTTTTCTTAAATGCATATGACTCAGGGATGTCAGTTTCAAGTAAGGCTATGATTAAGTTAATCAAGAGCATATCAAGATTAAGCTCATCAAGAGCGTATTTTTAAATGAGCGGGTCGGGTGCATTTGTTTTATATAAGGCCTAATATTTGAGGTCTGAGTTGCGGTCATTTATGTACCCGCGCACCACTGCTAAATACAGATCACTTCCGCGATTCAGAAAAGTACTAGACACGCCTCCGACTACAAGTTACGCCTCCGACTACAAGTTACGCCTCCGACTACAAGTTACGCCTCATACTACAAGTTACGCCTCCTCCGACTACAAGTTAGACCTCCTACTACAAGTTACGCCTCCGTCTTGCAGGACGCAGACAGATACTATTGGCAAGAGAAGGGTCCATCTGCAGGCTTGGGCGTTTCCGTCATGACACAAGAACGCCCTTTAGGCGTTCCTGGTAGCGTTTCATCGACCAATCACGAGGTGTTTCGAAAGGCACACTGGGTTTCGCAAGGCATACTGCGAAGCACAGTCGCGACTCGCAAGGCATACTTTCCTTCCTTAATGGCAATTTTACCTCTCTCATTAGATTTAGCAATCATGGAGCCCCCACTTGCCTAACGTTAGTTCTATGCTACCCGTACTTACTACTAGATCTTATTTTGAAACTTCTGTTTGAGGAAATCTAACTAACGAATGTTCCGGATGTTGACAGCCGTGCGAAGAAGAAGGAGTTTGGTGTCATTGACCGGCAAGAAATGAGGAGGACTGAAAATTGTAAATGTCCCCGGTCATAATGACCAATGGAAATAATTCTCTGCACAATTTGAATTGTGTTTAAATATGCTACAGTGGTCATTTGTTTAGCCAATTCATGTTAAACAATGAGGGTTTTGATTAACCCGACCCGGCCCGCCGATATTTCCCATCACTATCATTGAGCCGGGTCGGGCCGGGTCTTTGATCGAGCATTTGTGTTTTTTTTGTTTTTGTTATCATTGCTTTATTGGCCTAATCTGAGGAGAAATCTATGCCATAAACAGAAATATTATTGGCCTTTATTACACAGGTCTTCTCAATGCCATGGTGGAACGCTCCGTTCACTTGCATGGGTAGTAGTCCGGTAACTTCGCGTCTTCGGTTGCTAAGCGACATCAACGTCTTTGGCTGACTATTCAACTGCTGATCAACTCTACGAATGCTGGTAACGAATAAATTGTAAAAAGACACACCATGTGAAGTTATTTTCCAAATAGGATTTGAAAAGCTTTGGAAGTTTATTTACACACTGTAAAAACGAAAACTTAAAATTGTTGGTCTCATTATGATTTCTGAGTAAAATTAATATAAAACATTAAGTATTCATGTCAACTGTGCAATGCAATTTAGTCCAACCAACAATGTTGAGTTTTGGGTCAAGAGTTGGGCTCACTGTAGTTTCTTTGTTAGCAAGACACACAGGTTTAAGTCAGACTCTTGTCTGAGGCTGGGCCAACTACGGTGCACATGCGCATTTCGACACTACCCCCCGGGGACTCTGGGTATTCATGATGCCGGTTGGGAAAAAGGGGTTTATTGCCTTTTGTCAATTTGTTTCTGTTAGGTTAAGTTGGGTTAACGGGTTAGGGGTCTTTATTGTTTTTGTGTTGTTTATTGTGCGTAGTGTTGCCGCCACCGTTACCGAGACTTGCATGTCCGTTGGTTGGCTGTGCGGTGCGCTGTGTGTTGCAGGTGTGTGTTAAATAAAGGCAGCTCTCGGGATCGTGCGGTGTACGAGAGTTGCGTCACCGTTTAACCTGGGCTCCCGTCTCGTGCAGAACAAGTTTGACCATAATGTCAAACTTGTTCTGCACTTTGGTTTACTGCATTTAGACAGCGATTCTCTGCTGCTGAACTAGCTACATGTTGCTTGTTCTATTGCTGTCTGGCATTCAGAAATGTAAAATGGAAGTTTCAAATTATTAATTTTAATAAAGTGAACTTAAAACTCGTTTTGCATTCTTTTAAATGTTTTTTTTTTTGCAAGTTGCCTTGCAATTTTGAGTTTGCTCAACTGTTTATTTTTTACAGTGCAACACTATTTACATGGTTTCGGAGTATTACACTTTGACATTTTAATACAGTTCAGCGAGAAAGGCGACGAAGAATAAGAAGGGGGCGTTCCAGTCTGCGTAAACGGGAACCCCTACCACACGAGAACGCCCATTTGTGTCTGCAGTGGGATGATATTGCCTCGCATTCGACAAACCCTCCCAGGTAAGACCTTCTGTCTATAGAATGTAGAAATTGCGATAAAAGCGCAAAAAGAGACAATTTCTCACGTCGACAATGCAATGGCAGGTCCTTAATTTTTTCATATAAAATCCATTAAATTCAAACATCGTGCCAACCGGCATATCAACACACAAGTCACGTGATATTAAAGAGACAGTGTCCCTATAACACAGAACGAAAACATGTCAATAACACATGTAGCCCTGTGCTATATTTTCTTTTAATTTTCTTTAAGTTAAAAGGTGTTGATAAATGTTTGATGGTTTTGAGTGCATTAGGCCGAATGTTTTATTTTCCTATGGCCTGTATTTTATTTTCATTTGAGTATGTACGTTTTGGTTGTTTTGTTAATGTGACCTTTGAACCGGAGGGTTAAAAGGTCGGGAGCCTCTGGCAGAGGAAAGGAAGGAGGTGTGAACCAGGAAGAGTACGGACGGCTAGTGCGAGCTCGTGATCCATTTATACCGGCTGCGATAATACTCCGTCTAGGATATAGACTAGAGCTATACTGTTTCCGGTTGTCGGATAGATAACCACCAGATCAGTGATCGTGTATGTATTGATGTTCTTCTGAGGTTTGCTGGAGATGCTGAACCTGCATCCAGACGTGGACGCGGCGAAGGCTGAGTGCGGTTAAGTGAGATGTGTGCCCAAATAAGGATCTTGCCGGTCGTTTGGATAAGACGCCAGCATAAGGATCTTGCCGGTCGTTTTGGTTAAAACGCCAGCGTGGACCAGTCGACACGAGGACCGCGACTGTCCGCTCGCTTCCACACGCACACACACACTCCTCCAAGTGAGGTGACGGGTACATTTGTTTGTTGTTTGCTCCTGTGAGTGAAGCGGCCGTTCTGTTTTTGGCCTCCACGTACCCAAGCGACGACACAGGCCTGCAACGTGGGGATAAATAGTTTGTGCCGGCATAGGACTTTATTTTGCTTTGTACATTATCTTTCCAAAATGCATTTGATTCCATGTGTGAATTGTTTACCTGTGGGTCGATGCACAGAATGATTCATGTTGATGTTTAACGTGTTAAATTCAATGAAACCTATCTTTCATAGTAAATTATGTGTGTTTTATTGTAATTACCATGCCAGTGAGTCCTGTTAATTAGGGGTTTAGTTCTAAAATACTCTAAGAGACACTACAATACAACTAAACATAAAATCGTGTAGATTACCACATATAGGGTGTGGTCAGTTTAATGTGAACTTGGGAGCGTCCCAGTTAAAGGTTGCGTAGGTGATTCGCTTTTTTGGCCATTTTTTCAAAATTACTTGAAATCCTTATCATAACCCGCTTACAGCCACTGAGTTAGAAGTACTGACATGAAAATTAAACTTGTCAATCATCTGTGGAACGGGCAGGGCTCGAAAAACTCCAGCCAATCATTTCCATTGCCACCGAGTTTCATTGGACAGTAAGTACGTCAATCAAACGGTCGTACTGCACTCCCCCTCCCCCGCGCCCCGCGCGCGACCCCTTCGTGCAGTACTCGTGACCCAGAGCTCGTGACCCAGAGCAAGCTCCTGTTTGTTGTTATCCTGCGGTATCTACTGGAACTAGTTAATCCACATTTGGACCTAGCAGTAGAAGACAATTTCCATGGCAGACAAGACGCCACCATCCCCACCACCACCACCACCACCAGCAAAGAGAAGGAAAACTCTTTTTCAGAGAGTAATTGATAATAAAAACGCTGAAAGAGAAAAACTGAAATCAAGAATAATCCTAGGCGCTGCTTTTGAACGTTTGCGGCAACTGAAGGACGAGAAGGGTCTAAAAACCGATGCTTGTGTGGCGGTTGACCTAGTTTCAAAGTTTATACCGTTTATACTCGGTAATACCGGTGTTGAGACGAGTGTATTACTCGGTGTGAAAATGTCCACACCGCGGCAACCCTAGTGAAAACCAGGACTTCCAATACAATTATATGAAACAAACATACATTTTCTAAAAATAGTAATGATTTATGTGACCGTTTAATGTTTATAACATCTGGTGCAACCATAGCCACGAGAACGTATTCTCAGCAGGGGGTGCTGGGAAAAAAAACCCGGCCTGCACTAGACTCGCAACTCGTCACATTGATAAAAAAAGATATATAGCAGCGCAGCTCAATTACACCAGTGCATGCAAGCACAGTTGAAAATCGATCGTTGTGTTCACTTCCTTCACACCATGGTTCACATCCAGCTGCTCACAGAACAAGTTTAGCGCGCCACCGCTACCCTCACACTTTTTCATATAACCTTTTTTCAGCACTAGGACATATGAGCATTAAATAAATGCTGCGTCTCAACATGCCTTGGACAGCAGCGAGGATGACTCGCTTTGCCACGGGCCGAAACTGTTCGGAGCGACCACAGCCAGAGCGAACACAGCGGGGCAGAGGAGTGTCAGGAAGTCTTTGGTGTACACATCAGTACGGCCTATTTGCACTACTGTTTAGTGGCAATGCAGTGTTTTATTCTATGCCTTTTTATTTTCGTATATTATTTCAATTAATACAATTTATTTATTCATGAAATCAAGATCTGGTCTTCAAATCTTTTTTCCAAATATAGGTCGTATTACAATGGGGTTTGTGTTTATATTCGGACCAATACGGTACAGCGGACGCTCACATGACGTTAAGCATTTCCTGGTGCATAATGTGACGCTTCAGAACCTAAAATCCCGTTTCTCCCCGTTGATACGACAACACATAACCGGCGTTTTCAGAAATCTCCACTTTGGCCGGAGTTTTTAGAAATGATCGTTTTCTGTGATAAGACAGGGCCTCGGACAGGGGGTGTTGCAGCACCCCCAGCACCCCTACTTCCCGCGGTACTGGGTGCAATTTACAGCTGAATGTAGTGCCATGTTGTTAAACGAAAACCTACGCTAGCCTGGCTCGCTCTCGCGCATCTCTGTTCGCGCTCGTGCATGATTGCGCGTCCAGGTACTTGGAATGGGTGGAGTCAGAGTCAGCGTTGAAGGAGAGGGGGTAGGACCATTTGAGTTGTGTATTTTCAAAATCTGCTGGCGTTTCGCAAATCGCGTACCCAACCTTTAACTTCTGGGTTAATTAGAAGATCATGTCCACCACAAGACTACACTTTGTTGCTAAAATTGAATATAACTCCTTGAGCCTCCCGAAATGTCTTTACACTTTGTTGCTCAAACCTAATATTACTCTCCTCCGTGAGTCTCACGGAATGTCTTGCGATATTGATACCCCCCCCCCCCCCCCCCTGCCGACTGTTTTAGTTGTTTTATTTTTCTAATGTTTTGTGTGTATGCTATGTGTGACTGTAGGCTACTACATGTCTTTGCCAGGGCCCAGTTTCCCGACAACGATGGATCTTCGCTGTATGGATCTTGCGAACCATCGTTGATTTCTTTGGAGCGTTTCCCGAAACTCCTCTTACCATGAACACGCATTCGCTGCACTGACGACGTTCGTAGGATCATTGTACCTGTCCACTAACACAGTGCTGAAACGGGCTATGACGCAGGGGGAGACGCAGGAATGTCGCAGGAAAATGGGGTTAAAAAGGGTTAAAATTAGAGCTGTCAGTTAAACGCGTTATTAACGGCGTTAACGCAAACCAAATTTAACGGCGTTAAAAAATGTATTGCGCGATTAACGCAATTATTTTATTTAAAAAAATAAAAAAATAACTTTTTTTTTTTTCTTTGGCTCAAAACAAAGAAGCAGTAGCCTGACTGCTATGTTCAAATGACATTTGTTCATAGCAGTCGTTTAATTGCACTATAGGCTCTTTTTTTGTATCGTTGTGTTTTGGTCAGTATATGCCAATGTTTATATCAATAAAAAATCATTTGCACAAGGCAAGCCGATGCACTTCACCATGTTGATAAGAGAATTAAAATGAGAAGAATTATGGGACAAAAAAATCAAGGGATATTTAGCATAGAAAAATTATTTGCGATTAATCGTGAGTTAACTATGACATTAATGCGATTAATCACGATAAAATATTTTAATCGCTTGACAGCTCTAGTTAAAATATCTCCCCATCAAGGCCAACCGCAGAGTATCCTACGAAAAGAATAGAGTGCAATAATATGAATAAGATATTAAAACACAAACGATTAGGCATAGGCCGACATATATATCAGTCCTAATCCTGAACGCACTGTGCATAATTTTTTTCACGGCATTTCCCCCCCTGAAATAATTCCATATTACAAAAATCCCAAATAGCTTGTGTGACGACTACATTTATCTTAATGTGCTGATTTCTGAAACATACTTTGCGCAGCAAGTGCCGACTTTATCTGATTCCGCACAAGGTTTCATTGATTGGCTCTCTAGTCTAGGATATTTGTAGACATTAAAAATGCAACGTTTCATTCATTCATTATCATTCAAACGCAGAGGCTAGGCATTGACACACGGCTATTGCTGACCCGATTAGGAGAGCTTGGTCTAGATCCTGCCCATATTGTTGGGCAGTATGAAGTAGGCTATAGGCAGGGTTCGAGTTATGATTCCATCTCTGTGGGGGTCTCTTAGGGGCCACTCACACTAGGGCCGTTTGCCTGTTCTGTGCTGCAGGAAGATTCAGCACGATTCCCCCCACTCCCCCCGCTGGCCCGTGGTCACACTGCTCCCAAAGGCCGTGGCCTGGGCACGATTGCTCCTTCATACATACGTAATCACGTCGTAATACGATAAATACGTCAACACCAAGCGTCCTCGCCGCCATAACAACAATGGAGAACAACAACGTGAATGCTGTCGTCGGCCCATATTTCAAGTAAACACTCGACTTCACTATCGCACCAACGTAAACCCACTCGTGAACCGCTTGCCGCCATTGTTTAAAATTATTGTTGTGGGGAAGAAGGGCATGGACCTATAAAGACGGCACACCTCTCCCAAGTGTGCCGTAGCCAAGGGGCTGTTCCGTGCTGGAATACGGATGACGTGGTCACAGTAGCCAAACGTTCTAGACTTTAGTATGCAAATGAACTCGGGCACGGGGCCGTGGCCCTAGTGTGAGTGGAGAGGGGGGGGGGGGGGGGGGGGAGAGACGTATATAGGACGTAAATATGGGCTATTATGACACGGCTCTTCTCAATGCCGTGGAGCGCTCGTTCACTTGCATGGGCCCTTCACAACAACGCCAGTGTCTTTGGTTGCTAAGCGACGTCAACGTCTTTGGCTAACTATTTCTCTGCTGATCAACACGTATGGTAACAAATAAATTGTAAAAAGACACCTTGTGAAGTTATTTTTTCGTTTGGCAAGTAGCCGCTCATTATCGAAAATAAGCCCCTTCAGGTCGAAGCACCGGTTCGCCCTGTCTGGGCTTATTTTCCCGATAATGACCGCCGTTCTATTATCCCACTTAACGTCAATATTACTCTGCATGTGGAAGGGAAAATAGCATTATTTGTAATTACAATATTATGCTGCTGCATTTTCAGAGACCCCCACAGATATTTGAGTTTGCTGCTTTCATGGGAGCCAGACCTCTAACTATGCACTGTAAAAACGAAAACTTAAAATTGTTGGTCTCATTATGATTTCTGAGTAAAATGAATATAAAACATTAAGTATTCATGTCAACTGTGCAATGCAATTTAGTCCAACCAACAATGTTGAGTTTTGGGTCAAGAGTTGGGCTCACTGTAGTCTCTTTGTTAGCAAGACACACGGGTTTAAGTCAGACTCTGTCTGAGGCTGGGCCAACTACGGTGCACATGCGCATTTCGACACTACCCCCCGGGGAGCCTGGGTATTCGTGATGCCGGTTGGGAAAAAGGGGTTTATTGCCTTTTGTCAATTTGTTTCTGTTAGGTTAAGTTGGGTCAACGGGTTTGGGGTCTTTATTGTTTGTGCGTTGTTTATTGTGCGTAGTGTTGCCGCCACCGTTACCGAGACATGTCCGTTGGTTGGGTGTGCGGTGCGCTGTGTGTTGCGGGTGTGTGTTAAATAAAGGCAGCTCTCGGCATCGTGCGGTGTATGAGGCACGAGAGTTGCGTCACCGTTTAACCTGGGCTCCCGTCTCGTGCAGAACAAGTTTGACCATAATTTCAAACTTTTTCTGCACTTTGGTTTGGTGCATTTAGACAGCGATTCTCTGCTGCTGAACTAGCTACATGTTGCTTGTTCTATTGCTGTCTGGGATTCAGAAATGTAAAATGGAAGTTTCAAATTATTAATTTTAATAAAGTGAAGTTAAAACTCGTTTTGCATTCTTTGAAATGTTTTTTTTTAAAATAATATTAACCTTAATTTGAAATATTAAGTGAACACCCCTGACTTATTTTTTTGAGTTTGTAAAATATAAAAATCTTAGTTGGTATAACTAACTTTCAAGTTTGTCTAAAGAAGAAAATGACCTTCTTGATGGGCTCAAAATTCAAAAATTGATTGCAGTAAGTTGCCTTGCAATTTTGAGTTTGCTCAACTTTTTATTTTTAACAGTGTGGGAGCTCAGCTCCCACTGGCTCCCACCTAACTTGAACCCTGGCTCAGGGGCGCAACTGCCTACTTTCTCTGGGGGGTATGCAGACACATAGCAGGCGCCCCCCCCCCCCCCCCCTTTGATCTGGGCACAAATTTGACCTAAAACACACTCTGATATTGAATCAAAAAAATCATTTTGAGTGCACCAGGACAGATATCCGGTGTTTTTTTTAGAGGCAGCCTTTCTAAGATGCTCTGCCAGTGTAACATCATACCGTGCTATAAGAGATCAAGGATACCCAGAAATTTTCCATTTCTAGGATTTCCTAACTGTGCATTTTGTCCCCCTCAGTGGCAGGTTTCTTTCTGCAAGGAAGAGTATGCAGTCGATCACTCGAGTCAACAGGCTCTCTGCAATTCGCTATCAATAGTTTTACCTAGGCATAAGCGGGATGCCAATTCTTCAGATAAGCATTTATGTGGTAAAAACTTGTTTCATGGTGCTTCATTATCTTTGAAAGACACTGCCAGTTATTATACCCCACCACAAGGCGTGTGTCAGCAACTCTAGCTTCACCAAAAAGCTTACATGCAAAACAATAGACTTTGTTAGAACTGTTGGAGTCCAGTAACCAATAGGGGTGGGAAAAATAATCGATTCTTCGATTCATCGCAATACTGTGTAGAACGATTCAGTCTCGATTCAGATAGGATAATAATCCCCCCTGATTATTAACTAATTAACTTTTGGATTATTAACGGAGTTATAAAGTATCAACTTTAACTCTGTTTTTACTGGGTCTATTGACATAAAACAAAGACTTTCATAGAGACTGAAGTAAAACAAAATAACCACAAACAAGTTCCTTTATTTTTCTTCTTATGATTCGTTATATTGTAGGCTCCATTCTGATCAGTACACAGTTGCAAGACAACAGTAACCTGTTGTTTTACTAGTAGTAGATTTAGCTAACCTGAATATTTACAAGCCTCCTCTTTATACACTGACATAAAAACGACTGTCCTTCAACCACTTTGAAAAGCTTTCTTTTATCCCTGCGCACCCTTTCTCTTTCCCAATCTTTCTTTTTCTATGTTGTGACCCCGAGGGCTTTCTTCTCTGCCTCTCCATATTGAGGTACGTGTCATCAGATGACAATACGGTTCAAATGAAGACACTCCGGCGCTCGCCTCCAGGGCGTGGTCGAGGGGACGCCCACTGGAGCGCCGTGTGGGGAGGAGGGGGATTGGGAGGCGGAGGAGCGCCTTATCAGTGACGTTCCTCTGTTATTGATCATCATATCATGTACACAAACGCTGTTAAATACAGAAAATGCAGACTCAAATAATTTTACTTCCATCGCGTTGGCGCCCCCTCTGGTGTTATACCATATAGTGCATACCCTCTTTTTGCGCCACTGCCCTGGCTATAGGTCTTTTTACACTGCCGAGCCGGTTCGGTCGCAGCTTAGCACGCCCGGCGATTTCACCTTCTTATCTCAAGTTTCCTGTGTAAAACCGAGGGGGTCAAATCCCCCGTTCGTCATGGCGCGGGGTTTCTTGGTTCACTGGGGAGGCGGGGCTGTGCACGTAGTCTCTGACCTCTTAAGAATAATTTGTATTATTGCATGCTCCCGAAAGTTTTCATTTTTTTATGAATGAAGACACCCCTATGCAATAATGAGTTCACTCTGAGTGTAGGTTTCTTGGTTCACTGGGGAAGGCAGGGCTGTGCACGGAGTCTTTGACCTCTTTAGAAAAGGGCTCCGAACCGGTTCAAGGAACGAAAACGAAAACCAAAAACGAACAGAATTTTAAGAGGAACGGAAACGGAAACGAAAACCAAATGGTCTTCAACTGTTCCGGAACAGAAACGTTATTCTGAAACCCCCAAAACCGGTTAATAACGTTTTTTTTCGTTCTCTATATAGCCTATACAATTTCGCCGCCCGCTAAGCTCAGTTGTCACAAATTCCCACCACCACCCTGGCGAGAGGCGATTTGGAAGCAACAGTTGCACTGAGCTCTATCTTCGACAAAGGTAACGTGAGCTAAATTAACCGAGTCCACTATATCGCCTTTGCATTGTTTCTTGTTGGTGGGCGTGCCCTTAACCTGCGTCCAAGTTTCATTGACATGGAGCTCTATATCTAAATAATATCATATACCTAATACATATCTAAATAATATCATATACCTAATACATAGATATCTATATCATATAACATATTGTGTGCGCCTCCAGACAATATTATGAATCACAAACGACTTTGTCGGGTTCTGCGACGTCTCTGGTTCTTCCACTTTCACATCAACCTGAAGTCGACTGAACCGCGCGCTGCCTGCTGCCGGCTGCCCTCTGCCGGGCGATGGTGCCTCGCGGCAACCGGCGGCATGTCGCAGTTCATGTACTTCAGCGAGTCAAACCAAAGTTCCTTTCCCCCAATTCCTTCTCAACCATGGCTCAGATAACCCCCACGACAGTCTCGTTGTGGAAATACAAGACACGTCAAAGAACCGTCAAGAAACACTTGCGTTACAGTGTGTGTATTCACACACACACATGTGGCGCTTGCACGGTCGAGTGTCATTGGCGGGCCAACGTCTCTGGGCGGGCCAGGCAGAGTAAGGGGAGGAGCTGAGATTCCTGATGACGTCATGAGCACAGACATTCCAAATCAGCGCGCTTGAGCCTCCGTTTTTTCAAAGGCGAGCAGAACAGCTAGTGCTAGTTTTACACCAAACGCAAGTTTTAGCCACTGGGAGACCATAGGCAGGCTAGGGGAACTCATATTTATGTTAGAAAACCTCCCAAAGTGAGATTTTCATGTCATGGGACCTTTAACAATTCTCACAGCTATAATATGAATTTGTAGAATAAAAAATGCCTAGGCCTAATGGTGTTTCTGACCAACCCAGTCGCCAAGAAAAAACGCTGACGGTGTACGTTTCCATGAACACTGGATAAGTAGCATTTCAACGTAAAATAACGTGTTATACCTACAGTATCCATGCGTGCCGCTGTGGAGGCGGGTTTCGGGGTTTGGGTTTCATGGGTATCGCGGCAAACTGTGGACACGATTGTTGAGGGGGAGGGGGGGGAGGTAGACTGTTGTTGACCGGGGAGGGGGGGGGGGGAAGGCACGTTTGTTTAGGGGGGGGGAACACGTTAGTTGAGGGGGGGGGGACACGTTTGTAGGGGGGGGGGACACGTTTGTTGAGGGGGGGGGGGCCGGGGGGGACACGTTTGTTGAGGGGGGGGACACGCTCGACAACGAGAGTTGGTTTTTATTGAACGCTCGACAACGAGAGTTGGTTTTTATTGAACGAGACTTCAACACGGAACAGCTGCCCGAAACAATGGTCACGTCACTCTCGGTGACGGTGTCGACAACAATGAACACACGAACAATGACCATGTTAATAGAGAAAAACACAACCACATAACATCCCGAACCCATTAACCCCACTTATTCCTAACAACAAAACAAGTTAACAAAAGCCCCTTTTGTCAACTGACAACCCCAATTCCCAGAATCCCCCACGGCTCCGGAACACGGCGTCCACACCGCGGTCCCCACAATATATATATTTTTTCATTTTACATTCCCCTCTGCCTTGGAGCAAAGCGTGACCCTGAAAACGTTTTCTTCTCCATTCGAAAGGAATGGGGGAATAGCACCAACAGGGGGCCATACGTTCTCCTAGCATTTGGTGAAATTGTTACGTAGCCTATATTAATCTTTATTATCTGAAGGGGAAATGCAATATTTTAGGACCGATTCACCGTTAAACGTGTTTCTAATAACATTTCTAGCAAGAAACATACTTTTTACTTGCATAATCTTCAGTCAGTGATTGTGTCTGATCTTTAGTTTTATAGTTATTAGGAAGATTTTATCGGCTCGCTCGCATGTTTCAACGACGTCAGGTTGTTAGGGACGCTGCTTTCGCTAAACTAGCAGCTCACGTGTTTCCTGCGTTTGTGTTATTAAACCGTTACTTTATGTAACTTTTAATGATATCATCTTGTTAGAAACACGTATATCTGAGAGCCAACCCAGTCGCCAAAAGCATAAATTGACAGTGTAAGTTTTCGTGAACACTGGATTACGTCGCATTTCAACATAAAATAGCGTGTTATACACACACACACACACACACACACACACACACACACACACACACACACACACACACACACACACACACACACACACACACAATGCATATCGCTGCTAAATAAATAAATAAATACTAAGGCAGAATAAAGAATAAATTCAACATGTGTTATTACAGTATAGAGTGGTGGAGGAATGACGTATATTGGCCAACCCGGAAGTGAGCTTCGCCCTGGGTTCCCTTGACAAAAAGCCAACAGATTTTTCCATTGGATTTTGGATTATTGCAGAAAAATTAGCATCTTTGAAGCACTTCCTCAAAAACTGAAAATAAATAAAAATAACCGTGCTCCGAAGAACGAAATGTAAACCAATGCATTCTGAATGGGAGTGTTTCTCAGATTTTTCCATGCTACACAGAACGAAATGTAAACCCATGCAAATAAAGACTTCATGGTCATAATAATTTAAATATCATTAATCTCCTGAGTGTGTTGGGTGGTATTCTATTTTTTTCAACGGGGCTGCATCCAGTCACTTGACCGTCATGGTTGCTATGGTGGTTGCTATCGACCGCCCCCTCTAATCCTTACATGGCTCTAAAAACCACGCGGCAAAGGAGCTGCCGTCAATTGTCTTGTTTTTGTCGTAAACTGGGGTCCGACGGTTAAAAAATAGACAGATATTCCGAGGTATCCTTAAAAGGCAGCTTGGATGTTTTTATTTTCTGCAGTTTAGACTTCTTCTATAACCTATTTTTGAAAGCAAAACACCAAGTTCATTGATTTAACGAGGCAGGGTTATTTGAAACAATTTATTAAATAAATATTTGTGAGAGGTCATTCCTTCTCCTGAGTTTGCTTCCTATTTATGTCTAGTGTACAACCCTACTGTCCACAAGCATCACCCCCCCTCCCCAAATGGATTTGGAGAATTGTTGCCACGTCCCAGTGGTGGAGGTATCCTATATATGAAAGAGGGCATTCAATTATACTACAATGATCAATTAGGAGGCCGAAGCCCTAAAGCAGGGGTGCCCAACCTTTTTTGACCCAAGATCTACTTTTCAAGTAGCCAACCTCCCGAGATCTACCAGCAAACCTACCTTCAAGCCGGGGGGGGGGGGGGGGGGGGGGGGGGGGTGGGGGTAGAGAACAATTTTTGACGGGGGGGGGGGGGGGGGGGGTTTGTATCGTAAACCTACGGACTTCAGTGGGGGTTTCATTCCGTCTGCGCACGGCACCTTCTCAACGATAATCAATAATCTTCCTCCCACTCAGAGTGAAAATGGTAGGTCTTAGCTTGTTTCCCCTCAGCCATGCCAACGTTTAGGAGTGTGTAACTACTGTTGACGGCTTTCAACTGCTGTTAACAGCACATGCGCTACCGCGCGTATATGTCCCGCACAAATTTAATTTTATTAAAAAAAAAAAAAAATTTTTTTTTTTTTTTTTTTCTTCACCCCTCGCGATCGACTTGGGATCTGTCGGCGATCTACTGGTAGACCGCGATCGACTGGTTGGGCACCCCTGCCCTAAAGGAAGTGATGAAATAGGTGTCTGGGTCGACAACATTTAAGTAAGCTGTACCTTGAGGTCTCTTATATATCAAAGGGGGTCTCAAAGGACGCATACGCTTCAACCTGTGGCTCCAGCCCTACAGGAAATGACTCAGCAAATGCTCCATCTCGTTGCACCTGCACCCAGCGGCTCGCTTGCAAGATTTTGGCCTGAAGTTCTTCCCAGACCTACACCGTAGACATCCAACCTGCATATCTGAGAATCAGGCCTCTCTTTAATAATGCCAAAAGTTATGAGAGAAATACACATTCACTTTTGTCTCATAAGCGGCGTGGTGCCGTCTCCTTTTGACCTTTTGACCCCAGACTTCTGGGGGAATAGCTGAATCAATTCAGGCCTCGACATTAACGGTTGCCCGCTTGCCCGGGGCAACCAAATGTCATATTTGGGCAAGTTGAGATTGATTTCTGGTTGCCCGAACGGGCAAGTGGATTTTGGGTGGATGTTAATATAAAGACTATTTATTCAAATATGTTTAGAAACTGCAGAACAACCTTTGTTGTCGCAAAATAACACAAAATATAAGTATTTGCAATTGATCAGCGCGCCGTCTTCTCTTCTCTCGGAAAGCGAGTTAAAAGACACGCATCGCTTCAGTGCGAATATAGCCCCGCCTTCTGTCACTCGCAGTGCGTTCTCTGGCCGTGATTCGAAGGTGTTAGCTGAAGGTTAGCCAACAAAGCTAGCATCGCAAGTGCAGCGCCTCCGCGAACGGTTTAGGTAGAAGGAAAATGGAGGAGTGCAGTTTGGAAGTACTTTGGATTGAGGCAAATTACCAAGGAAAGTCATATGCAAGAACACGGTTTTGGGTTTCATAACTGTGCACATGCACAGCAATAACGATCTTTTCACGAAATTGGACCCTCACAAACTATATATTACATGAAAGCTGAGCCTCCACTTATTCCAACAGTCCAAACCATATCAGTCTGTGACTAAAACTCGCAAATAACAACTTAAGAAGAAACGTCCCCTTTTCTTTTAACAACCAAAAATGAAGTATTACCTTTGTGATTTTTGTCCACAAAGTTGATTCTGGTCGAATAAAACCACCATAAACAGATAACCCAGTGTCTGGGCCACATTTTGCAACTAAACATGGTATTTTCAATCAATGAATAAGAGAAGGTTTCTTAGGAAATAGGTAAATTGCCTTCAATCAGAAAACGTATTCTTCAGCGCAATTTAGTGGCCATATGTTTATTTGCGAGTGTTTGGCTTGGTGCAGTCGAATATATTTGCCCTGAAATTTAAATAGAGGTGTCAAGTGTCAAAATTGTAAGATATCTACCTTTATTTGTGTCTCAGAGTAAGACATCGCTCCCAAATGATAATGACCAACTGATAATTATTTCAGGTGGAAATGTTATCTTACACTTATGCTGTGTTCCATGGCTTTATTCACTTTAACCAAGTATCATCCCCATTGAATATTTCACTTGCACAACAATCTTTCTTTGGCACAAATATGAAATTATCGCCCTAGCAGTTGTGGAGATATACTCTATTTACTTTGGGTATGTTCTTTCCTGAAAAAAACCTTTCCCCTGATATCGAAAATGCTATAGAATATCGATATTTTTCCAGGTATAGTGTCAAAGTTAGAAAATCCAGTATCGTGACTGACAACACTACTTGGCGATAGCTTTAATAGGTTGCAACGGTGGACTGAAATCACTTCATGGCACGATGTGACCGCTCGATAAATAAGTAAACAAAGGGAAGTTTGTTATTTTTTAAGCACAACATGTGTGGAAGCTAACATTCAGCATTCAAAACCAGGCCGCATGCCTGGCAAAAAGAGGCCTGTTCAAGATTCTGATTATAATTTGGGCAAGTGAACATCACATTCGGGCAAGTTGAACCTGACCTGTACTTGCCCGATGGGCAAGTACGGGCTTTTGAAACCTTAATGTCAACCCCTGCAATTCATTAGTCAATCAGAAGCATGTATATATCTTCCCGGTGGCATAAGAGGGCGAAGGTGTCCTTCAACATGTACGCTTCCAGGCGATTGCAACGGTGCCACAGATGAGCATATTCGAACATGTTTAATGGTAGTAATTAGCTGTCGAAATTGGAGGCCTTAATCAATAATGAGCAGCTATTGATTTGCTTCCCGATAAAAATTTGTGACAAATGACATGTTATTTAGCATCTACACGTTGAGCTGAGTCCAATGACACCAAGCATGACACTCTAGCAAATGGTAACATGTATTTTACATGGTACACCTAGGTCTAGAACATGATCTGTCATTCAGCTGTTCAGCACCCAGGCTCTGGAACTCCCTTCCCCCACACATAAAACAGTCAGACACCTTTACAACCTTCAAGTCACAACTCAAAACTCAGCTGTTCAAACTCGCACCCAACGTCTAACTGATCACTGTTTTGATTGTTTGTTTGTTTTGTTTTGTCTTGTTTTTGTTTTATTTATTTTTTATTTATTATGTTTATTTATTTATTTATTTTTTCCACAATGTCTTGTTTTTTTAAACGATTTATGATGACTATATGCTCTGTAAGGTGACCTTGGGTGTCTTGAAAGGCGCCTCTAATTTAAATGCATTATTATTATTATTATTATTATCTCGGTGTAGCAAGAGGGCGAGCTTGATCTCATTGGACTCAGCTTAACGTGTAGATGCTAAATAACATGTAATTTGTCAAAAATCTCCATCGGGAAGAAAATCTATAGCTGGTCATTATTGATAAAGGCCTCCATGTGTGGCACTGTTGCAATCGGCTCGAAACGTAGATGTCAAAGGACACCTTGTTTGCCCCGTTACGCCACCGGGAAGATATTTTCATACTTCTAATGGATTGATTCATGTTTTAAGGTTCTCGGAGTAAGACTTTAAGCGGCTGCAGCAGAAGTGTTGAGACAAAAGATGATATCAAGACATTTATAGAATATTCACATTCACATTCTTCGTCATAACATCCGACCAAACATCCTTTACATTCACCCTAGACCCTAGAATATGGTATTCAAATTTCAGGGCGGTAGGACCTTCCTATCTCAAAAACTGTTTTTCCACCACATTCTGAACCATTAGGTCTTGCAGGCAACACTTCTGAGGGGCTTTGTCCAAATCACAGTCCATTTGGGAAAACTTTTTTTCTCTATGGGCTAGAACTAAAAATCTTGGATATGTCGTTCTCGGGGCCCCGGGAAATGTGTGTAAACATTTTAGCATCCCTAGCTATCTCGAAAAGGCCGGAAAAGGGGCGTGACCTCCAACAGTACAGTCAATTTACATAAGACAGAGGTTAGTTTCTAGGCCCCATTTTTTGCGGGATGGAGGTGTACATTTGTGGCTTAATGTGTGTAGACACAGCTGGCCTGTGGCCACATCTTTGAAGTCTGGGGTCAAAAGGTCAAAAGGAGCCGGCACCACGCCGCTTATGAGATAACAAAAAGTTAATGTGTATTTCTCTCATAACTTTTTGTCATTATTGAAGAGAGGCCTGATTCTCAGATATGCATGTTGGACTGTTAGGGTGTAGGTGTGGGAAGAACTTCAGGCCAAAATCTTGCAAGCGACCCGCTGGGTGAGGTGCAACGAGATGGAGCACTTGCTGAGTCATTTCCTGTAGGGCTGGAGCCACAGGTTGAAGCGTATGCGTCCTTTGAAACCCCCTTTGATATATAAGAGACCCCAGGGTACAGTTTACTTAAATGTTCTCGACTCAGTCACCTATTGCATCACTTCCTTTAGGGCTTCGGCCTCCTAAATTATCATTGTAGTATAATTGAATGCCCTCTTTAATATTATATGATACTTCCACCACTGGGACGTGGCAACAACTCTCCAAATCCATATGGGGAGGGGGGGGGGATGCTTTTGGACAGTAGGGGTGTACACTAGACATAAATAGGAAGCAAACTCAGGAGAAGGAATGACCTCTCACAAATATTTATTTAATAAATTGTTTCAAATAACCCTGCCTCGTTAAATCAATGAACTTGGTATTTTGCTTTCAAAAATAGGTTATAGAAGAAGTCTAAACTGCAGAAAATAAAAACATCCAAGCTGCCTTTTAAGGATACCTCGGAATATCTGTCTATTTTCTAACCGTCGGACCCCAGTTTATGACAAAAACAACACAATTGACGGCAGCTCCTTTGCCGCGTGGTTTTTAGAGCCATGTAAGGATTAGAGGGGGCGGTCGATAGCAACCACCATAGCAACCATGACGGTCAAGTGACTGGATGCAGCCCCGTTGAAAAAAATAGAATACCACCCAACACACTCAGGGGATTAATGATATTTAAATTATTATGACCATGAAGTCTTTATTTGCATGGGTTTACATTTCGTTCTGTGTAGCATGGAAAAATCTGAGAAACACTCCCATTCAAAATGCATTGGTTTACATTTCGTTCTTTGGAGCACGGTTATTTTTATTTATTTTCAGTTTTTGAGGATGTGCTTCAAATATGCTAATTTTTCTGCAATAATCCAAAATCCAATGGAAAAATCAGTTGGTTTTTTGTCAAGGGAACCCAGGGCGACGCTCACTTCCGGGTTGGCCAACATACGTCATCCCTCCACCACTCTATACTGTAATAACACATGTTGAAGTTGAATGATAATGAATGAATTTATTCTTTATTCTGCCATAGTATTTATTTATTTATTTAGCAGCGATATGCATTGTGTGTGTGTGTGTGTGTGTGTGTGTGTGTGTGTGTGTGTGTGTGTGTGTGTGTGTGTGTGTGTGTGTGTGTGTGTGTGTGTGTGTGTGTGTGTGTGTGTGTGTCATACACATTCACTGACTGAAGATTATGTAAGGAAAATGTAAATTTCTCGCTAGAAATGTCATTAGAAACGCGTTTAATGGTGTATCTGTCCTAAAATATTGCATTTCCTATTCAGATAATAAAGATTAATATAGGCTACGTAACAATTTCACCAAATGCTAGGAGAACGTATGGCCCCCTGTGGGTGCTATTACCCCATTCATTTCGAATGGAGAAGAAAACGTTTTCAGGGTCACGCTTTGCTCCAAGGCAGAGGGGAATGTAAAATGAAAAAATATATATATTGTGGCGACCACGGGTGTGGACGCCGTGTTCCGGAGCCGCGGGGGATTCTGGGAATTGGGGTTGTCAGTTGACAAAAGGGGCTTTTGTTAACTTGTTTTGTTGTTAGGAATAAGTGGGGTTAATGGGTTCGGGATGTTATGTGGTTGTGTTTTTCTCTATTAACATGGTCATTGTTCGTGTGTTCATTGTTGTCGACACCGTCACCGAGAGTGACGTGACCATTGTTTCGGGCAGCTGTTCCGTGTTGAAGTCTCGTTCAATAAAAACCAACTCTCGTTGTCGAGCGTTCAATAAAAACCAACTCTCGTTGTCGAGCGTGTCCCCCCCCTCAACAAACGTTTCCCCCCCCGGCCCCCCCCCCCCTCAACAAACGTGTTCCCCCCCCTACAAACGTGTCCCCCCCCCTCAACTAACGTGTTACCCCCCCCCTACAAACGTGTGTCGTCGTCCCCCTCAACAAACGTGTCTTCCCCCCCCCCCCTCCCCGGTCAACAACAGTCTACCTCCCCCCCCCCCCCCCCCTCAACAATCGTGTCCACAATTTGCCGCGAAGCCCGTGATACCCAAACCCCGAAACCCGCCTCCACAGCGGCACGCGTGGATACTGTAGGTATAACACGTTATTTTACGTTGAAATGCTACGTATCCAGTGTTCATGGAAACGTTCACCGTCAACGTTTTTTCTTGGCGACTGGGTTGCACTGACATAGCGGTTATATAAGGGATAATGGACAACACGGCACTTGACTATAGGTTAATGTACGTTGAACGTGCAGGGCCACCTTCAAACTTGAAACACAGACACACTGCGCAACAGTAGCCGCGTTTACATGGCACATCTGATCCGCACAGATTTCTATGCGGAATAGATCTGTTCCTAAAATGTGATCCCCTACTGTATACATGGCAGTAACAAAAGTGTCCGTTATGTCTCGCGCACACCTGACACATCTCTGGACCGGCAGCGACATAATGGACGTCTTATCACTATTTGGCATTGTGAATTTGATTTTAATGAAAGCACAGCAGGAGAGAGCTTTTCTCTGCCTGCTCCTTAAATTAAGAAGGAGGACAGCACAGCTACGTCCGATCTTTATATTTACCCCCACCTCCGCCGCAAACAAGAGGAATTTGAATGCGAGTCCGCAGCCAAGACTGGTGGGAGAGAGTGGTCTCTCTAAGTTAAGAAGTATTTTAACGTTCAGCCTGCAAAAGTACTAGTAGTAGCCTACTAATTTATCTCGGACGCGCGCGGACACTATGATACGCGAACACGTCATTAATAAACGCCCATGTCCCGTCGCTTAGCAACCGGACACGCTTACCGGACTACTTACGAACAAAGACGTGAATCAGGCAATAAATCCACTTTCCTTGACAGCGGTCAAGTTCGGTTTGCATTAAAGTACCAATGGAGCTCAGTGGACCAATTGCGAACTACTGCAGCTGCTCTAATTTAGAATAGAATAGACTTTATTTGTCATTGTGCATTGGATACACAACGAAATTTGTTTGTGCAACCACTAACAAAAGTGCAGTTGTGCTGGGTGGAGGGTAGGAGTGTAGTGTGATTATTAAGTTCTGTGATGGCCCTGGGGATGAAACTGTTCTGCAGTCTGGAGGTGCGGGCTGTAGTGGCCCGGTAGCGCCTGCCAGAGGGTAGCAGGGTGAAGAGATGGTTTGCGGGGTGAGTCTCATCCTTTAAAATGCCACATGCTCGGCGGAGGCAGGGCGTCCTAAAGATGTCATCCAGGGGAGGCAGTGGAAGTCCAACTATTCTCTCAGCAGACCTTATGACTCGACTGAGGGATTTCCTGTCCTTTTCTGTGCAGTTGACGTACCATGCAGTGATACAGTAAATGATCACACTTTCAATGCAGCAGTGGTAAAAAGTCTTAAGCAGCTCGGGAGACTCTCTGTTGTGCTTTCCTTACTGTGGCAGTTGTGTTCATCACCCATTTCAGGTCCTCTGAGAGCATAACCCCCAGGAACTTAAAGCAGGAGGTCCTCTCTACTTCCTCACCATTGATGATGAGGGGTTGGGGGTTCGCCTTTTGCCGCCTGAAGTCGACTATGATTTATTTTGTCTTTCTGACATTCAGGGTCAGGTTGTTTTTTTGACACCATTCTGTCAGTCTGTCAACTTCGTCTCTGTAGGCACTTTCATTTTCATGGGTGATTTGTCCTACCACAGTGGTGTCATCTGCAAATTTGATCACAGCATTTGAAGGATGGGTGTTGGTGCAGTCATATGTGTATACGGAGTACAGCAGGGGACTCAATACACAGCCTTGTGGAGCTCCAGTGCTGAGGGACAGGCTCGAGGATTGGTGAGGACCCAGTCTCACTGTCTGCGGGCGATCTTTTAGGAAATCCTTAATCCACATACACAGGCTGTAGCTGAGGCCCAGATCAAGAAGTTTGGTGATCAGCCGGTTGGGGACGATGGTATTAAAAGCCGAGCTGTAATCTATAAAGAGTAGTCTTACATATGTCTCCTTCTTGTCCAGGTGTGTCAGCGTTGAATGGAGGGCTGTGACGATAGCGTCCTCAGTGGACCTGTTTTCCCTGTAAGCATACTGATGCTGGTCCAGGGAGCGAGGGAGGAAAGCCTTAACGCGCTTCGCCACCAGCCTCTCAAAGCACTTGGCGATGATGGGAGTGAGCGCCACAGGTCTATAGTCATTTAAGGTGCTGATGTTACTTTGCTTGGGCACAGGTATAATAGTGGCTGTTTTAAAACAGGTTGGTACGGCCGCTTTGGCTAAAGACATATTTAAAATGTCCGTAAAGACATCTGCAAGCTGGTATGCGCATTCTTTGAGCACTCTTCCTGGAATGCCATCTGGTCCCTCTGCCGTCCTTGTGTTCACAGACCTGAGGATGAGTCTTACCTCCTCTGCTGTTACCATGGCTGTGTGTTCTGTGCCAGCAGGTGGGGGAGGAGCTCCATTATCTAGCCCAGGTGTCTCGAAGCGGGCATAGAAGTGGTTGAGCTCCTCTGCTAAGGAGGCATTGATGTTTGTCGGTGGGTTGCGGCTTCCCCTGTAGTTCGTGATCTGTTGTATGCCTTGCCACACTTGTGTTGGGTCTCTGTTGGGGAAGTGGCCCTCAATCTTCTCCCTGTACATGGCTTTGGCCTGCTTGATGCCTTTTTTCAGGTTGTGCCTGGCTATGCTGTACTGTGCTCTGTCACCTGATTTGAAAGCTGCGTTGCGCTCCCTCAGAAGGGCCTGTACCTCCCCAGTCATCCAGGGTTTCCTGTTAGGGGGAATCCTGCTGCGGGTGATGGTGGTGATATTTTCAATGCAGGTCCTGATGTAACAGAGGACAGCGAAGGCATACTCATTTACATCCTGATTAAAAAACAAGGTCCAGTTTGTTCTTTCAAAGCAGTCCTGGAGCTGTAGAGATGCATCTTCAGGCCACTTCCTAAACGTTTTAATGGTAGCTTCTTGTTTTTTAATGATGGGGCGATATGCGGGAATCAGGGTGACAGGTGATCAGACTGGCCCAGGTGTGCGAGGGATGAGGCCCTGTATCCCTTTTTAATATTTGAATATACACAGTCCAGAATATTTTTTCTTCGAGTTGCGCACTTTACGTGTTGATCAAAGCAAGGCAGCACCGTCTTGAGGTTGACATGGTTAAAGTCACCAGCCACGATAAAAACGCCCTCTGGATAAGTGGTCTGCTGTTTGTTTATAGCTGCTAGTAGATAGCCAAGTGCTGCATTAACGTTGGCATCTGGTGGGATGTATACAGCGGTTACCACGGTAACGGAGAATTCGCGTGGTAAATAAAATGGTCTGCATTTGACTGCTAGCATCTCTAGATCAGGTGAACAATGCTGATCAATGACAGTGGAGTTTGTACACCAGTCCTTATTTACATATGTAGGCTACATAGTCCTCCTCCACGGCTCTTACCAGAAGCCTCTGTTCTATCGCTGCGATGAAGTGAGCGACCTGCCAGCTCCACTGCTGCATCTGAGATCCCCGAGTGTTGCCAGCTTTCCGTGATAACGATGATGGAGCTGTCTCGTATGGTTGACCGCGTCGATATATCTAGATGAAGCTCGTCCATCTTATTTCCTAGAGACCTGACATTTGCGACGTAAAGACTGGGCAGTGGTGGTCTGTTTGGAGCCCTTTTTAGCCTAGCCAAGTCGCCAGACCTGCAACCCCGCTTCTGTTTACGTTCCCTCCTCCGTCTTCGGGGTATGCCGCTCGGTGTATCTATCCATGGAGACGCCGGTGTTCTTGCTATTCCCGGAGGAATCCCATGCGAGTGTTGAAAGGCACTCGTTATCGGAATTTGGCATGTTCTACCGAAGTGAAATAAATCCTCTCTGTTGTAGACAATATTTGACGATTGATTTGGTTTCATTTGACTGATTTCACTGCATTGTTTTTGGGAGCACTGAGCCGCTGCGACTATGCGCGCCGCCATGGCAACCCCAATCTGTTCGGAATAAGTGTATACATGTCGATTAAAACGGACTACACCACCTTTTCTATTCGGCATAGAATTATATGCCGAACAGATAATTGTATTCCGAATGAGGCGTATATATGATCATTTTCTATTCCGCATAGAAATCTATGCGGATCAGATGTGTCCATGTAAACGCGGCTTGTAAGTGCACGGCTTCTTTGTGTAGCATTGACTACATACGGTCCAACAAGGAAGATCAAATAACGAATACCCTCTGATGAGAATCTGTATCTCTCATAAAGAATATCGTCAGACAATGCCAAGGGATCGGTTCTGTCCCGAAAAACCCTCTGTCTCCGGAGAGTCGCCTGTACGATAAGTGCGCCGAGGTCCACGGGAACACCCACAAATGGTGACGCCATTGTCGGAGGAGCGGCTAGGAAGCTGCGCACGCCGATTTAAGACTAAGCCGACTAGACTAAGCCGAAAAGCTGCTCCCGACCAGGTTTGGTTGCGAGCATAAGTCACCATGGTGATACAGCGATGCTTAAAGAGATCGACTTTCGTGGTACAGCTAACCCAGGCTTTCAGCTCAACATACCTCGCTAACCCTCTAATCGAGCTTCGTAGTACAGGAAGGACCCTGATCAAACAGCCCGCTCCCTGATGACAGCCCTCATTGCTGTCTACACACAGCTATTTGATAAATGCCAGATTGTAAAAAACACGCATTTCAAAAATCGAGTCTGACTGTCAATAACAATGCGGGACAACGTCTCAATTTGCGGGACGTGTACAGAGTAATGGAAATGCGGGACTATCCCGCACAAAGCGTGGTCACCCTGGTCACCCTATATCGACTACAAAAATTGACTAGGCCCAATAACACTGCCAGAACGTTAAGAACGAACGTTATTTTACGTTCCGAACCGGTTCAGGAACGATATGTTGGTGGCGGAACGCAAGAACGAAAACGTTAAATATACCGGTTCCGTTCGGAGCTGAACGATTGAAATATAATTTCGTTTTCAACCCGTGGTTTAGAATAATTTGTATTATTGCATACTCCCGAATGTTTTCATTTTTTCATGAATGAAGAAACCTGCATGCAATAATGAGTTCACTGAGTGTAGACTACAAACGTGATTAACTATGGTCAGGGATGTTCGTTACTGTCTAAACAGGGACCAATTAATAGTGCACTTCATCACAGCCTCACCGAAGCGCCTATGTAACAGAGTTAAAAATGTAGTGTATTATTATACATGATTTTCGCCAAAATAAAACTGCCTTGTTTAATAAGTGTGAATGGGAGCCACCCTTGGCCATATGGTGTACTGCAGATCTGCTGCGTTTAGTCCTGTGCTGCTTTCCTACTCGATCAGAGAAGCCTTTGCTTTTGATCTGGTAGGTTCACTATACAAAGCACTGTACCCAGTATATCAGTTTTCTTAAAGTAAATTCATGTTTAAGTTGATAACTTCGATGTATCCCATGTGTTATATTATTTTCCATGCAGTGTTACGATCTCACTGCAGTTTGCATGTTTTACAGAAAGTTTATTAATACTTTTCTTATGACCTTGGGTTTCTACATGCTAAGGCTAACGTGGCTAGCCGTAAACGAGTATCTCTGCTATACTAACTATTCCACCGTAGGAAAATCACACGATAATTTCCGTCCATCAAAGCAGACTGGAATATTCATGTCTAGTTGTATTCATGCACGCCAGGTTTATTGTTTTTAAAGCACCAGGTGCATCTGTCTAATTCTCAAACAGCAGAATGCTTAAATGCTATGTTAAGCTACAAGTAGGTCAATGCATAACATTGGCTTGGGATGCTATATAAAGTGTGGGTGAACTTAAACTGTATGGCTATGCTGTGGTTCCTGTAGGCTTTGCGGCGGGGGGGGGGGGGGGGGGGGGGGGGCTCCATGTCCATTTTGCTTGGGGCCCCCAAATTCCTTGAAACGGCCCTGGTTTGATCAATCATGAATGGAATGAACTGTTAGATAGTTAGTTAGTTAGTTAAACATGCATTGAAAGTAATATTACTCTCCTTCTACCATGTGTGTATGTTGAACCTCAGTATAACTTCGGTATATGTTTGAGACGACAGTGAATGTTAAGCGAGTACTCCCGAACGTTAATTAGCTATTGTTCCATGTCCAGACATTCTGTCTGGCGTGCCTCACTGGCTAGCAGGCGCTGATAGTGTATAATGGGATATTGACGTGGTATATGTTGCCTATATGTAACGCAATGCATTCTTTATATTTTGCTTGTACAGATGCTGTATGTGTACACCAAATCCTGATGGCAATGGTTTGATTTATTTTCTAAAGGTATGTGGCTCCATAATGTGAATACTGTAGGTTTTAATAAAGTGCTGTAACTGCACTTAGACTACAGTAATGCCCATTCATGGGAAGTTAAATGTTTTGTATGCATTTTTCTATTACTGAAGTAATCATCAGAGAAGCCTTTGCTTTTGATCTGATGCTGTATATGTACACCAAATCCTGATGGCAATGTTTTGATTTATTTTCTAAAGGAAAATAAAAGGAAGAAAATTCAACAGTTTCGCCTCCGTCTCCCTGATGCTTGACCATCGTTACACCTACAGTGCTTAATGCAAACAATCGCAGCAAAAAACGCCTGCAGAAGTTCTCCGACACCTGCTGGTCTCAGCATGATGCATGTCTAGTAGCATGTCTTCTGTCATTGATCAATATGAGGACATTTTAACCACAATGGTTGAATTAAAATCAGAGGGGACAGCAAGTTCAGCTCGAAAGCAACATCCCACACAAGAACAATGGAATCATTTGTATTTTATTCTATGCCTTGTGACGTGGCGTTTGATCGGTACATTTCGGCTGCGCATGTATTTCTTTTGGAATTTTTAATTGCTGCAATAAATTATGTTGTTGTTGATTTCTAACATGTCTCTATCTTTGCTGTTTAAATCTAACAGTAGTCTTTGAGTAATATATCGGCGGTAACCACTGTTTTTGGTTGCGAAATGGCTCAAGCTGGGCATTCCGTGGTATTGGATGTGTTTTAATAAAACGCATCCAATACTAGGAATGTCCGCTGGTGACGCCAATGAGCCTATAGTAGGCTAACGATGCTATTAGCGTCCTACAAGTACCCTGGAGTCCTCGTTAGCTACGAGCGTTTTAACGACGTTCGTTACCAACGATGCTTTCGTGAAACGGTGTAAATACTGTATGATGCTCGTAAGACGCACTTCACGATCGACTTAGGCTAACGATGCTTTCGAGAAACTGGGCCCAGGACACTTGAAGAGAAGTTTAATCTCAATGACGTAGTCTTCTGGCAAAAAGTATATAAAAAAATACATCTTAAACTCTCACGTTCATCCCCCACACAAGCCCGTGCTTTATTTCCATATAGTCAGGTAGGTTGCTGCCTTAGCTATTTCTCTAAGGTGCTTCTGTAAATTAACACAATTTTCAGTTGTTTGTTATTATTATTTCCAACTAACCAATAGTAGATGCCATGCATTTTTTAAATATCAATACACTTTGATCCCTGAATAACAGTAAAAGCTATTGAATAATTGATTTGCATGCATAGTATCCTACACTTTCCATTGAACAATAATCCATAAATTGACTCATTTTATAATGTAATCAAATGCTCACTACGGCTGCTTCCAGACACAGGTGTCCTGATATTCTCCTGCTATTCTCCTGATGGGTCGTATGTGTGAACAACATATCCTGACATTTGTACCCTGAAAATCTCCTGAATAATACTACCCCTGAGGTAGTATTTTCTCTGTAGTAAATTTAAATTACCTTATATGTGAATAAGGAGTAGAAAGTTGGTATTTCTCACACCACTTGAGTGGGAGTGTTGATGACGCTTCTGCATGTCATTGAGTGGCCCCCTAAATGATAATCTGCCTGTTGCCTTTTGTTCGCTGAATGGTGAAAAAACATTTAAATGTTGGCACTGCTTTTAAGTCATTTGTGGTGAGCACTAAAAGAAAGGTCTTATCATAACCCTAAAAGTACACATCATACAATAAATAACAATACATGAGTTCACAGCTGCACGCGTTTTGAAAATGTTTTTTTCAACAGTCAGGTGAACATTGTAGGGTCCCGTCCTTCCACTTCCTGTTTTCTCAGTTGAACACAGAAATCAACAACATTTGTTGTGTTAGTTCTATGTGAAAAGAAGCAAAAAAATAAGCTCTTTCTCCGGTAACGCAGTTGTTCTTGTTTTTTTTTCTTCTTCGTCTTTTCTTCTATTTGTCTCAAACTCATGCTCCAATCTTTCATCGATCGATGCTTCGGATTTTGTGGATGCAACAGAATATATGATGCATAATTTTAGCAACATTTAAGATGATCGCGATGAGTCCGTTCTTCCTCCATTTTCTCTATGGTCAAAAAACAGCGGCCACACTTATTCCACTTCTTGCGAACTTAGACCCTACGTCATATTCTGCTCCTTGTGAGCCCACCCCCCTAAACCCCCCGATGATTCTAACCCTGTTTTAACGACATTGACGTCTGCATATAAAGCAAGTGTGAATCACCCTCAGGGTCGAATCTCCTGCTATACAAATGCGGAAAAAAATTGTGAAAACGGCTTATAAGTAGAAAATGATTATGCTTGATTCATAACGTAAGGATAACATTATTATGCTTCATTACGTAATAGATTAACCAAAATGTTTTACTTTGTAACATGTTATTATATTATGCGCTCAGAAATTTCTTACATTATTGACTTGGGTTTCCACATTATAGCTATGTGTTTAATTACAACTAGAGGTTGAGTGTGTGCAATGCGCTCGCGGAAACTATAGTCCTCATAAATGTCAGAGATCATAACCCCTTGACTCTTAAATATACTATACTCTTATTGATCGTGCCTGTATTCTTATTGTTGCACTGCATATTGCAGTGTGTGCTTATACCTTGTTAGTCAGGACCACTTTCTCAGTGGTCCGTCTCAAGGCCCTTGTGGTCCGTCACCCGTTCCTTGTTGTCCGGACCAGTAGTCCGGACCTTGTGTTCCATTGCGTGTGCTTTATTGTCCGGACCAGTTTAACACTGGTCCACATCAGTGGTCCATCCAATGGTGGTCTTCTTCAGAAGATTCATTGTGGTCTTCTGCAGAGTGTTGATGGTGGTCTTCTGCAGAGTGTTGATGGTGGTCTTCTTTAGAAGGTTGATGGTGGTCTTCTGCAGAAGGTTGATGGTGGTCTTCTGCAGTAGATTGATAGTGGTCTACTACAGAAGGTTGATGGTGGTCTTCTGCAGAAGGTTTATGGTGGTCTTCTGCAGAAGGTTTATGGTGGTCTTCTGCAGAAAGTTTATGTTGGTAAAAGCTGAGGACCGTATAGGGTCACACTTTTTCTAAATTTTCGGTGACAACAACCTAACCTAACATCACTCTTGCTGAATTTAGGAAAGCTGCTAAGCCCAGTTCAGACCAACAAGCAACAAGACTGTTTTGGAACGTCGCAGGGGAAAAGTTGCAGCCCTGTGAACTGGTCGTTGCAGCATAGCTGATGCCGTTGCAAGGAGTCGCAAGGAGTCGCCAGATTGAACATGTCAAATCGCCAGGTCCAGTTTTAGAACACAACAATGTAGCTATTTCTTAGAGTTAGAATCATACCAAAACCCCACACACACACGCAAAACGTGTTTTACTCACGCACAATGATTCACACACACGCTCAGTTTGGTTTGCAAATACAAAACATCATTCACAAAGTAATGCATTTTGCTTCAGAAACAAATGCAGTATGTTTTACACTTACAAAGAAACATATTTATTCAATTACAAAAAAATATCCTCCAAGTACAAACTCAAATCTTTCAAGTACCAACTAAAATCCTTCAAGTACACAAAACAATTCTAAAAGTACGCAACACTGAAAGTTGCGCGTGGATCTGAAGGCATTTGCGCGTGGATCAGCAAGGCGGAAAATGAGTGCCAAAAGTCACGTGACAAACAAATGTCCTGTGATTCACACTACACAACAGCAGGTGGCGCTGTTGAGTCAGTTTAAGGCCGCCCGGACAATCTTTTTTTCTCCCCAAAATCTTTATTTGATGCCGGCCAGACAGAGCAGTCAACTCACCGGCTCGCTTGGCAGAAACCAAAGCCAATAAGTGTGCCGTCTTAAAGGACAGGGCATCCAAAGGGGCCTGAGACAGAGGCTCGAAAGGGTCCCTTGACAACCCGCACAACACGGTGAGGAGATCCCAGCGTGGTGTAAGCACGCACAAAACAGGCCTTACATGTCTAGCCCCACGCAAGAATCTCTTGACCAGTGGATGGCTGAAGAGCGGTCTACCATCACAGACTGCATGGCCAGCCGAAACGGGTACCGCATAGACCTTGATAGTGGAGAAGACCAAACCTTTTTCAAAAAGGTACTGCAGAAACGCAAGCACGCTTCCCAACTCGCGGAGAGGTGGGACAGGTTCCTGTCACACCAATTAGAGAAAGCGCCCCACTTCGCCACATAGAGGGAAGAAGTAGAAGATGCACGAGCACCCTGGATAGTGTTGTTAACCGCTTCAGGCAAACCTTTGCCCTGCAGGATCAACCTCTCAGGAGCCAAACCAACAGCCATCCCGATACATCAGGCGGGTGGTGCCCTGTCCCGTGGGCCTGTGAAAGCGCCTGCGATCTGAAAGGTACCGTCTGTGAGAGCCCCGCTAGCTCTGGAAACCACAGAGCTGAGCGGTTCTCCGGAGCAACTATAATGAGGGAAAATCTCTCCTGTCCGACCCGTTCCAGAAGAGGAAGGATCAGCTGGAGCTGGGGGAACGCATACAAGAGATCCCTCGGCCAAGGTGTGTGTGCCAACGCATCCACCCCTAACGGGGGAAGTTCCCGAGGATTGAGAGAGAACCACAGACTGCATTGTGTGTTCTCCCTGGATGCAAACAGGTCCACCTGATGTGTCCCGAACCTCCGCCAGATCAGTCTGAAAAATGTCGGGATGTAACCGCTACTCGTCTCGGCGGGGAACGCCGCAAGACATGAGGTCCGCCCCGAAGTTCTGGGCACCCGCGATATGCAGGGCTCTTAGGCTGAGGAGATACTGATGAGCCCAAAGCCCGAGCTCGACCGCCTTTTGGTGGAGAGCAGAGGAGCGCACTCCCCCCTGTCTGTTTATGTACGCAGCCGCCGACACGCTGTCTGTCCTGACCTCCGACTGAGTGGGAGAGGCACGTTCCTCCCCAACCCGTCAACGAGGCGTCCGTGAAGACCACTACGTAGGACGTCACTCTGCCCAGGGGAACACCCCTGAGAAGTGCAGGGTTTTTTTCCCAATATCCAGGCCTGGTGACACCGAACGGGGTACGAGGTGCACCCTGAGCTTGTGTCGCATGGGGTCCAACCGTTGGCAAGCAAACCACCGCTGGAGTCTGCGCATAAAGAGCTGACCCAGGGGAACCACGGGATGGGGGGCTGCCATCAGCCGCAGCAGGCGCATGGTGGACAGTGTGGTAACGTTTCTGCGAACGCGAAAGCGGGAGAGTGCTAACAGGACGGCCTCTCATCGAGGAGGCGAGAGCATCGCTGTCATGGTGGCTGAGTCTAGGCAAAGCCCAAAGTAGACTATCTACCGGCCGGGGAGCGGGGAGCTCTTTTCTCAGTTTATGATGCATTGAATTTATATAGCGCTTTTTCCTAGACACTCAAAGACGCTTTACATTGAAGGGGGGGACCTCACTCACCACCACCAGTGGCAAAACCCAGGAAAGAGAGATGGTTTATCACCGTCATGGTGTTCCTTCTCGCAGCTTCCTCTGAGTTGCTCACAATAAGTAGGTCGTCGTGGTAGAAGAAAACCCTCTTTCCCTGACGCCTGAGCGTTCTCAACGCCGTCTCCATACACCTTGAGAAGGTGCGCGGGGCCAGGGAGTAGCCGAATGGCCGGCACTGCTACTCGTACGCCACCCCCATGAAGGCAAAGCGGAGAAACTTCCTGAACGCCTGCCGAACAGGGACGTGGAAGTAAGCATCCTTGAGATCCAGCGATGTGTGTGATATCCCTAGCCTGGTCTCCACCATACCCATAAAGGGTGGGGGACGGCGCTTGAACTGTATGGTATGGCCCCATCTCAACGTGTTGTCCAACCACGATGGTAGAACTCTCTTGCCAACATGCAAAGCGGTCGGAGAGAGGGCGAGCTGGCAGCTGAGGAACGCTGTCCAGGAATAACCTGTATTCCTCTTCCCCTACCGCCTCCACACTCTGTGTGAACCAAGGGGGGCATCCCATGAAGAGAAGGGGGCTCAGGGAGTGAGGTAGATGTTAAAGAGTCAGTCGCGTGGCGTCTAGAGCTGTCTAGACACCACTCCATGCCCGCTGAACAGACAGCGAGCGTGAGCGTGCAGACCCGTCTACAGCCACCATACTGAGGGGGGGAAAGAGGCAGCCTAGAGGAATGCACAACAAGCGTAGGACGCAGTTGGCATAAGGGAAGTTGCTCTTTTGGTAGTATGTACTGCAGTTCGGCCGAACTGTCTTTTGTATCTTTATTGAACGGGATAGAAAAACTGGGTGCAAGCTTTCGGTGCTACTGGCTCTGCTGTGTTGTTCCCCCCTGCTGGTGCTGCGGCTGCTCCGGCTGCTGTGGCGGCGGCATTGGGGTTGGAGGCGGCCCCCTGGAGCATTGGGACTGGGCTCGACCCCGCTCTCTTCTGGCCTGCTTGTGGGATGAGCCCGTGAGAATCATGACAGACTGCTGGTGCGCGAGCACCTCCGAGAACCGGGGCCCAAATAGTCCATCCGGAGCTGGACCCTGGACGATGCTGGCCCGCTCTCACTCTGGCACCACATTGTGGGAGATGGCCCGCTGAATCATAGTTGACCAGGCCATATGCCGGCCGACCGAAACGGCTATCGGCTGGCATAGCTGGAGGATGGCGCTGGAGAAGCGGGAAACCGCCAGCCATCTTGCGGCTTCCTCTGGGCCGTAAGCCTCCCTGCCAGCCGACAAGGAGACCAGGGCAGAGGAGAGCAGGGCGAGGTTGTTGACCGCCGCAGCAGATTGTGAGGCACAGACGAACACTCTGTCCGTCAGGCCGATAATCTGCTTCTGGAGGCGGTTGGGGGCCAGCGGCTTCTTGTTAGGATGCCATCCGGCGCATTGAAAATGTCGATGGCCTCAGAGACCAGCACCAACGGGGAGAAGAAAAGTTGCCTGGAGAGGAGCCCCTCTTCAGGCAACGTGCAAGAGGCGGGAGCAGATATGGCAGCCGCAGCGTATTCTGCGCTGAGGCATCGGAAACCCGGCAGGTGCTCGTCACCCGGCGCCAGAGAAATGGGACAAGAGGAGCAGTGAGGCCCTGAAAAGGGCCCAGCTCTAATAGCTCTCTTAAATGGTCCTGAAAAGGGCAGTTTTTCTGTCGCCTAGCCCACGCCGCTGCCACAAAGTTCTTGGGAATAGGTCATCATACTTGCTGTTTATTTTGGTGTTGATCTGACAAAGCTGAAAGAAAATGGAGGTTGATATGCACCACGTTGATTGGTGCATAGTTGGAATTATAAGTGTGCGTTTCGCACGCTCACGGGACAAGCCCATAAGGCAAAGCCTAGACGGCGTAGCCTACATGAAATAGAACAGATAATTACAGGGATAATAATCTCAGTCATTTATAAGGATGACAGCGTTGCCTCAGACCACTCACTATTGACATTACTTTTAGTCACGTTGTGTCAATTCATTCCAATGAAATGGCTTCAAGTGACAGAAAATGAACTTGCTTACTAACCATTAGATGGGTAGACTACCAAAACAGCTGTAGGTATTGTTATGAGGGGTATTTTACAGCTGTTGATAATGTTATAGTTTACAGATGTAGGTAATGTTATGTGGGGTAGTTTACAGCTGTAGATAATGTTATGTGGGGTAGTTTACAGCTGTAAATAATGTTATGTGGGGTAGTTAAAAGCCATAGATAATGTTATGTGGGGTAGTTTACAGCTGTAGATAATGTTATGTGGGGTAGTTAAAAGCCATAGATAATGTTATGTGGGGTAGTTTACAGCTGTAGATAATGTTATGTGGGGTAGTTAAAAGCCGTAGATAATGTTATGTGGGGTAGTTTACAGCTGTAGATAATGTTATGTGAGGTAGTTTACAGCTGTAGATAATGTTATGTGAGGTAGTTTACAGCTGTAGATAATGTTATGTGGGGTCGTTTACAGCCGTAGATAATGTGATGTGATAGTTTACAGCTGTAGGTAATATTATGTGGGATAGTTTACAGATGATGTGATGTGGGGTCGTTTACAGCTGTAGATAGTGTTATGTTGGAAGTTTACAGCTGTAGATATACCTGTAGATATACCTGCCCAGGCTGTATACACATACTACCAGCTCTCCAGAGAGGCTCGTCTGGTCCATATTTCTACACAATAGGTGAATAAAAGTAACCTGTCCTAAACAATAGCCTAACTCAAATGCAATTAACCGGTGATGTCTCATGTTTCAAAATGTACCAATGGATTACAATTTATTTTTGTGCATATTTTATGATGGGATTATTCCACTACTACTGCAACAGTCATAAGCAAGGAAAGAACTGCTTGGCCAACCGAGCTCTGGTGTTGGTGTACCGCACAAATACATAATACAGGTTAAACAGACTTAACATAGTCTGTATATAACAGGTTAAACTGACTTAACATAGACTGTATATAATACAGGTTAAAGTGACTTAACATAGAGTGTATATAATACAGGTTAAACTGATTTAACAAAGACTGTATATAATACAGATTAAACTGATTTAACATAGAATTGATAGAATACAGGTTCAACTGACTTAACATAGACTGTATATAATACAGTTTAAACTGATTTAACATAGTCTGTATGCAACAGGTTAAACTGATTTAACATAGACTGTATATAATACAGGTTTAACTCTGACTTAACATAGGCTGTATAGAATACAGGTTAGTTAACATCAGGTTAAACTGACTTTCCGTATGTGTGCATTGGTGAAACTATCGCAGACTTTTTTGGCCTACAGAATAGTAGAGTAGGACTGGTTGAGGTTTAGAGATACAGTTCTTTGGTATTTCTGGCATCCCTCAAACGGACAGACAGAGAGACAGAGAGACTGACAGACAGACAGACAGACAGACAAAAAGAGGGTTATACAGGCAGTTAGACAGAAAAACAGATAGATAGATAGACAGACAGACAAACAGACAGACGAATCTGTTGACAGGTGTGTTACCTTGAGAAGGCCATACAGCCATGGGGCCCGTAGCAGCGTGTGGAGAAGCTGAGCTCCACTGATGTTCCTGGTGACTGCTCGACGGATCTCCTCCACTACACTGGTCAGCATCTTACCTGGAGGTCAAATAACATCTAAAGATACTATATCCTCCACCACGCTGGTCAGCATTTTACCTGGAGGTAACATAGCATCTATAGATACTAAATATATCTATTTATATAATATACTTATGTAATATAGATCAGGGGTCACCAACCTTTTTGAACCTGAGATCTACTTCATGGGTACTGAGTCATACAAAGAGCACCCAGTTTGATACACTCTTCTGAAATTACAAATTTGCTCAGTTTGCCTTTAGTTATATATTATTATTAATGATTAATAATACTCATCTATGTGAAGACACTGATCATGTTAATGATTTCTCACAATAATTACCAATGACTTAAAAAAGGTGGGAAACTAATTATATCAATATTCAACTTATTTATATTAATCTCACCAATTGTTTACATTTTCAGATATAAAAAAATAAATAATCACTAGCCAGTGACAAACCCTTTTAACAAATCATTAACTACGTTGCATCATGTTTGAAAAAGTTATAAATTATGTAATGTTTAAGAAAAATCAACTTTAAATAAATCTATCACATTTTGAACTATTGACCAAATCTGCTTCATTTTTAACATAATGATTTGTTACATCATGAACACTCTTTTGAATTGAACAATCTTTCCAAATTTTAATTCACAACATTTCATAGGAAAAATCTCAGATTTTCACTAGCCAGTGACAAACCCTTTTAACAAATCACTAACTATGTAGCACCTTGTTTGAAAAAGTTATTAATTATGTAATGGTTAAGAAAAATCAACTTACATATTTTTAAATAAATCGATCACATTTTGAACTACTTACCAAATCTGCTGCATTTTTAACAAAATTATATCTGTTTCATTTCATGAACACTCTTTTGAATTGAACCAAATTTTGATTAAACTTTGCCACTGAGAACATCTGGTATTCAGATCGGTTCTTTGTTAGTGGGAAGACTGGCATTGCATGCTGTTCACCAGTGTATTGTAATCTGGTGTGTAACTTGACACTGCAACTCTGAGTGAGTCTTGCAGATGTGCATCAGTGAGGCAGGTTCTGTGTTTGTTCTTGATGAAGTTCATGTCAGAAAATGCTGATTCACAGAGATAGGTTGAACCAACCAGGCTGGCAATCTTCATAGCTGCTGTGCTTACACCACTGTTATTTTCTGTGTCAACAAGGCTCCAAAAGTTTGGTGCAGCCTGGTGGGCTTTGTGGTGGAGGTCATTTTGCAATGTTACGATTTCAATCTCCACCTGTCCAGCATCCAAGTTGAACGTTGCACTTACTTACTCAGCAATGTCTGTTATGTCCACGTTCATTAAAGAATTAGAGATCAATGAGACACATGGCTCAAGCTGATCAAGGTCACAAAACCTATCCTCAAACTCTTGCCCAATTCTGTTTATGACTTGACAGTACTTTTCTGCAACTTTATCCAATGTCTCAGATGCAGAAGCATTGTCTTTCAGCACCGACTACACAAAGGGAAAGTGCAGCATATAAAAGAGACAGAGATAATGTTAATCTTGGCTTTAAATGCATTTAAAGCACTAATCATATAAACAACAGTCTTTGCAACAGCCTTTGCCATGCAGCTCGCAGTTCAAGCGGTTTAGCTTCCCAGTCATGTCCGTTAAAAATGGTCAAGTGTCCTCTAGCAGCGAGACGTCTTCATCTTTGGACTGCACAAACTCTTTGATTTCACAGAAACCTGTCTCAACAGCAACGTTCCGGATAGCGCCATGGAGCTAGCAGAACAATACACTCTCCATGCAGACAGAACGAAGGAGTCTGGTAAGACTAGAGGCGGGGTCTGTGTATTTATGTGAATAAAGCTTGGTGCACGGACACTACCACCATCGAGAGTCACTGCTCGGGTAACATAGAATATCTCTTGTTGAAATGTAGACCTTTCTATCTGCCAAGAGAGTTTACATCCACCATTGTGACTGCAGCCTACATTCCCCTGGATGCTAATGCTAAATTTGCAATGAAAGAACTGCACAATGCTATTAGTAAACAACAAACTCTGACCCCCGAGGCAGCCTTCATTGTTGCGGGTGACTTCAACTACTCCAATCTAAAGTCTTTACTCCCCAAACTCCGCCAACATGTCTCCTGCCCCACTAGAGGAGACTTGACATTAGACTATGTTTACACAAACATAGCTGATTCTTACAAAGCCGTCCCCCTCCCCCACCTTGGACAATCTGACCACCTCTCTTTGTTCTTACTGCCTAAGTACTCCCCACTCATCAGACGGGTAAAACCCACAGTGAGGACAGTCAAGGTCTGTCTGGAGGGATTTTGCCACTCAGGCCACCATCGACTCCCACACGGACATTGACCTATACGCCTCCTCTGTTCTGAAACGTATGAACTCTGAAATCAACAGTCTCACCACCCTCAAACAGATTACCGCATTCCCAAACCAGAAGCAATGGATGAACAGAGAGGTCCGACTCCTATTGAAGGCACTCAACAGTTCGCGTGCCTTCAATTCGCCTTCAGTTCAGGTGATGCTCGGGCCTATAGCTCATCCAGGGCTAACCGGAAGAGGGGCATCAAAGCGGCCAGGCACTGCTACAAGCTGAGGATCGAGGAGCACTTCATGAGCAACTCTGACCCCGACGCATGTGGCAGGGCATCCAGGCCATCACGGATTACAAACCTGCCAGCATCTCCCCCCCATCCAGCGACGCCTCCCTACCTGATGAGCTTAACCACTTTTATGGACGCTTTGATAGGGACAACAGGGAGGTGGCCACCAAGGCTGTGCTCCCTGCAGACCACCATCCCCTCACTCTCTCCCCCACCGATGTGTCTGCAGCACTGAGCAGTACTAATGCACGGAAGTCTGCTCGACCTGATGGCATCCCCGGATGGGTCCTCAGGGCCTGTGCTGTGCAGCTGACTGAGGTCTGGACTGACACTTTCAACCTGTCACTAGCCCAAGCAGTTGTCCCCGTTTGCTTCAAAACCACTTCCATCGTGCCGGGACCAAAACACTCCACTGCAGCGAGCCTGAATTACTTCCGCCCAGTTGCACTTACCCCCATCATCTCGAAGTGCTTCGAAAGGCTGGTCCAGGCTCACCTCAAAACCTGTCTGCCACCCACACTGGACCCCTTCCAATTCGCCTACCGCCAGAACAGGAGCACAGAGGATGCCATCTCCATCCACTCCGCCCTCTCCCACCTTGACAACAACAACACCTAAGTGAGAATTCTGTTCATTGAATTCAGCTCAGCCTTCAACACCATCATCCCCTCCAAACTAATCACCATGCTCAGTGAGCTGGGCATCAACACCTCCCTCTGCAACTGGATTCAGGATTTCCTAACCAACAGACTGCAGTCTGTCAGGTTGGATAACCACACTTCCTCAACCCTCATCCTGAAAATTGGCGTTCCACAGGGCTGTGTGCTGAGCCCCCTCCTCTACTCCCTCTTCACGTACGACTGCACACCTAAACATGGTTCCAACACAATTGTTAAGTTTGCAGACGACACTACGGTTATTGGTCTCATCAGCAACAACGATGAGACAGCCTATAGGGAGGAGGTCCAGCACCTGTGCACTGTGTGGTCCGCCAACAATGCCCTGGCCCTCAACACCAAGAAGACGAAAGAGCTCATAATTATCTAAAAGGTGGCACACACACCCCATTCCGTATCAACAGGACGGAGGTTGAGCGTGTCACCAGCTTCAGGTTCCTGGGTGTCCACATCTCTGAGGATCTCTCTTTGACCCTCAATACCTCTACCTTGATCAAGAAGGCTCACCAGCGTCTCTTCTTCCTGAGGAAATTAAAGAAGGCCCATCTGTCTCCTCAGATCCTGGTGACCTTCTACCATGGCACCATTGAGAGCATCCTTACCAACTGTGTCACAGCATGGTATGGCAACTGCTCTGTCTTTTACCGGAAAACACTGCGGAGGGTGGTGAAAACTGCCCAACGCATCACCGGTTCCTCACTTCCCTCCATCGAGGCTGGCCAGAGCAAGCGATGCCTTCGAAAGGCGTGCAGCACCAGCAAGGACTGTTCCCACCCGAACCCTCCGGGAGACGCTTACAGGTCTCTCCGGACCCGGACAAGCAGGTTCAGGGGAAGCTTTTTCCCTGCGGCTGTCACCGTTCTAAACTCTATCCCCCCTCCCCCCCCCCCCCCCCCGGGATACCCCACACACACCAGTGACTGACCCCCCCCGGCCATTGCACTAGTCCATATTAGTCGACTGAACAATTATCCTCTACTTGAATTTACATATCCCCTGTATCCAAACCCATAGTACTCTTTGGGTAGTATTATATTTATTATATACTGCACTTTCTGTACCTCTATGCTGCTCTTATACTATTCCAATCATGTACACACTGCACCTTACTGCTCTTTTGCACTTCTGGTTGGCGCTAAGCCTCATCTTGTGGTCTCTGTACTTGTACTCTGCACAATGATAATAAAGTGAATCCAATCCAATCCAATTTCACCCAAAAGTGATAAAAAAAGAACAACTTGTCCCCTGCTCAGCCATCGGATTTCTGTGTGTAGCAGCAGGTCACCATATTCTGCTGACATCTCCTCCAAAAGCACCTTGAATATCCTGTGCTGTTTCGCTTTGAAGCGGATGCTGTTGATGATTTTCACAACGGGAGTCATCACATGCTCAAAGCCGATCACTTTTGCAGGTTAACGCCTGTTGTTTAATGATGCAGTGGTAATGCAGAATTTTTAGGAAGTCTGGGTCACCTTTAGCCTGGTCCTACTAGACTCTCGTACTTCATTTCATTTGCACAGAGAGTCTGGACCCACTCAATTGACTAACGTTAACTCACTTGAAAGCGGGTGTCTGTTGAAGTTTAAAACTATTGGATCTGCCCAGTGCCACTCTGGATCTGCCATAACCAATCGCTCACGTTTGGCCGGGACGTTGTGCGCAGGCTGTTAAAGGTTGGGTACGCGATTTGCGAAACGCCAGCAGATTTTGAAAATACACAACTCAAATGGTCCTACCCCCTCTCCTTCAACGCTGACTCTGACTCCACCCATTCCAAGTACCTGGACGCGCAATCATGCACGAGCGCGAACAGAGATGCGCGAGAGCGAGCCAGGCTAGCGTAGGTTTTCGTTTAACAACATGGCACTACATTCAGCTGTAAGTTGCACCCAGTACCGCGGGAAGTAGGGGTGCTGGGGGTGCTGCAACACCCCCTGTCCGAGGCCCTGTCTTATCACAGAAAACGATCATTTCTAAAAACTCCTGCCAAAGTGGAGATTTCTGAAAACGCCGGTTATGTGTTGTCGTGTCAACGGGGAGAAACGGGATTTTAGGTTCTGAAGCGTCACATTATGCACCAGGAAATGCTTAACGTCATGTGAGCGCCCGCTGTACCGTATTGGTCCGAATATAAACACAAACCCCATTGTAAGACGACCTATATTTGGAAAAAAGATTTGAAGACCAGATCTTGATTTCATGAATAAATACATTTTATTAATTGAAATAATATACGAAAATAAAAAGGCATAGAATAAAACACTGCATTGCCACTAAACAGTAGTGCAAATAGGCCGTACTGATGTGTACACCAAAGACTTCCTGACACTCCCCGCTGTGTTCGCTCTGGCTGTGGTCGCTCCGAACAGTTTCGGCCCGTGGCAAAGCGAGTCATCCTCGCTGCTGTCCAAGGCATGTTGAGACGCAGCATTTATTTAATGCTCATATGACCTAGTGCTGAAAAAAGGTTATATGAAAAAGTGTGAGGGTAGCGGTGGTGCGCTAAACTTGTTCTGTGAGCACCTGGATGTGAACCATGGTGTGAAGGAAGTGAACACAACGATCGATTTTCAACTGTGCACGCATGCACTGGTGTAATTGAGCTGCCCTGCTATATATCTTTTTTATCAATGTGACGAGTTGCGAGTCTAGTGCAGGCCGGGTTTTTTTTTCCAGCACCCCCTGCTGAGAATACGTTCTCGCGGCTATGGTTGCACCAGATGTTATAAACATTAAACGGTCACATAAATCATTACTATTTTTAGAAAATGTATGTTTGTTTCATATAATTGTATTGGAAGTCCTGGTTTTCACTAGGGTTGCCGCGGTGTGGACATTTTCACACCGAGTAATACACTCGTCTCAACACCGGTATTACCGAGTATAAACGGTATAAACTTTGAAACTAGGTCAACCGCCACACAAGTATCGGTTTTTAGACCCTTCTCGTCTCCTTCAGTTGCCGCCAACGTTCGAAAGCAGCGCCTAGGATTATTCTTGATTTCAGTTTTTCTCTTTCAGCGTTTTTATTATCAATTACTCTCTGAAAAAGTGTTTTCCTTCTCTTTGCTGGTGGTGGTGGTGGTGGTGGTGGGGATGGTGGCGTCTTGTCTGCCATGGAAATTGTCTTCTACTGCTAGGTCCAAATGTGGATTAACTAGTTCCAGTAGCTACCGCAGGATAACAACAAACAGGAGCTTGCTCTGTGTCACGAGCTCTGGGTCACGAGTACTGCACGAAGGGGTCGCGCGCAGGGGAGGGGGAGTGCAGTACGACCGTTTGATTGACGTACTTACTGTCCAATGCAACTCGGTGGCAATGGAAATGATTGGCTGGAGTTTTTCGAGCCCTGCCCGTTCCACAGATGATTGACAAGTTTAATTTTCATGTCAGTACTTCTGACTCAGTGGCTGTAAGCGGGTTATGATAAGGATTTCAAGTAATTTTGCAAAAATGGCCAAAAAAGCGTATTCCGTACCCAACCTTTAACAAACCAAACACTGTGCGTGAAGATGTCCGTCAACGAGAGCTGACTTTAACATCATTGTTCTCAGCCACTCCCTCTGTTTGCTGATTGGACGCACAAAATTTGGACGGAGAAAACCCACTGATATACCGCAGACCCAGATGTAGTACTGGAGGGAACTTAAAATTGAGCGGAAGTACTTAGGTGGGCGGAGCCGGGCTAGGTCACCTTTACAGTGAGCGAGGAAACCTGCATGTCGGCCGATCATAGCAAGAGCCCCGTCTATAGTCACCGCTACACCAAACCAAAGCGGCAGATCCACTTCAGGAATGTGAAAAATATCAACATGGATGCCCTGGCCCTGGACCTTCAACATCTCTCCTCTGGCTCAACTGACTCCCTCTCTGTTGCTGACTCAGTGGACTTATACACCCAGTCCCTGAGCAGTCTCCTGGATCTCCACGCCCCCCTAACATCGAGGTCAGTCTCCTTCTCGCGCTCCGCACCCTGGTACACCAGTGAACTACGTACAATGAAGGCTGCTGGGCGTGTCCTTGAGCGGCGACTCAAGGCCTCTGGTCTGACCGTTTACAAACAGGCATACAGGGAACACAGGAGGGCATATGCTGAAGCCCTGAATAATGCACGGTCCAGGTTCTATTCCGCAATAATCAACAATAGCCCTGGTAACTCCAAACAGCTCTTTTCAACTATCCATCACCTTCTCAAACCCCCTTTACCATCCCAATCTGATGTCACCACGGAGAGGTGCAACATGCACATCAACTTTTTTAAACAAAAAGTGAATAACATCCGCTCACACCTCTCCACCACTACTGCCCTGCCCCTTCCAACTGCTGACCCACCGATTGACTCTGTCCAGACCCTCTGCTCCTTCTCCAGCATCACAAAGGAAGAGGTGGAGGACGTCATCAGGAAAATGAAGCCATCCACCTGTGCACTAGACCCCTTCCCTACAGCTCTGCTGAAGGCCAACATCTCTGCTGTCTCTCCACTCATCACCAATATCATTAACCACTCCCTCCTGGCCGGCCATATACCATCTGCATTAAAAAAACCTATCCTTGATCCAGAAGTCCTCTCCAACTACAGGCCCATCTCAAATCTCCCATTTCTGTCAAAAGTTCTGGAAAAAACAGTTGCAGCACAACTCCAGGATCACCTCATACAACATCACTTGTTTGAAAAATTCCAGTCTGGTTTCCGCTATGGCCACAGTACAGAAACAGCCTTGGTCAGGGTCACAAATGACCTCCTGATCTCCTGCAGCAGACACCGGCTCCCCATCTCTCCTCATCCTCCTGGACTTAACAGCTGCTTTTGATACGGTTGACCAAAATATTCTCCTTCACCGCCTGCAATACACCATTGGACTATCAGGAAATGTAAAGAACTGGTTCACCTCGTACCTCACTGACAGAACTGAGCACGTTGCCCTGGGCAAAGCAAAATCACACACCAACAACGTGACCTGCGGTGTCCCCCAGGGCTCGGTGTTGGGCCCCACACTGTTCTCACTTTACATGCTCCCCCTGGAGAGTGTCATTAGCAGGCATGGCTTATCTTACCACTGCTATGCTGATGATACACAGCTCTACATCAGGACAACCCCCACTTCTTCTGCCCCTCTGCCAACATCCACACTGACCACCTGTCTGGAGGAGATAGAGGCGTGGATGAAGCTCAACTTCCTACAACTTAACAGCCGCAAAAAACGGAAGCCATCCTTGTTGGCACGCCACATCAGCTCCGCTCCCCCACCATCACCAATATCACCTTCTCTGGCAAAAAAA